>NC_141543.1:19952500-20262000 GCF_021556685.1 Rattus norvegicus
CTGCTCTTCCAGAGGTCCTGAGTTCAATTCCCAGCAACCACATGGTGGCTCGCAACCATCTACAATGTGATCCAATACCCTCTTCAGGTATGTCTGAAGACAGTGACAGTGTACTCATATACATAAAGTAAATCTTTAAAAAAAACGTTGTCCACCCTTTCATATATAAAGTCTTACTGTGTAGCACTGGCTGACCTGGAACTTACTATGCCTGGCTTCTGCCATTCAGTATACACCATTACCTGAGGCTGTAATTCCCTCATCTTTCCAAACATAGAAAAATACCTACTCTAAGAGATTGTTTTGTAACAGGCCCCAGACCTTAGCACAACTGACTCCATGATAGAAGTACCATTCAGGCTGTAGAACTCAGCACGTAGACAGCACGACCTGCCAAAAAATGAAGACCTAATCCATCAGCGTCCATAGTTGTGAGAAAGTCTCTAAATTAATCTTGCTTTTTGGCTTCTGTAGTTCTGCTTCTGGCTAACTGTTGTTAACTGAAGCCAATCCAGAACATGGCTTTGTGCTTAAAAGCTCATCCCGAGAAAGGTTCAAGGCCTTTCTTGTTTGGGATCCTAAACAAACAGTGTAGTCACCAGCCAGCTAATAAAAGACTTTTATTGGCTTAAACCCAGCTCTGAGCAGTCTTCCCTGGTGAATGAATATCCCACACTTTCAGATTATCTGGGTTTGGTACTGATTTAACCTTCCAAGCCCGCAAAGCTAAGCCTACATATTATGAACCAACCAGGAAAACAGGGTAGTGTGAAAGGGGCATAGTGCAGTAGTACTTTTAGTGACTGTTATCCGAGCCAGTTTTATTATTTTATTTTATTTTATTTTTTTTTGGTTTTTTTTTTTTTTTTTTTTTTTTTTTTTTTTGGAGCTGGGGACCGAACCCAGGGCCTTGCGCTTCCTAGGTAAGCGCTCTACCACTGAGCTAAATCCCCAGCCTATTATTTTATTATTTAATGTATATGTATATGGTGTTTCATTTGTATGTGCCCAGTGCTCACAGAAACCAGAAGGCAGCACTGGATCCCCTGGAACTGGTATTAACTAAGAGTTTTGAGTGTCACATGGGTTCTGGAAATAGAATCTGGGTCCTCTGGCAGAGCAGCCAGTGGTCTACCCACAGAGCTATCTTTCCAGTCTCACCTGAGTTAATTTTAAATTGCCAAAATTAGGAATCAGGACAAATAGATTGAATGATAAAATTTTTAAGTTTTTTTTTTTAGATTTATTAACTTTGTATGTATGGTATGAGTGTTTTGCCTGCCTATGTATTCATCACATGAATGCCTGGTGTCCATAGAGGCCAAAAGTCATCAGATCTCCCCAGAACTGGAATTACAGTTGCGAGCTACCATGTGGTTACCGGGAACTGAACTCAGGATCTCTGGAAGAGCAGTCAGTGCTTTTTTTTTCTTTTTCTTTTTTTCGGAGCTGGGGACCGAACCCAGGGCCTTGCGTTTGCTAGGCAAGCGCTCTACCACTGAGCTAAATCCCCAACCCCGCAGTCAGTGCTCTTAAGCACTGAGCCATCTCTCCAGTCCCCTGGTAAACAAATTTGTTTCAGGTCTCAGCAACTTGAACCCCATAAATTCTTTTTTTGAGACAGGGTCTATATAGACTTGTCTGTCCTGGAACTTACATTGTAGACCAGATTATCTTCTAAATTCACAGGGATTACCTGTCTCTGCCACCCAAGTACTGGGACCAAAGGCATGAGCTACTATACCCCATCCCTGTAAATTCTTAAAGCTAGTACCCTACAATGAGGGCAACTCCCACCAACACAGGGACAGACTGACTTGAATATTGACTAAAAAAGGGGGGGGGCGGGGTTTGAGACAGGGTCTCCTTCCATAGATCTCACTGTCCCAGAACTATGTGGACTATTCTGGCCTTGAACTTTACTGAGAGATCAGCCTGCCTCCCAAGTGCTCACATCAAAGGTGTGTATCACAAGTTCTAGTGCTCCTTTGTTATGACCCAGGGCAAGTTTGTCGTTTGGAACTAATCAAAGTGAATTTAAAAAAAAAAAAAAAAACGGTTCCCCCCCCACCCCCACCCAAGGCAGGGTTTCCCTGTGTAGCCCTGACTGTCCTGGAAGCTCTGTAGATCAGGCTGACCTCAAATGCAGAAATCCATCTGCCTCTGCCTCCCAAGTGCTGGGATTAAAGGTGTGAGCCACCAATATCTGACTTAAAAAATTATTTTAAAGTTATGCCTATGTAGTAGATATGTGTATATGAATGCAGGTTCCTATCCAATGGATGCCATCAGATTCACCAGAGCTGGAGGTGTAGGTGGTTGTGAGCCACCCTTCCTGGATGCTTGGAACTGACCTCCAGTTCTTTGAGAAAGTATCAAGATTGAATTATAACAATGACGTAACAGGCACTTTCTGAATGCTATTGCTTATCTGATCCTAGATGTTGGAAGCTTTATTAGAATACTTTTTAAAAGGCCCTAAAGTGTAAGCTGGATAGTCCTTCCATAGCCTCAGGCATTTGAATACTGGATTCCAGTTGCAGATGCTATGCTGTTTTGGGAGGCTTAGAAGTGTGGTCTTGCTCAAGGAGTTTTTCAACAGGACAGACTTCAAAGTTTGGGCTATTTGCTCTGCCCCCATGCTTGCTGGCTTGTTGCCATGCAGGTGATGGTCTCATCCCTCTGGAAATGTAAGCCCAGATGGACACTTTCTTCTACAAGTTGCCTTGGTCTTGTTTTATCACAGCGATAGAAAAGGAATGCATGTCCAAAGTTCTACTGTAATCATGTGCCGAATATCTCCCAAAGCCCAAATCTGTCACATCCCTTCCATTCCTTTGTGAGCGAGATTTGAGATAGCACTGCATGGTCTATGCAAAGGACTAGAGCATTTCATCATTCATTGCTTGGAAGCTAGTTTAGGAGCCAACACAAAAGACTGTAATTCCAGTAGCATTTCTAAGAGTGAGATTTGAGGTGGCGATTCTCAGGTAGAGCTTCTAGAGACATGCCCCCATTTTTAAGTGCCTACCTAAGGGCTGAAGCAGTTGCTAATATGTGATATGTCATTGTCATGTCAGTTTCTAACCCAGTTCATGGAACTCGCTACATTTCTAATTATGTTAGACGAGCAAGGTGAGATGTTTTGGGTATCACACTGGTCACCCGGTCTACCATACTCCTGGCTGTCTTCAAATTCAAGAGATCCAGCTGCTTCTCTTGGACTTCCAAGTGCTGGCATTAAAGGTGTTTATGGCCATTCCTAGCTTGTGAAGTGTTGGCTTTTATCTTAAGCCTTGGTCCAGCATTCAGAATGTGAAACTTCAGAGATTCTCCCAAGTAGGCTGTCATCCTGACACAATCCATGTGTTTTAGTTAGGGTTTTACTGCTGTGAACAGACACCAGAGAGGAAAACATTTAATTTGGGACTGGCTTACAGGTTCAGTCCATTATCATCCAGGTGGGAGGTATGGTAGCATCTAGACAGGTATGGTGCAGGCAGAGCTGAGAGTTCTACATCTTTATCTAAAGGCTACTAGTGAAGACTGACTTCTAGGCAGCTAGGATGAAGGTCTTAAAGGCCACACCCACAGTGACACACCTACTCCAACAGGTCCACACCTTCTAATAATACCACTCTCTGGACCAAGCATATACAAACCATCACACCATGTAATTTACATCTAGATACGGAGTCTGCTTGTTGACCATATAAAGGTGTATTTTCTCTACAGGGCTTTGCTCTAACACAGCCAAATAGCTGGCCACCCCCAACCTAGTTACTACAAGACTTGTTACTGGGTCACTCTGAAGCCAAATTGGAGCAGGTTTTCTCATATTACTTGTCCTAAAGAATAAACTCCAACTACAGAAAACTAGTAGATTACAGCGTATCCCCAATTAATTCTGTTCAAATCTTAAAGCTGATTATCCTGGCATTTCTAGATCAAGAGCAAGGAAGGGAGAAATGAACTGCTATACCAATGGGAAGCTATGAAGAAGGATCAGAGTTTAGCATTGTCCCCCCACTGCTCAACTGGACTACAGAGAAGCATATACACATAAATACACACGGCTGTATGTTATTACTAAGTTTAATTCAACCATTATACCCAGTTCTGCCTCATAAAAAAATAACAAAACGTTCCTATCAAAATTGCATTATGATGTAAGAACAGGTTTCTTGCTCTGACACAGCAATAGAAAAATGTTGGCACCAAATACACTTAAAAGTTTTAAGGCTTAATGTAGGTGACAATTTATACCACTGGATTCAGCTGGGCACTCGTTTACAGATTTACACTCTGAACCCTGCTGCAGCAGAAAGATGGAGAGACAAATAAGGCAGCCCCTGCTGTGGGTCACTGTCACAGGTTCCCATATCCTCCCAGCAATCCCGGCCAGCAGGTGGCGCTTGAAGCTTTTCTCTCACTGGGCTAACAGTAGGCTCAGCATAGTGATGATGTTAGTAGATTCCTCTTGACAATCCAATTTGGAATTCACAAATCATTTTCTATTTAAGAGAGCAGTTATAAAAGGTTTATTTCTATCATTGTATTATTCCCTTATAAGCTAAAGAAGTCAGTGTCTGGGCTAAATAAAGCAAACATCATTTATGACATTTTCTTAAATGGAAAAAAAAAATGCTCTGAATTCCAAATGACATCCTCATAATGACTGAACCACAAACCATTTGAATTGTTACAGAATTACACAGATGTAAGACTTGTTACTTGGCTTCAGGATACAGGGCAGCTGAAGAGGGAAACTCTTTGGTCGACAAAGCCGTAGTCAGACCCCTCAACAGACTGTGTAGGAGGCAGAGCTCGGCAGGTGGCTCTGCAGGCACTCGTAGGTCAGTGAGTGTGACTGCTGGACTGCCACTCTCCCAAAATGTACCGAAGGCATTTCTGGCACCTGCTATGAAGCTCTCTGTAGGCACTAAAAACAAAAGTAACACAACTTAGAAGCCCTATTCACAGATGCACACCAGAGGGGAAACAAAGAACCCCTCAAAGGCTGAACAAGGACATCTGACTGACAGATGAAGGACATGACTGTAAAGCTGCTGTCAAACGACAGTTGTGACCTCACTGTAAAACTCGTAGTATCCTGGCCTAAGGAGCACTGTTTATGAGCAAGGTCAAGACGTCTACAGCTTCCTAAAGGCAGCCTGGGCAGCTCTTGTGCTTTGGTGTATGGAGTAACACTTTTCTAAGTGTTGAAGCAGTACAAGGGTATTTATAAGAAGTTGACACTAAAAATACCTTTCCATACATTGGTAAAGAAGCTAATGTCCTTCAGCAGGCTTTCCTCCCAACTACAGGATCAAAGCAAGACAGAAATCCACCCAGTACCTGGACATACATGGCCCTGAGGAGGCCAGAGACCTTATGTATAGAAAGAACCATGAAGAGGGAGAACCCCTCACAGTTTCGGAACTAAGGCCTACGCTTAAGGCTGATGAGACAAAAGGAACAACTCACATGCAAGTCTGGCACATCAGGAACCAAGCCAGGCTGCTATCTCAGACCTGGCCATGGTTTTAGGTACAGGTATGGGACAACTAACAAGATTGGTGTATATAAAATAAATTCCACCCAGGACAGGACAGGACTGAGAATAACGGCTTGATTCTCGTTGACTGCTACCAAAAAGAGCAATCATGTCTCACTACTATAGAGTGACATAATGGGGAGAGGAGACATCAGGGTTCTGAGGTATCTCAGAGGTGGGAAGCATTTGGTGATAGGCATTTCCTGAAAGGAAGGCTTAATGTAGACTCCACTTTGTCTTTCAGAATTTCTGTTTCTGTGTCCTCCATCCCACAGTGAGGGTAGTTTGGGTTCTTCTTCAACCAAACCATTCCTAGATGCCCAACAGACAGCAGACTGTTAATACAAGGACAAGAAAGACCCGGTGATCCTTCTGTTAATGGGCCCCATCTCTTCTGCCTTCCCCACAAGCTTACAAATCTGTTTCACAGACAGCAATGAGAAAGGAGGGACCAGAACATCTCAGTTTATCCCCACCAGGTGTATCTTGGCAGTCTAGAAGGCATAGTCCTCTGCGCAGCTCTTCCAGTGACAACAAGGACCATGGGCAGTCAACCCCACACGCATGACAAACCCTCTCCCACCCCAACTCATCGGGTTAAAGGAAACACTAACATTCCATAACTCTATCTCTGTCTGATCTAGTTACAAGCAGAGCAGGAGCCTCTCAATAGAAGGAGATGCTGGATTTGCCTCCTGGTGGGTTCAGGACTTTGTTGTGGGAGCGAGGTCGAGGCCCCAGTCTGGGCTCATGACTGTCAACTGTAGGTATGGGCTCCGGTATCTTTGCAGGCTCTGCTTCTGTTGAGCTTCCTTTCTCGCCCTGCTCTCCTCTGGGTGTGGAGTTTGTTGCAGCTGTGGGATAAAATCAACAAAAGTCCATGAAAGGCTGTACATAGTCCACTATACTGTGAAGCAAGCTGCACTAGTGAAAGTCAGTGTCATGGAATAGCAAGTAAGTTCTGACTTCCGCTAGTTCCTGAGTGGTCTCAAGCTCACGAAGCGCTTTGGATCTCTGGTCTTCACATGCCACAAACGAGCTTTTAGAATAGGGCTTCTCAACCTGTGTCCAAACCCTTTGTATATGCTCAGTCCAGGGAGTGGCACTATTAGAAGATGTGGCCTTTAAGACTCTCCTCCTAGGCTGCCTTCGGATGAAGATGTAGAACTCTCAGCTCCTCCTGCACCATGTCTTCCTGGATACCACCTTGATGATAATGAACTGAATCTCTGAACATGGAAGCCAGCCCCAATTAAATGTTGTCCTTTATAATTAATTGTTAATAATAACATTTGTAACAATTAAATGTCCCTTGGTCATGGTGTCCAATCATAACAGTAAAACCCTAAGACACCCCTGAGAAGGAAGTGTTGAGCCACCTTTTCACAGGGGTCACCTAAGACCATCAGAAAACACAGGCATTTACACTGTGATTTATGATAGTAGCAAAATTACGATTATGAAGTAGCAATAAAAATAATTTTATGGTTGGGGGGGTCAACAAAACATGAGGAACTGTATTTAAAGAGTTGCAGCATTAGGAAAGTTGAGAACCACTCTTCTAGAAAAGGAAACCTAAAAGTATTACTAGGAGGAACTCTGCTCACGTCCCTAGCCTTCTCCAAACACTAAAGCATCACTGCCGCCCTCTTACACTTGTTTTGGAAGGCACAGAGCAATGAATGCTATGAAGCGCACTAGCTTCTCTGGGATACAGAAGGTGCAGGAAATAAGCTTACCTTTCAGGTCAGACTTACAGTCTTCACCTTCACACAGCAAGACATGATCCTGCAGCAACATAAGCCACCAGGTTAGTGCTCATTCAGGTAAATAATGAAAATTCAGGGATGAACGGCTGGCTTACTTTTAATTGTGTCTCCCTGGCATCTAAGGCTTAAACCTAGACCCTGCTAGGGAAGTACTCTACCCACCACCAGGCCACATCCTCAGTCTATTTTTACTTTCTGAGTCAGGGTCTCATTAAATTTTCCAAAGTCTGGGCTTGAACTCACTCTGCAGGCAGGCAGGCATTGAACCTCAGCGTCCTCCTGAAGAGCTGGGGTTATAGGCCCCGCTATAGAGTCTGTTTTATTTTTAACCTTTAAATGTTTATGGCAGGCTGGAGATGGCTCAGTGGTTAAAGCTCTTGCTGCTCTTCCATAGGACCAGAGACCGGTTCCTAGATACAGTTGTCTGTAACTCCTGCTCCAAGGGAATAAATATGATGCCTCTGAGGGTACCTGCACTCATTTGCATGTACACGCTGACATACATACACACAACTAAAAATAATACAATTTTATAGTAAACAAAATAGTAGGCTACTAAATAAACCGCTCAATATCAAGGTGCTTCTTTAGCATACAAGAGCCTCTCTGCATCTGACCCCCGACACTGCAACTGAGCCCCATGTAACTCGAGGTACTGCAACAGTGATGCTATCTCACTGCCAGCCTCTCAAAATCCGTTATTTATTTCTTTATAAGCAGCCTCAGATGTAGCTTTTTAAAAAGTAGGCATGTCAGGCTCCAAATTATAAAGATTATTTCCTAAAAAGAGACCACCAGCATGTTTCATCTACACTGTAGTACATATCAGAGTGTCTTGTGTTTTGATGACAGCATAGCATTTGAATGTGTGGCTCAAAGCAGACAAATGAACAGACTAAATAATTTAGCCACATAATCAAATGTTGTACTGTCAACCAAGAAGCTTTGATACATACTACTGATGTATGTATGTATGTATGTATGTATGTATGTATGTATGTATGTATGTATGCATGCATGCATGCATGCGGGCAACTTTTCTCATAAGGAAAGTTCAGGGCTGAGATGTAGCTCAGTAGTAGTGCACATGACTAGAATGCACAAGGCCCTAAGTCCATATGTCCCTGGAATAACATAAAAATCAATAAATGGATAATAAAAAATACTTAGTTTCGGCTTCAATCTCAGCACTTATGCAGGATGCCAAGAGTTTGAGGTCAACCTGGGCTATTAAGAGGACAACCTGCTTCTGTTTTGAGACAGTCTCACTATGTATAGCAGGCCTTGAACTCAGAGACCTGCCTGCCTCTTCCTCTCAGATGCTGGGATTAAAGGTGTGTACCACCATGCTGACAAGAGAACTTGTCTTTTAAAAAACTGTGGTTCTGAGCCTATTTAGGTTGACTTTTGGGAGAAGCTAACCTGAGACGGTCTGTGATGGATGGACTTAACTAGGAAGCTCTTTGTTCTGCTAACAGATAGTGAGTATTATCTAAGTCTACCCCTTTATGGCCAGTTTTACGAATGCCGATATCCTATTATTACTTCATTACTTCAAAGCTGGGATAGTTTTCCTGACTATGACCTCACTATGCCTCTAGCTAGCCTGCAAGTCAGGACTCTGCTGCACCATCTTCCCAGGGAGCTTCCATGCAGGTCAAATGCACTGTGCTCAACTCTAGAGAGCTCTATTTTTGGCGTTGGTGGGTGAGGTTGCCATGATGTGCATGCTGAGCCAGAAGATGATTTTTTCAGAGTTCTCTCCTTCTAGCTTGTGGGTCCTAGGAATCAAACTCAAGCCCTAGGCTTGGGTAGGAAGCAGCTTTACCAATGGACCCATCTTGCTGGTATCCTATAGTACTTTTATTAAGGGGACTTTTCTTTAATAGGTATTCTCTGTACACTTCATGCAGGAAATGCTGATTAAACAGGATTTTGTTGTCACTGTTGTTTATGGTGGGGAGGATGGGTGTCCTTAGGGTCTCTCTAAGTGGCCCTAGCTATCCTGGAACTCATTGACCTTGAACTCAGAGATCCACCTGCCTCTGTCTCCTGAGTGGTGGGACTGGATGAGGCACATGCGACCTTGCCTGGGTGGTTAAACACTTTTCTTTTTTTTGCAACATATTTAATGAGTTGGTTTTCTGGCATTCTCTAAAGGTCTAACATTATTTTTGAACCAGGAAATGCAAAGTTGGTTGGTGAATTTTAATCCATTGCAATTACATGTTTATCTTTTTTTTTTTTTTTTTTTTTTTTTTTTGGTTCTTTTTTTTCGGGGCTGGGGACCGAACCCAGGGCCTTGCGCTTCCTAGGTAAGCGCTCTACCACTGAGCTAAATCCCCAGCCCCACATGTTTATCTTAATACATGGGTGCCTTCACTGGATCAGAGACCTGAGATCCATAATCCTCAAAGATTAACACAAGCTCACCCTTGTGGAGTAAATTTCATCAAGAGCCATCATCTTGGGCTGGGGAGGTAGCTGGATAGAGCAGTAGTCTAAAGTAATAAAGTGTAGGAGACGCTGCTGGCATTCAAATGCTAAATACTGGCCACAAAGATCGGGTCACCACTGCCCAGGAGACAGTCTCATACACCAAACAATGCTAGGTAACATTGTTGGCAGGTTTTTAGTTACATGGCTGGGTGGAAGTTGCAGGTAGAGAGAAAAGGGCAAGGAGAAGAGACCAAAGGAGGAGGAACAGCCCTGAGAGGAAACGGACCACGAGCACATGGGCAGGACAAACAGTAAGTAACAAGGGACATATGGCTGGGATATGGTTAAAATAGCTCCAAAAGCTGTCTAATCTAGGTTCACAACTAGTAAATAAAAGACCTGGAGTGTATGTCTTCTTTATGGGAAAGCTAAAATGTGTAATTCCTGTTACACAAAGCCCAGGTTAAATCTCCAGTAGTGTGTGAAAAACAGACCCATTATCTTTCCTTTCAAAACATCAACAAGGGTCGTCAAAGCCTTACACACAAGAGCTCAGGTACACAAAGCAGAGTAGCACAGACAGGTGCTTGGTGGCTGCTGTGTAGAGAGGCGAACACAGCGACTTCTACCAGGTCTTTAGTCATAAGGTTGAAACATTTTTCCTGTGTGCTCCAACCCAGCGAGTGACCATACTCAGGAAGAGCAACACAGTCTTTCTGTCTCTTCCTAATAGTTCGTCACACCTGCTTTAGAACTTTTTGGAAGGTGAACTTGACACAACTTTTACTTTTCTCTCTTGTCTGGCTATATGAATATAGTCCATACCTTGGGCTTGTTTGGGTGTGCCAGAGGTGCAGTGGCAGTGACTGGGGACCCAAATATGTCACTGGTCTTTCCACCGGGTGGATTCAGACGTTGTCGAGTTTGCACAGGAGTTGATTCATCAAAGATTCCACTTCCTTTGCCTCCTGCAGGAATAATCACAGAAGAGTGAACGTCAGAGCCACCATCTGATGCTATGCCATCACCATCACCCCGAGAGATGACCTTTTACTTGAGAAAGACTTAATGCCTTCCCAAGTTCCAGGGCAACAGAGTAGGACAATGACTCCAAGTCCCTGAAGCCTTCTTACACCCCAGGCAGTCCTTCATCTGCTCTGCTATAGCGTTCACGTGTATAGCTAAGCTGACCTGAGCCTGGATTCTAAAAGGAAAAGGAATTAAAGCATCACCTTTCCCCAGAGCTCCCTTATGCTAAACAGTACAAGTTTTCCAGTGGGACAGTCTCCTTCATTAATCAGGAAGAGTTCTTAAGCAGGTCAAAAGCAAATAGTGAAAGGTTTTAGTTAATCGCTATTCATGGTGAACCTATAATTTGGAAAATAAGGTTAGTCACCCTGACTTCTTTCTGGCTAGAAGGCCTAGTAATGAACAGATGCCAACAAGTTAAGAGACATGCTCCTTGCTGTCCACTGTGAGTTCACTAAGCTCTGATAGAAATGTGCATCTCAAGCAGACCTTATGGCCCCAGGCCTGGACATGATGCAATCATACCTATGTTAGGCAAAAAGGCACAAGATGCCAAGCGATGTCTTCACTCAGCGGATATCAAGCACTTGCCTTCCCCAAAGCATTATACCTAATGGAGGCAGACTCGGTGGAAGTCATGGCTCTAACACCCCGACTGAAGAGAAAATCCACAACAGAAAAAAATACCCCACTAACTACTCATGCTGTGCTAAGTTACCTGGTCTTTCTGTCTCCAGTTCCTCAATTAACAATAAGGACAACAAGTGGGCAGATGCTCGGGTTGTATGAGGATTCTGTAAGTTGCTGTAGCTCCAAGGACAAATGCTAAGACATGCCTATAGTGTAGCCACTGCACGCCAGCTACGCCTTCTATGCTATGGAACACTGTCTTCCAGGAATAACAGCCTTTAGCATGACCAGAGCAGCTGCGGTTACCTGTGTTGAGACCCTCAACACGAAGAGACATGTCGACTAGTGCCTATAGGTGAATTTCACCTGAAACTCCAGCCACTCCCCCACCTCCTGTACCTAGCTCTATATAACCCTGACCCAGACAGACAGACACATGGCCTCAGGAAACGTGGACTATACCAGACATGGAAATTAAGTCAAGGATGGGAGGGGAATTAAATCTATGCTACCCTCAGGAGGCTACCATCTATGCGGACATACGACTTCTCAGTGATGGGGGTATTTAGAGTTTCCTGTGCTCCTCCACTGATGCTCCTATAAACCCCCAATGAACTTAGTGGCTTACCAAGCAGAGCATAGATGGACCGTGTATTTGGATGGCTGCTGTCTATCTAGGGTAACTGGAAGTCTGTTTATATCTCCCCAGGAAGAGCCAAATACCACCACATCACTAAAGGATAGTCCCTGTTCTTCGGTGTTCTTTTTTGTGTCCCCTAAAATAATCACCCAACAGTTACTCCTTAGCTCTCATGGCCATGTCACCATAATCAGAATGAAAAGCAGGCGTGCCAAAGTCTTTTTCAAGGACTCTTTTTTGCTTGCCAGCACACCTAACAAAAGGTCCTTCCGGATTCTACTTCTGGAGCAGAGCACCTTTCCAGAAAACACTGGCCTAGGGATCAGGAGGGTGGCGGCTGCCAGAATGTAGTGAGAATTGTGGTCTTTTTTTTTTTTTTTCTTTAAATGTATGAGTACACTATAGCTGACTTCAACCACACCAGAAGAGGGCATCAGGTCCCATTACAGACGGATGTGAGCCACCATGTGGTTGCTGGGAATTGAACTCAGGACCTCAGGAAGAGCAGTCAGTGCTCTTAACCACTGAGTCATCTTTCCAGCCCTAATTGTGGTATCTTATAAATCCCAGTTATGTGAACATGTCTTTAATCCAGGTGTGGGATATGGGGCTACTTCAGATCGCCCACAGAAATAGACTATTTGTCTTGTGTGTGCTCTTAGAGGGGCATGATCTTTGCCAGCTGCAGATAGTTTAATTCTGGGGACTCTGGAGAGGGAATAATGTCAGAGCTCATTGAGAGAGAAGCAGGGAGCTCCGAAGACAGTGGTTGTGTTCCCTTTCTCATCAGGTCTGAAAACCACCCTTCTGACTCATTTTCATGGTTACCTGGTACAGAACTGGTATCAACCAAGTTCTGGAATGTTCTGCTACCTATTCCCAACTTCTGCCTTCTGTGGCAGCACTTATGAGCCCCTTCCCTCATCTTTTCATGAGCATCATCACCTACTTGAAAGAAGCATACACTCTGTCTTAGGGTTTTACTGCAGTGAACAGACACCATGACCAAGGCAAGGACAACATTGGGGCTGGCTTACAGGTTCAGGGGGTTCAGTCCATTATTATCAAGGTGAGAGCATGGCAGCATCTGGGCAGGTGTAGTACAGGAGGAGCAGAGTTTTCTACATTTTCATCTGAAAGCTACTAGCAGAATCCTGGCTTCCAGGCAGATAGGATGAGGGTCTTAAAGCCCACACCCAGTGACGCAACTAATCCAACAAGGTCACATCTACTCCAAGAGGACCACACGCTCTAATAGTGCCACTCCCTGGGTCAAGTATATACAAACCAGCACATTCTTCTACCATCAGATTTTTACTAGAAGAAATACTCAAGGAAAACAGTATGCGTGAATTCTATACCTTATCAGTCTGTTGGAAGTTAGCATAAATAAACCAATAAAGTGGCCCCAGTAGGGCTTCGAATAATGGAAAATCAGCAGGGCACAAGGAATGAATATACTGTCTCATGATGTCCACAAATGTTTATTTCAGCTGTAGTTGCTGGCTTCTCTCCTGCTTTGCTCCCAGCAAGGGTATTCTATATTCTTCCTCCTATATTCCCTCGAAAAAAAGGTTAGGAGAATGGCTGAGCAGGTTGGGCTAGAAGGCACATTACCTCCTCAAGGTTCTATCTATCCCGGCAGAACTTTTGGTTTTCAGTCCCCACAGCAGGGGGAGACAAGGTTAGAGAAAAACAGTCCTTTTGTTTTGAGAAAGGGTTATTCTTGAGCAAACTAAGCCCCTGGAAGAATGGCCTAGAGTTATAAGATTACTACCATTAGCCAAAAGCCTTTTAAAAAAATTATTTATTTAATGTATATGAATACACTGTGACTGTCTTCAGATACATCAGAAGAGGGCATCAGAACACATTACAGATAGTTGTGAGCCACCATGTTGTTGCTGGGAATTGAACTCAGGACCTCTGGAAGAGCAGTCAGTGCTCTTAACCATTAAGCCATCTCTCCATGCCAGCCAAATGCCTTAAATATCAAAATGCCCCTTACTTTGTGAATTCAGATATTTAAAAAGAAATTGTAAGACTATAAAAGCCTCAGAGCTCAAAACAGCAGATGCATTAACTGTGAGAAATACAGTACTTTCTGCCAGAGAAGGAACAGTTTCCAGCTGCGAAAGTTTTTCTAAAGGAAGGCTGTGGGGTGTGGGTGGGTTAAAGACTGGGTGGTAAAAGCTGCCATTGGTTGAGTGAGTATAGGTCCAAGAGGGACATACAAGGTAATATCCTGCCCTCAGGAAACGGCTGTGAAGACCTAGATTGAGGCTCAGCAGCAAAAAGCACAAGGCTTTCATACAAGAGCAGCAATGTTGGTTTCAGGAAGTGCTTAGGCCTCCAGCGGTGACTTAATCTGGTCACCTGTGCATCTGTTGTCATGGCAATGGCCATACATTCCCAGCATACCTTTGACTCAGCTCCCACCTTCACCTGGGAGCAGTCACATTTCAAATAATAAGATCTTTCTTGCTCCCTACCCTTTCTCACTCACACACTCTCTCTCTCCCCCCTCCCTCTCTTACTCCCCACTTCCCACCCCAATAAACCTCCTCCACATGAGGCCATGTTGGCCTGGTGTGGGTTGTCTGGACCCAAGTCGCAATTTCCATCCTAACAAGCAGAGTACCAGTTTATAGAAAGAAAGGAAAAACAACCAAAATCTTTAGCTACTAACTTGCAAAACACTTAGTTCACTGATAATGTCTGTTTATAATTTCTTACCAAACACAGGACAATTATTAGAGTAAAACAGAAAGGGGAAAAATGTGAGAATTATGTCTTAAAAATCCCAGTTGGGCTGAGAGATGGCTCAGTGGTTAAGAGCACTTCCAGAGGTTCTAAGTTCAATTCCCAGCAATCACATGGTGGTTCACAACCATCTGTAATGGGATCCAATGCCTTCTTCTGGTGTGTCCAAAGACAGCTACAGTGTGCTCATATAAAATAAAAAAATAAAATCCCAATGGGACATGGGGCTGCTTCAGCCACAGACTACTCAGCTTCAACAGACTATTTGCTTGGTGCATGCTCTGGGAGGGGCCTGATCTTTGCCAGCTGCAGATAGTTTAAATCTGGGGACTCTGGAAAGAAATCCCAGAGCAGAGACACAGAGAAGGGGAAGGGGAGGGGGAGGGGGAGGGGAAGGGAGGGAGGGAGGGCGGAAGAGAGAGAGAGAGAGAGAGAGAGAGAGAGAGAGAGAGAGAGAGAGATGCCCTATGCTCCTGCTGGTTTGTCAAATGAGAAAAGAAGACAAGAAGTTGGAGATACCCGGACAAGAGAAAGATTAGATTTGCCCCACGGAACTCACTGTCCCTAATTAGCAGGAAGTAGTTTACAGAGCTCTAAGCCCCCTTTCCCCACTAACCTTCTGCCCCTCCTACCTGGTGTTGAAGGGACTGGGATGGAAAAGGTCGAGTGACATAAAAACCCAATAAAACACACACACACACACACACACACACACACACACACACACACACACACACACACCAAAAACAAAAAACCCCAAAAAACCACTACACCGGGAGGCCTGTAATTGTGTATAAAAGTGGATTAGGTCAGGCCTATCTTTTTAAGAGAAAAATAAAACTTTTAGGGATATCAAGAGTTGCACCTTTGTAAAGACAAAAATGAAAACTTTCTGAACCTCAGCTACAGATTTCCTGGGAATTGGTCCCCACAATTGAGCATGCCAGCCTGGAGAAGGCAAGGCCATAAAGGGCTCCGCAGCCAGGCTGTTAGGGTCCCTACTTAGCCAGTAACTGTATGACCTTGTAAGCACACCGTGAATTCTAGTGGATAGAACTCTGAAATGATTCCCAAGGTGACCAGAGGAATTAAACCTTCTGATGCAGGTGAAGAGCAGGTGTATTATGAGTATCCTAGCAAAAGTGCCAGGACCTGGAGGGGAAGAAGCCTCCCGGTGTCATTCTTGGCTGTCCACAGAGGCTCACTCTACTATACAAATTCAGCTTGGTTTAAATGGAGAGCAAAACAGCTTGTAACAGACCCCACCAAGAGAAGGCAGAAGGACTGAGAAGTCAGGTGGAACTGTGAAAACCAAATAACAAACCTCAAGAGTTTGGGGTGAGGGCTGTGGCTCAGTGGGAGAGTGATCAGCTACCTAGATACTGAGTTAAGCCACAGTCAAAGGAAGAAGCGGGTAACAATTAGTGAAACAGAGCCCTGGAAAGTTCTCAGGACATATCGCCAAGAGCTGTAGAGTAAGCACTGCTCAGAACAGCACTGGCTCTCAAGAAACTTCTAAGTATTCTTTTCTCTCTGGTCACCAAGATCTTCAATTTTCTTGAAACTAGAACCTTGCGACTTCCCAAGTAAGTCTTATTATTTTGGCCTGTCTTGAACAAGAGTTCTGCTTCCAACTCCAGTCACATGGCATGCCTGGTAGTTTACTAAGGAAAACTAAGTTCAGAATAAGATTAAGTTTTTAGAAACCATATTGTACGAGGTTAGGGGTGATTACTGCTCTTGCAAGGGGTTTGGTTTGGTTCCCAGAACCCATACAGTAACTCACAAATGCCTGTAACTCCTATTCCAAGGGATTGGATACCTTCTGGCTTCTGCACGCACGCACGCACGCACGCACGCACACACACACACACACACACACACACACACACACACACACACACAATTAAGCACTATATAGACAGACTCAAACACAAACATTACAGATAGCAGTGGAAACCTCTTCAGTCTCAAAGTGTCAGTATTTTAAATTCATGCACCCAACGACCCAGCAATTATCCTTTCAGAAGTTTCTCTCTCAGTGGATATATTATATTCTGGTCAGCTTGTTTGCTTTCTGAAACAGGGTCTCACATAACCCAGGTGGCTTACTGATCCTTCTGCCCCTATGTCTCAAATGCTGAGATTATAGGCATGTGCCACAGTGTGCAGACTTGGTCAATTTAGAGCATAGACTCTAGCAACAGGAAAACTAGATACAAAGGCCAAGTCCACTAATGACTAACTAGCTGTGGGGTTCAGTCACACCAGAAACTTTCCTGGGTTTCAGTTTCTGCTGCTATAAGAGAGGGAACATCTATCTTGTGGGGTTGTAGTGAGGATGAAGTGAAAACTGTATGCAAAGTGGACACACTTCTTGGAACCACTAACCCATCAACAAAGACCAATGTTGTCAGGCAAAAAGGGAATGGCTTATAAAGATATATATAAGAAATAAGGAACATGGGGTTGGGGATTTAGCTCAGTGGTAGAGCGCTTGCCTAGGAAGCACAAGGCCCTGGGTTTGATCCCCAGCTCCGAGAAAAAAAAAAAAAAAAAGAAATAAGGAACATGAAACTAATGAGTATAAGAAACCAAAGGACAAGCAATCCCAGCAAACCTTCCGTGATCTCACTTAAATCATCTCTACTTGGCCTCTGCACACTTCTCACCAAGCTCCCAAATTTGTGAGTGCTGTAGGAGTAAGTTTGAAAGACTGAGCACAGAAAGCAGGGCACCCTGGGCTGTGCCTTTCTGTCCTCAGAGACTCTTTTCAAAGGAGCCCCTGAAAGGATAGAAAACAAGCTCCAAAACTTGTTGCAGAAATCTGGTGACCTCAACAACATGGCTGTCACTACATTTATGATTGTGTACAGAATAGGCACTGAGGGTGCCTTGGGGAATGGGTACAGTACCACAGCAAGCTTTCTAGGGAACCCGGCTTACCACTGGGACAGGTGGAAAGACACCCTGTAGAAGGAAGCCCAAGATGGCTCACATACTCCAAATGCAACTCCTACCCCAACCCTAAGAGAACAAATGAAATACAGCTTTTCAAGAGAGGGTTTCTCTGTGTAGCCCTGGCTGTCCTGGAATTCACTCTGTAAACCAGGGTGGCCTCAAACTCAGAGATCTGCCTGGTTCTGCCTCCCTAGTGTGGGGCTTAAAGGTATGCACCATCACTGCCTGCCAAAATCCAGCTTTTGTTCATTTGTATTTCATTAAAAAAAAAAAAACAAAAAAACAAAAAACAAAAACCCAAAAACCAAACAAACAAACAAAAAACCAACCAACCAACCAAACAAACAAAAAACCTTTACCAATACTTGACCCAAGGCAGAGAGCAAGCAGGTCTTAGTCTTTTTCTAGCATATGGCCTCTGTATGTAGGACTCCATATGTAGCCCCTCCAGCTTTCAAAGAGGAACAAATCTAGCTGTTAAACAATGGCTATAGACAAGGGAAAGTCCCTGAGGACAGTTTGTCACCCAAGGCGTTTTACCGCCTTCTCTTTTTGAGATGGCATCTTCACTATGTTGCCCAGGTTAGCCCCAAACTATAATCTTCTGCAGCTTCTTGAGGTCTGAGCTAACAGACATCTAACACCAAGACCAACTAACGATTTTCCAAAAACATCCCCTGGTAACAGCAGGGAACAATAGAGAACTGTACCGAGATGAACGCTCTAGAATTTCAACCCCACTGAAATCATACTAAGAATACTTTTCCTAAGAAAAAAATATGAATGCACAATTTGTATGAAATTTCAGATTAGGGGTTCTAAGACCAGAAATCTGTAACTTGGCCGGCAGGCAGCCTCAGCAACTGCACTCAGTAAATATCTGTTGAGGAGGTGGACCTTCAAGACAAAGGGACAGTCAAGAAAAGCCTTTTCTCCTTTTAAAGACACCGTTGACAACAAAGGACAGGATACTAGAGAAGGTTATCTAAAAGGATTTATACACAGAAAGCAAAGGGAGGCATGTGTTTTACACTTGCAATCCCACCATTAGGGAGGCAAGCAGGAAGAAGGCTTTGAGTTCACAGTCCGGGCTACACAGAGGACTGCCTTCAAATAACAAAAGGCAAACAAAAACCCAGAACCAGCTGGGCTTGGCAGCACATGTCTTTAATCCCAACACATGAAAGGCAGAGGCCAGTCTCTGTGCGTTCCAGGCTAGCCTGGTCTACATAGTCAGAACCTTGTCTCAAAACCCAAAACCACCCATGTCGTTCTGGCATAAACTATAGTCATATGAGGGGACGGAACTCAACTAGGAAAATGCCTTTCAATTAAGAAAGAGCTGCAGGCAAGCCTTTAGGGCATTCTCTTAGTTAGAAATTGATGTCAGAGGGCTATACCCACTGTGGCCCCTGTGGGTGGGGCCGTCCCAGGGCAGGCTGTCCTGGGTCCTGTAAGAAAGCAGGCTGAGCAAGCCATGAGGAACAAGCCAGTGAGCAGCACCCCTCCATGATCTCTACATCAGCTCCTAGCCTGGTCTGAATTCTGGTCCTCACTTCTTTCGGTGAACAGTGATGTGGAAGTGTAAGCCAAATAAAAATAAACCGTTTCCTCCCCAACTTGCATGAGTCTTGGTGTTTCACCACA
The DNA here is from genome assembly GCF_021556685.1 of Rattus norvegicus. Lineage (NCBI taxonomy): Eukaryota > Metazoa > Chordata > Mammalia > Rodentia > Muridae > Rattus > Rattus norvegicus. Next base: position 19,971,936 of record NC_141543.1, read on the forward strand.
GCAACAGAAGCTTGTCAGACAGTATTTTAAAAAGAACATTAGAGTTTAAGGCCAAGGAATCTGAGAAGTATCAAGTCCATACCTGGAGGATTTGTCCTCTTGGGTATGTTTTTAGGTTCTTCGGTTGGTCCAAAAATATTAGATGCCATCCTATGAGGCTTGCTTGAAGGAACACCTTCTTCTGGGCTTCCAAAAATATCGTTCGACTCTCCTCCCGGGGGTTTCATGGATCTACAAGCAGAGAGTGAACATGAGTCACTGTTAGCCGACCAACAGACTCCCAGGATTCACTGGGATTGGTGTTGATGGTCTCCTTCCTGTGGTCTAGCCCAATACCAGACAGTAATGATGTGAACGAAAGCTGGCTTCATCACAAAGCACAGGCTTGTAAATCTCAGCACGAGGGAAACTGAGGCAGAATTTAGAGTTCAAAGCCAAATTGGGTTACACAGTATCAAGACACTGTCATACTCACAGGGGTAGGGGTGAAGTGAACCACATAAGAAACTTTTCATTTTTTGAGTCACATTATATAGTAATTAGGATCAAAATTTAGTCTGAATACTTTGCCAATGTTTTAGACTCTGACCCGGATGAAACACATGGTGAAAGAGATCCCTTTGCTCTCTTCTCCATGCTGTCCTCAGCTTTGCCATGGAGCTTACATGGGAGCAAATCCCTCTCTTTACCAACTTCTGCTTTGTAGCTATGGTAGCCAGGGTTTCCCCTGACAGAACTTATAGAACTTTCTAACCTGACCCAAGTATAAGGGAAAGGGGCTCTCCTTGGGTTTTTCAGAGACCTTTAGGAAGGCATTAGTGTGTAGTCTATCCCCTAGATCCTTTGATTGAGTTTTAATCCAGACTCCTTATGTGTAACAAGTTCCATGTTTTTCTTTATCTTAGATTCATCATCCCCGAAGGTAATATCTGACTTAAAGACTCGCTGTAGGAATCTGTACTGGGATGTTTGGTGTAGCCACTGAAATGCCTAGACTAGGAAGAAAAACAGCCACCCACTGGCAGCATGGTCTTACGGAAAGAACATTCCTCTCTAAACTGATATTCTACAAGCACAGCTTTTAAACAAACACCCACAAAGAATGTGGTTTCTATGCCTTGGCTACAAGTAGTTTTCACCTTAAGTCCCAAACCTTGGGAACTTCATCTGGCACTAATGGGATCATTTTTAATGCAGCAGCTCAAAACCTATAGCATTATCTCAAAGCTCTGCCCTGATGTCCAGAGCACAGGTATACAGAGGCAATATGGTGAAAGAATTCATATGCGTATTTTCAGACACCTGGTTAGACTTTTTAAATGTCTTTTAGTCAGGCATGCGAGCTAATACCTGTGATCCCACCACTTGGAAGGTGGAGGTAGAAAGATCAGTAGTTCAAAAGTTATCCTTAGTTAGGTATGGTGGTTCATGCCTTTAATCCCAGCATCAAGGAGGCAGAGGCAGGTGGATCTGTGACAGAGTGAGTTCCAGAACAGTCAGGGCTACCTACATAAAGAGACTCTGCCTCAAAAATAAAACCCAAAAGTTATCCTCTACTATACAGTGAACTCAAAGCCAGTAAAGGCTACCAGAGACCATCTCAAAAATAAAACAAGACATGTATTTTTAAGAGAGGCCACCTGAAAGTGAATTTTTTTTTAAAAAGATTTATTTATTTTGAGTACACTGTCGCTGTCTTCAGACACACCAGAAGAGGGCATTGAATCCCATTACAGATGGTTGTGAGCCACCATGTGGTTGCTGGTAATTGAACTCAGGACCTCTGGAAGAGGAGTCAGTGCTCTTAACCGCTGAGCCATCTCTCCAGCCCTTGAAAGTGAATTTTAAACCACAGAATGGCCTATATCCACCCCCCACACTCCCACACCCGGTTATCTATGCAGTTGATGAAGTTGTGGCTGCCCTGGAACTCTAAGTAGAACAGACTAGCCTCCAAATCAGGAAGTTCTGCCTCTCCTCCCACTGCAGGGATTAAAGGTGTGTACTACACCTGTTCCACCCTCTTAGACTAGGCCTAATCATTGCGGCTGCATGACCTCAATAGTTAGGAAAAAGTACTTAAAATCAAAGACTGACTGCCACATAAAAGTCAAGAGGGGAGGTTAGGATGGACTGAACAGCTGTGCAAAACAGTGACCACCCAGGAGTTAGTTAACAACAAAAGCACCGAAAGAGTGTTTGTTTCAGCCGAAGAGCAAAGGTGTCCACAATTGCAGTGTATGGGAATGGCATTCTCAGAGGGTCTAAGGCAGGGCGGCGTCAAGTGAGGATCTCAGGTGCTCCAGACAAAGTGTGCTAGTCACAGATGCCAGGTCACTGTCTTCTTAGGAGGAAGGGGAAAGTGGATGTGTCAAACCTGCCCCATCAACAGGTACCATTTCTTGAAGGGTCTTATGAAGGGATAGAAAAGTTCCTTTGAAAAGGTGGGTGGGCTGGGGATGGGGTCAGGCCTATTAGAAAGATCAAGATTTTAGATCATGTAATGCAGTTGATGGGTAAGTTAAGACTTCCTGACATCAATGCTCACCTACAAATCTCAGCTCTGAGCATCTCTATGCTTCTTCTGGATCGATTCTAACATCCGTGGGTCTGCGTTATCTCTTTTCAAGAAGAGATCTGTAATCACTAGAACTGAACTAGATTCAACATAAAGTTGCATGCCAGCATGAGTTAAAATGCTTACTTCATTAATTTTCTAATTGGGGGCTGTAAAGAATTGAGTCAGGATCTTGCAGTGCTCAAATTCACTATGTAGCCAATGACAACCAAGTACCAGGTGTGACCATTCTAATAATTTCATTTCACACAAAGCCACCAGCATCCTACTCTGCTGGGTGTTTGACTCAGGCAGGCCCTCTCACCTTCTCCACACTCCCAACTTCCCAGTCTCTCTGTGGCTATTCAGACACAAAACACTGAGTGACCAAGTGGTTTAACAGGACAGACAGATCTGTGTGTCAATCGTATGTGTCGCATGTGCCTGATACCACAGAAGCAGGAACCTCAAAGCCATCTCCAGTGGAGATGAGGCCCAAACCAAGGCTGTGGTAGGAATGCAGGAAATCGTTTTTGAAGTTAATATGGCTATTGAAAGTAAGGATTTAGTACTGCTTTGTGTACTTGTCTGAACTTTCACTGGAAAGCAAGCAGAAGAAAGTAAGGTGGTGTCATATACAGTTTTGGCAAAGATAATGAGCCAAAAGCAGTGTCCAACTCCACTAAAAGACAATGCAGCAAGACAAGCTGCATAGCCTACGGCAGAAATGCAAGTCTTAAGACTGCCCCAGCAGGGTCTCACAAATGAGACTGAGAGTTCAATAGGCCATTCAATAAATAGGGCCCAGAACAATGGCACAGTGTGGCCTTCTGGAAGCTACTAGCAGCCATTATCACAGTAACACCAAAGGCATGGAAGGTTCTAGGGAGAGATTAGCCAACTCAGATTTTAGGACCAAATCCATAATTCCAATTACTTTTTCCTTTTGCAGTACCCCTTAAATGTTTTCAGTAGAAATACTCAAATTATACGAGAAAATGTACGGGATACAGGCTAAGATGAAAAGCCAGAGTTCAAGTGAACTACATGGCACTGGAGAGAAAGAAAGAAAACGGTTGTCAGTCCCCCCCAGACCTCCCTGCGATGTTGAGCTTCAGAAAAACTTCTAGGAACTGGTCAGGAAATCTGGGACAAAGCCATGAGAAATAGACATGGGGCGCATTCTTCACGATTAGTGACCGTATAGACGAATGACAATACCATAATGGTTTTACAGTTCAAACACCTCCAATACAGGAAAATCCCTCAGCAAGTAGACAAAAGACAGGGTTAGAAGAAAGAAAACGCTGGAATACAGACCTTACAGATTCAGGCAAAATCAAGGTGCGGCTTTGGAGCAATCAGTCTGACTAGGTGCTGTTATCGTCTCCCAACATGGGTAAGCTGCCTTCCAAAACACGCTTTCTAGCTAATATAGCCCAGAGGCTTCAGATTGTGCTTCATCATCCAATTAAGGAAGCACCCATTTCCCCCTCACCTCGATATCAAATGGGGATTTCCTCCTTTTCTTAAAATCCTCTCCTTGGACGCCTATTCCACAATTAACTTTTGGAGCTCGTGAAGTCATTCGAACACCAGTTTCATTTTATCAATTCAAAGCAGACCAGACAGAAAGTCCAGCTGAAAACTGTGTTGGGAAGGTCCCGGGCTAGGGAGAACCAGTAATTAGTGCATCCAACGAACACCTGGTCGTGGGTTGGGTCTGAGAATGCTGCCGCCACTCAGTCACATTCAAAGGTCATCGTGACCAACCAAACTGACACGGGAAGGGCTCAGGAAGCGGCAAACAGCTCGGCAGCGCCGGGCTAGCGTCTCTCCTGAGCAAGCGCTTCAGGAGAGCCACGTGTCCTAATCCCGCCGCCCGGTCTCCACTCCGCTCTCACCCCCTAGCCTTCCAGTGAGGCCCAGCGGGAGAGCGCGCTCAGTACCCTCAGGGGAGCCCGGCGCCACACCCACCGCATCTGCAGGGTCTCCCGCCCGCCATGTGGCTGCGGCTACGCGCCCACCCAAGCCCCAGCTCTAGTCCGCGCACCTGAAGCCCGACTTGCTAGCTTGGCCGTCCGCGCCCCGGAACATGTCGGCCGCCGCCCCGCGCTTACACAGCCGCCGCGCGGCGTTTCCCGCTTGGTCCCGCGCAGGTACCCTGACCCGCCCAAGCCAGTTGGATAACTCCCGCGCCAATCAAGAACCTGCAGCCTATCGTGGAGTCAGGCCCCACCCCTCCTTCCCACCCACCCCCAATGAGAGGGGATTTGGAGGCCGGCATCGCGCTTACAGCTGACTGGCTGCAGCCGTCGCCTCTCATGGCTCCAGACGTGGCCATTGGTTCACGTCTGGCCCCACCCCCGCGACACCAACACGCCCCACCGTGCGAATCCACAGTTCCTCGGCCGAACTATCCGGGGCGGGAAGGCACTAGGAAGTTTCCGGGCGGGTGTTAGCAGAAGGCTTCTTCGGGATTACAGCACCTTCAGGAGAAAGCAAGGGTTCAGGGAAGTGCACAACATACCCATAACAGAAGCAGCGAATTCTGTAATGACGTCCACCTCTCCGCACTCAACGGTCACTCAGCCATCATTCTCTGAGGCCCACCTGTCTACGCACCCTCACACCCTGGGCACCTACGGGCCTTAAGGCTCATCTCACTACACTGTGCCAGATCTGAATACCCTAAGCACACTGGCTGTAAAAGCAGGCACAAAATACAGTCGTTAGATGAAGTATTAGTATGTATTTATGCACAATAAAAACATTTACAAGCCGAACTGGAAATTTTAGCCGAAGTTTAACAGTTTTTGTTTATTAAATAACCAAAACACCTTTTATTCCCAAAAAATTGGTAAAGAATAAATAATGTAATTTACAATATGGTACAAAAAATAACCAGAAGGACAGGCATTCTGCTTTATACATACATTGTATATTTATAGTCTATAAAACAAATTCACATCTCAAGCCGGAAACCTCAGATGATATGGCTTAACGATTATCAAAGCAAACAGCACTGAGTTCTGCCTGCCGGGGGCACCCGCAGCCAGTGATCTAACTAACCAGTAAGGGTCTGGCTGTGCAGTGCTTCCAAAACTGGACTGACCTCACAGGCTAGCCTCTGGGAAAGGTATACTGTGGGTTTCGTTCCTTTTTTAAGGTTTTTTTTTTTCTTTTTAAAATTAAGACAAAGTACAGTATTTCCTCATGAATGCATCTGGGAGATTTGTTTTAAAAGTACATAAAACAATTTCCTTCTAAACTTGTTTTGACCATTTTTAATAATGTGGTCTGGTTAAAAATGCTATTAAACTGAATGACACCTCCCCTAGCAGAGGCTATGACAAGGAATGAAAAAGAAGAGGGTAGGAAAAAGTTGACCATGATGAAATGTCCCAAGTTCCACTCCCTGACAAGTACTATGCCTGACAGGACATATGGACTTCGGCTCGCCTGAGTGTCTATCTTCTCTAGGACACAGTCCATGCCAAGCACCAGATACAAGTTCCCAATCTTTTGAAAAGATGAATCAACATGTCTAAGAAACATTAGTATTAGCAAAAAAAAAATCTTCTCAAAGACCAACCAAATATATGTCACACTAAGTTCCCATGAGGAAAGGAAGCCCGAGTGAACATGGATATCAAAACTGTCGGAAAGGACGAGAAGGAAGATGTAGATCCTAGGAGGCTTCCTTGCTGGTTTTGTTTGGTTTCTTTTTTTCAAAATTCCAACCTTTAGCAGTTTCCAGGTTTCATGTATAGATATTTGATTAGGCTGGGGGAAGTTACATCCACTGATTCTCTGCTACAAATGCCACCACCATCTGTCCTTTAATATGGCGACAATGAGCAAACAAATATGGCTGGCTGTTAAAGAAGCAGTGGAATCTTCTGGAATCCTGTCAGCTTCCTTAGAGTAAAGCACCAGTCCATTCGATGGATACCTTGCTTGCTACTGGGCGACAAGGGCTGAGGTCTCTGTTCCTCAAAGCAGTCTCAACTCCCTTTAGACGGCACAGACTATTATATGCCTCACAGCATTCACTGGCTGATGGGAACCAACTACCTAACATGCTCAGTTACCAGGATTCTACAAGCACCCATGCTTATTCATGTTGTGGGAGAGAATATCTGAAACAAAGGAGGGGCAGCTAGCAGCGGTCTAAGCTGAGCCTGGTCTCCTCACCAGTCTACAGTCCCAAGATCTAAATGCCTTCAGCTAAGTAAGGCATTGCTGAAAGCACACAACTGGGTGAAGAGACACACTGGCTACTTTACCATAGTCTTAACGGCACCATATGCTACTGCTCTCCTCATCCAACAGTTTGACCTTTAGCAGATGTAGGGGTCGACATGCCAGCATCTGGGGCAGATCCTTTCCAGTACAAGAGGCAGGAAGATCCTGGGAGGTGAAGGAATTTACTGTCAAGAGCCCCTGTACTCGTTTCTGGAGTACAGCCTGCATTGTAGAGTTTGTAGTAGCCAGTGAAACAACTGGATCAGGTGTCCCAAAAGGGACATTTCCATCCCTTTCTTCATTGCAGAAGGAGAGAAGTAAGGGTCTGGGCTGGTCTTAAGTACTACTGTTCGAGGAAGGAGACTAGAAGAGGTGGAAGGCAGGGGTTGGGGATTTAGCTCAGTGGTAGAGCGCTTGCCTAGCAAGCGCAAGGCCCTGGGTTCGGTCCCCAGCTCTGGAAAAAAAAAAAAAAAAAAAAGAAGAAAAAAAAAAGAGGTGGAAGGCAGAGGTGGCAGTTTTAGGAGTTATACAGGGCCTGGCAAGCTAGGTATGGTCATACATGACTTTTAGCCCAGCACTCAGGAGGCAGAGACAAATGGATCTCCAGCCCATCCTGGTCTACAAATCAAGTTATAGGATAGCCAGGGTTACACAGAGAAACCCTGTCTCAGGGAAAAAAAAAAAAGGGGGGGGGGGAGTCAGCCCTGGCTACTATGTGGAGAGTGAGCTAGTGCAGGGGTCACCTGTTCACCAAGAACTACAGTCATGGCTATCTGACGTCCTAGGTACAGCAGGAGTGACCATGTTGCAAGGACCTACTAAAGGGCAAGGAAGGGTTGTGGAACTCTTTTTGGCATCACTCTAGGCACAATGGCCCAATCATGACAATTGTGACCGCCGCTGGACTCCATAAAAGAGCTGCTAAAAATCAACAAGCTGTGAGCTCTTCCTACACCCTGACATCTAAACCCTGCTTGGGTCCCAGAACAGGAAGAGAAACAGCCCTCAGATACCAGCAATAACACATGAAAAATTTAAGCACGCATAAAATCTGAAGACATAGAGGTGCATTTGGGGGTGGGGGTAGGGGTCAGGCCAGTAGAGAGGAATGGTATCTTAGATCACTTAGAAAGAACTAGGACTAAGCACAGGTTGAGAGCAGAGCCACCTACATAGAGGACTCTTACTATTCCTTGTCCGTCTCCCAATTCTTTAACTGCAAGGAAACCATTCCCAACCAGCTTTACAACCTCCTCCTCCTTATGCCAGGAAGAACCAAACCTCTGGATGGTTTGAGTAGGAAGCACTAGGTGAGGGTTAGTAATCTTGGGAAGATAACATTAGCAACATGACTCTGGGACCCTTCTCTGCTTCATGGTCAAGGCATCCAGGAAGTGTCTTAGGTTCAAGATACAACCAGAAAAGAAGACTGGTCTATACTCATTGTCCCTTGCAACATCACTGCAGACAGAACAGCCAAGTGGAAAAAAGGATATCAGAAAGAAAGCAGCAGTGGCTGTGGCCTCCCTTCAAATAGGATAACAGCTCCAAAGACAAAATGAACATTAGGCATGTTTCTTGCAAGGAGGAGCCCCTCTGGAAGGCTCAACACACAGACATACAGTCAGGATGGCACACAGGCTACAAGACTACAAGGGCTGCAACACCCAAAGGACTTCTGAGGTCTACCCTTCTCAGGCCAGCTTGCCCTGGCCTCTGTGGATGGTACAACCTCTGCTTGCATGTGGACATTGTTATGCTGCTAGAGGTGCTCCTGTTCACTGTCTTCTCAGGATTCTGGACTTGACTTTCTCTCTGATGCAGACAGGTTTCATGTGGTCTGCTCCATAGACCTCCCTTGTGGATTCCAGGATGCCTGTGTCACGAAGCACAGTCACTGAGAGAGGTCACCAACAGGATTACCACCTCCTCCACCATCAAAAAGAACCTCCCGGCGGCCAGGCTCAGTGATGGACAATTCTTGGGCCAGGTCATTAAACCGAGATATGTAGTCAATGCTGTTCTCATTCATCATGCACACCAACTGGGAATCCACCACCTATAGGACAGAAGGGACAAGAAGACATTAGTCCCCACTAGAAGCTCTTGACTCCCAGAGCAGAATGTAAGTGGAAGGAAGGAGCCTATTGACCTATGAGGAATTTTGGAAACCTTTGTGGTCTAACCACATGGACTTTCTGCAAGTATATATTGTGCACACGATCCTACGAAAGCCTCTAAGAACATGAACACCTAGATGCTGAGACTATAGAAGCAGCCATTCCATGAGGAACACTCAAGGAGATTACAATCCACAGAAAGGCCAACAGTGACAAGAGAAGGCAGAAATCAAAGCAAGCAGAGAACAGTTAATGAGGGTCTCTAAAGCATCAGGGCCTCACACGTGTGGGTACAAGTCCATGAACACACAAGGAGAGAACATTCCATCAAAAGACACAGCAAATGCAAAGGCTCTGAGAAGGCACAATGTAGCTGCCCCAGAAACACTAGAAAAGCATAGGCTCAGCACAGTGAGCGATGTAGAGAGAGAACTACAGCAAGGGACACAGGAATCTGGAAGGGCGTTATCCTGTGGAGCTGCCATGGTTTACCATGTCTCTCCATCAGAGTGGAGGACTCATGAGGACAGGACTTTTGTTCTGTCCACATAGTGATTGTACTGACACTTGCATGAGACTTTCTTAGTGAGCTACATAACATGAATGAATATGGCAAGAACTTAATTTCAAAATTCATACTGGGGGGTTGGGGATTTAGCTCAGTGGTAGAGCGCTTGCCTAGCAAGTGAAAAGCCCTGGGTTCGGTCCCCAGCTCCGGGAAAAAAAAAATTCATACTGGAAACTTTAAACAAATCAAAATTTTCTTAAAAAATGAGGGCTAGCAAGATGGCACCGTGTGTTACAGTACTTGCTGTCAAGCCTGATGACCTGTGTTTGATCCTTGGATCTACCACCTTTGAAGTTGAAGCAGGCAGAAGTATTGTGAGTTCAAGACGAGCCATGTCCTATCTGTGTATTCATCTCCTTCTCCCTAGAGACTACACTCATCACTTTCACTCCCTGTCAGAATACTGTACTCATAAATGATTGCTGGAAGATGAGGGCCCTTTCCAAAGTTCCTCTTTGCAGAGTTCTTAGGAAGACATGTCAGATGTCTTTCTACAGGTGAATGTGTGTCTCCTTCACCTGTGAAGTATTTAGCACTGCCCACTGTTCTGAATGCCACATCCCCAGTGCTGACTGGGGAGTCAGGCTGGCTGGAGACTAAGCATTTCTGACCTCCAGGCTTCAGCAGTGCCCATCTCATAGGAACCAGGGACTCACAGCATCCATGATAACTGGGAAGAAAAGAACAGTCTTCTGTGTGAAACATTTAGCACTACAAGGAGCCCTATTGAGTGAGTAAAGAATCCATAGTGAATGGCCCTGAGAAATACCAAAGATTGTACAAGAGAGGGCTCCGGAGAGATGGCTCAGTGAGTAAAGTACTTTCCGTGTAGGCATGAGGACTTGAGTTTGCATCCCTAGTACCCGTAGAAAAGCAAAGACTAACATCTGTAATTCCAGCTATGGGGTCACAGACAGGAAGATCCCTGGAGTTCTTTGGCCATCAGCTTCCTGTCTAAAATGTAAATAAAGTAGCAGGCTAGTAGGATGGTCAGTGGGTGAAGGTGCTTACTATAAAATCAGACAACCCAAGTTCAATCCCTGGGTCCCACAGAGTAGAGAGAACCAGTTTTCATAAGTTGTCCTCAGATCTAACTCCTCACTACCACCACACCACACAAGGACAGAGTATATATAATTAGATGAAATTTTAAAAGTGAGATGAAGCACAATTAAGGAGAATTTGTAGAATTTTGGCCTCCACACACATGTGAACACACAGCCCAAACATATAAAGATGACGTGAGAAGATTCACAGTCTTGCTGCATCTACTTTTTAAACAATAGATTTATTTATTTAAGTGTCTGTCTGTGTGCATACACCTGTGGCAGTTGTCAACCATCACTCCACACCCATTCCTTTGAGGCAGGATTTCTTCCTGGTCCTGGGGCTTACTATTTTTTAGGCTGGGCTATTAGTCAAGAAGTGAGCCTCCTGCTCAAGCTTTCCTGCACCTACAACTGGTGACAGGCATAGGCCGGATGGGCAGGTTATCACATGGGTGCTGAGATCCAAATGCCTGTTGTCACACGATATCACAGTAGAGGTTCTTAAAATTACCTGGCCATCTCTTCAACCCCCCTCTATTCTAACATTGTTTTGAAATGGCCAAGCATTTCAACTCAGAACTCATTGAAGTATTCTACAATTCCACAGTCTCAAAATCCACATTAGAAAACTGAGAAACGAATGTATTTTTTTGTAAAAAAAAAAAATAAAAAATAAAAAAATTAAAAAAGATTGTAGTTTATATTGTTTGATTTTTGTTTTTCTAAGACAGGTTCTCATTCTATATCCTAGGTTGACCTTAAACCCACAGCTATTCTCCTACTCAGGTTTCCCAAGTCAACGCTGGGACTACAGGTTAATGCTACCATGCCTCAAGGAAATATTGTTTCCACCTGTACTTTTTCTCAAGTGTCTGGCTATAAAACTCCTGGAATAATTACCAAGGCCTTGATATCCAGGGAACCAACTTGGGAAATGCTATTTAAGGATCTTTCTCATATGCTTATGAATTTTGATCAAATCTCTCTCTCATGATGCCTACAGTTCTGTACTCAGCACCATAGCTGCGATCACTCCTCCCACCAATACTGGAACTGCAATTATAACTGGTCGGGCACATTCAGACAACGTGAGGACCTCTGGATGACTGTATGGATGGACAACCTAGTTCATGGAAAATTACACATAGAAAACAGAGAGAACTCTACTACAAAACCTGTTCCCAAGTTCCACGAGGTCATGGCCACAGTACATCACAGGGAAATGTACCCTAATAGCCTTCTGCAGCCAGGGCAGGAAAGGTGATAAAGTAACATCTTACAACTCAAAATGGCAGGATACGTTACAGATCAGGTAACTGAGTCAACCCGAGGTCACAGAGCAAGGGAAGGACACAAAGGCGTTCTGCTTGCCTTTGGTGACATGGCTCTCCACCTTGACCCAGGCTTCCCACATTGAGAACCCTACAAAGGACACCTGGTACTTAAGAGTTTGCTGTGGGCCATCAGTTGCCCACGTGCTGCCAGATCTCTGTGAGATGAAAGACCTGTGACATACCAGTCTCAATGAGCATTTCGTAAGACCCGCAGGACCTGGGAAGGACCCCACAGCCTCCAGAATGGGGTGGAGATTTAACAGTTCAGGACTATGGCACTGCACTTACTTCTGCAACATCAGCCAGAGACCTAGACACAAATGAGTCCCTTGAATTTCCATCCAACAAGCTAGGGCCAAGCAAAGATGTGCCACTGTTGGCCCCAACAGTAGTTGGTAGCATCTTTCTGCTCTTCTCTGGAGATATGAAGCTGGCTGTGGAAAGAACGTAAGTCAGGCATGAGTGTCCAAGTACCCCAGTCAGACCCCTCTAGGTCCCCACCTTCACACTTGTGTCAAGGGCTACCGATGGCATTACGCTGTGACAGGTTTTGTCATCTGTGTTAGGGTACACTCATCTTTATCATTCTCCAAGGGCCACAGGTGCTGTGCTCCTCCTCTATTGTATTCTCTATGGCAGACCCTCACTGACAGGCATTAAGTTTGATTCTGACTTCATAGACTGCAGGTGACACATTTCAGCTCATGTTTTCACTGTTTCTTATGACAGCAAAACTTGGGGTGTTGAGTCTGATTCACTGAACTCTTCCACCAGGCACAGTACTATAATCAAGAATGATCAACTTTGGAATTATCAGGGTAAAATCCTGGTCCTGACAACTGTAAAAGCGAAGCGTAGCCACCCATTCTCAATACCACCAAAGAACAAGTGAAAAAGCAGAGAAAAGAGATCAAGTCACTGTAGCACCATGGGGAAGAACAAAATAAACAGGTTCAATGACTCTATCCCCCAAACTCATGTTAAGGGTATCAACAGGTTTGGGTTTAACTATGGGACAGATGTATGTATGAATAATAATAAGCAGTCTTGGCCAACGTGTGGTCCTATCCATTGCTGACCCATCGCTGCTTCCATTGTACTTTATCCTACAAAGTGATTTAGTAAGGTGTAATAACAGAATGGAGTCTCTTCCTGGGGGAAGAAAGAACACCACAAGCCAGCTGCAACTCACTTCAGGGTATCTCACTGAATATATAAAGAAACTGGGAACATAAAGAAGGTCTGGTCTCTTTGTCTGTGCAAGAATTCTCTGTAGGGGCTGGGGATTTAGCTCAGTGGTAGAGCGCTTGCCTAGGAAGCGCAAGGCCCTGGGTTTGGTCCCCAGCTCCGAAAAAAAAAAAAAAAAAAGAACAAAAAAAAAGAGTTCTCTGTAAGAAGAGTTTGGGAAGGCTAAACAGACTGGAGAAGGCATTGAGAATCACATGACTGGCTTGAATGTTCTGTCTGTACTGGGCTGTGGGCTCTATAAGCATGCTGACATCCAGTGAACTATGAACTGAAAATCTGTGCATTCTCCTATATGTAAATGTTCAGTTAACTCAGAAATAATATTGAGAAGCAAGCAAACGTGCTGAGGTCTGGTCTGACTCCACCTTGGAATGAAGAGTCTTCCAGAAACACTCACCAAACAAGCTGCTGAGCGAAGAATCCGTAGAGTCACTGGGGTACCACTGGGGGTCATGAGTGGGAGAGGCAATCCAGTTGGGCTGGGGGCTGCTGGATGGGGAGGGAAGACTCTTGGAACTGTCACTGCCGTTCAGTTTTGCTGGAGAAAGAGGAACTCCTTCACCTGTCAACCAACAACCAAGGTCAGAGATGCTTCCGAAAACTAACAGGAAAGCAGCAGGGGGCAGAGGCTGAGTGTTAATGAACCCAGGAAACAAAGGAGGCACTAGGCCCACACCAAAGGATAGCAACTGTCTTCAAAAAAAAAGGATCACAGAGCCTTCAGGGCAACTTTATGCTCTAGGAATGCAGAACACAGCAGGCAGGGTCAGGCAGGCACTGTGCCCACAGTACTATGCCAATAACCCTCACGGTGTTTGCACCAGTCCTATGGGAAACAGGCTACTGATTCTATCCTGTGGGGTACACACAGTTCCCAGTCTACAACTGAGAAAAGCATGGTTCAAACCAGTCAGCAATCTATCAAGCTCAAGGGCTAAGAGGCTGTAAATTCATGTCTGCCTGAAGCATGTCTGAATCATGTCAGCAGACAAAATAGCTGTGCCACTGCTAGCAGGAACACTGTCACAGAATGACTGAGAGCAGGACATCGGTGACTCTGTGCAACTAATTCCTAAGCACTACCTGACACATGTAAGTCAGCTTCCAGATGCACAACTAGAAAGCTGATCCCCAAGCTTCAAAGAGCCTTCAAAACCATCCCATTCTTACCTCAAGGTCAGGAACAACTCAACCAGACCACTAGTGGCCCCAGTGACCAGTTACTGCTCCTGCCAGAGCCAGGCAGAGCACCTTGTAGTGGCAGACATTCAAAGCTAAAAACTGACAGTTACACTGGGACTTTACCAGCAAGGCTGGAAAATAATCAAGCAGATGAGGTCTGCTCTTTGGAGGTCTAGCTGCACCATCCTAGGGAGAACCTGGGTCTAGAAGGCCTCTAAGGCCAACTGTACTTACTGTACTGTCCAGAGCTGATGGCAATTTCAATGATGGAGTCGCTGATCTGTGTGGCAGGTTCTCCCTGGGAGAGAACATCCTCAGGTGGGCCAGGGAGGGAAATGTCCAGAAGTGCAGAAACATTGGGTGGGGAGAGACGGGTGCTGGAGCCCTCTGATGAGGGTACAGGTATGGACAGGCCATTGTGGAGATTAGCCTTAGACAGCTCAGGTAAGGTCAGAACAGATGATCCCTGCTAGGAAACAAATATTATTCAGACACAAGATACACACCAGCACTTGTAACAGTGAGTACAACACCCTGCTCTAGCTCAGCAGCTGCAGGAAATGCAGTGATCCGCCATTCTCCCAAGAGAGGAGCACACTCAGGAAATATTCACAAGAAAGTTAAGCCAAGGTAGGGTGACCTTATTCCCATTGTCAGCATCTAGTGCAGAATAACGCTCCAAAAGCCACCAGCTGATTACTTCCCGCTCCCGAGCCCAGAAAACCCAGTCTTTAACCCATGGGCTTTAGCAAAGGAAGCTGGAGCAGGGACAACATAGTCTGTTCATTCATGAAGCAATAGCAACACACAAGGGAGGGGGAAGACAACAATGCTGGAGAGCATGGTCCATGCACTCAGGAAGAGGGCGCTGAAGCCCCAGAATGTACTCTACCTGGAAGTCGTCTGTCATTGGCTCCTGTTCTGGTCTTGAAACACCGATAAATGGGTCATTCGTGCCCTGGAACAACAAGAAGACCTCTGAGTGGTCCACCCTGAGCTGGAAAAACAGCTACAGTAATTATCTGCTATGCATCAAACAAAAACTGTTCTCAGTTACCCCCTGTCCCTACAAACAGGTGCAGAGATGGATTGTGCTGTAGGCTGGAAATGGTGAGGAACAATCTCATATTGTTGGCCCTGCACTTATTAACAAGCTGACCACATAATCTCAGACCTCCATGGGGTCTACCCCACACAGCATCAACTCAACAGGCGAAAAAAATCAAAGCATTTGGAGATTCACGAAAAAGAGTAGTCAAGGCCTTATAAACTGTTTTCCACAGAGATATACCAAGCACTTAGTACCTGCTAAGTGGGGCCCACGGGCTGATGTCAACCTACAGGGTTGAAATTCAAAGCTACACCTTCATGAATGTTTTAGCAATGGATTCTTTAGCATCACACAGCAAACATGTCTCTTCACCCCTCCTACTCTGTGCTCCGGGGTAGGTGTTCAAACCTTGGTTTCTCTGTTCCGTGTTTCCTCTAACCATCAAGGCCTCCAAAGGTGCAACAGGCTTCAGTATGACCCAAGCCTATGACCTCACTCCAGAAGCTACTGGTTAACACCAAATAGCCCTTGTGAATGTTCTCACCCTTACAGCTGTAACAGGGTCTCTGTTCTGGTGTGGTCCAGTGTCACCCTGCCCCGAGATGGCAGTGGCTGCTTGTTCTGAAGACAGTGGAGAGACGCCAGATGAACCATCAGGATCTAAAACTGGCAAGGGACTTCCAGGGATGATGCCAGCGCTTTGAGCTGCTAAGTCGATGGCACCTAGCAACAGGAGTGACAGATCAAACCTCTTTCCATAACACTCCACTCCATGATGTATGCCCAGAGAGATTGGGACAGCTTCTCCCTCACACCTCTTTTCAGTGAAGAGCCAAGGAATTTGATATACTCTTAGCAAAGCAGTAAGATATTATGCCTTGGAGAAGAAGAGAATATTACAAAGATGTATGTCAAAAAAAGCAACTAAGGAACCTCACATAGTGGTTATCACTGTGCACATTTTACACTTACTGGGCAGGTGACTGGTGGCCTGAGATGGGAGGACCTTGGGCACTATCGGTCGAGACAGAGCTGCTTTGGTCAGAGAAGACTGGATGGGCCGGAACCAGCCTCTCCCTGTGAGTGGAAGACAAATGCAACCATATGAACCGGTTTGTCCATGCCCTACTGTGCACAATGAACTATGGAGGGTTTTCTTCGCAGACATAGCTAGAATCATAGCAAGCCACCCCACACTCCAGACACTGGCTGACTCGGGGAGTGAGAGATCTAATCACACAGGCTTCCACATGATGGCTCACAGCTACTGGGTAACTGCAGCTTTAGGGAGTCCAACATGCTTCTCAGGCCTGTGTAGGTCAGACAAGCATATGCTGTGCAGACAGACACACAGGTAAAACATCCATACACAAAATAAATACAACTAAAGAATAAAAGAAATAAATCACGAAGGGACAAGAGATGGCTCGGTGGTTAAGAGTACTTGCTGCTTTTGAAAGGGACCCAGGTTTGTTTCCTAGCACCATCTAGTGACTCACAAGCACCTCTAACTGCAGGAGGTCTGACATCTGTTCTGGTCCTCATGGGCTTTTGGTGCCATACAGGCACTTACACATGCACATAAAAATTGTATAAGGGCTGAAGACAGGCCAGCATCACAGCAGTGCTCTGCTGCCTACAGCCCAGAATCTTAAGTAAAAAAAGATTAATCAAGGTATATCAACAAATATGTGTACTCACTGAAGAACACTTTGAGACTTGCTTCAAAGCACCACGACACCCACTAACGTAAGTAAAAAATGTGAGTACTCCACCAACAGTTACTTCCTAAGTGTCGACCATGGCTCTACAGGCAGAAAGCCAAAAAAACCACTCCCCTGAACTGAGCTCACTGGTGCTGCCACCAAAGACAACAGAGTACAATTCTAAAGAAAGGGACACTCCAGCCAGTGGCAGAATCTTGCCCATAGTAGCAGCTAAATGCAGCATAGGGGGCAGAGTGTATAATCAGTATATGCTGAAAGAACGAACAGAGGCATGCTGGATACGTCACACACAGAGTCATGGAAACCCACAGTGAGGCACATTCAGGTAATACTCAGAAAGCTATCCCAGGGAGGGGGGTGGGGTGTCTGGCCTTACCAGCTATAGGAGAGTTAGACAGGATGGAGAAGGAGCACACATTGTGGGACTGGTTTTCAGAAGGTCTAGGGAGCAGTGTCCTCTGTGAGAAAAAAAAAATATCAGTAGTAAAGATGATAAGAAGACATCACTGTCAGCCAGGCAGTGGTGGCGCACAACTTTAACCCCAGCACTTGGGAGGCAGTCAGGTGAATCTCTGTGAGTTTGAACTGGTTCTAGGACAGCCAAGGAAGGATACAGACAGACAGACAGACAGACAGACAGACAGACAGACAGACAGACACACACACACACACACACACAGACACACAGACACAGACACACAGACACAGACACACAGACACAGACACACACACACACACTCTCTCTCTCTCTCTCTCACACACTCACACTATGGATATTTTAAATAATACAGACAGGCTGGGGTTGAGATGGTCCAGGGAGGAAGCTCTTGCTATGCATGCGTAAGACAGGAACTCAGATCCCCCAGGTCCCACACGCATTTCAGGTAGTCATGGAAACCCACCTTTAACTCCAGATTGCAGGAAGCAGAGATAGGAGAGATCCCTGAGCAAGTTAGATAACTAGACTAGCCGTCATGTGAGGTATGAGTTTGTGAGAAGCACTGCCTCAATTTCTAAGGTAGGGAGCATTAAGGAAGACATCTGGTATTAACCTCTGGGCTCCACATGTATAGACCTGCACATACACTGTGCCACCACACACACACTAACATAAAACAGAACACATTGGGTTTAGACCATGGGGTTGGTTTAATAATCAGACTCTGAATTCAGCAACACTAGAGCCTGTATCAAGTCAGATTTTCCCACTTCCAGGACAAAGGATAAGAGATAGCTATTTTCTTTTTAATTTTAAAATTATGTTTACTTATTTAGTGTGTAGACACCCCAGGACATAAATATAGAGGTTAAAGACCAACTTTTACAAGCTGGATTTTTTTCTTTTAGCACATGGGTCCTGCAGGTAGAACTGAAATTGTAAGACTTGGGTCAAGTACTTTTCTCTACTGAGCTACCTCACCAGACCTAGAGAAAAGGGTTTCTAAGGGACTGAATAAAGGAAATTGGTTTATTCGTGTCTTCCAAAAATTGCCCACATTCACAAATTCCTGTGGCTATGTTTTACAGCTCACTTCCCTTACCTCTGGTGATGCTGCTGTCTTCTTCCTTGAGTACCATGTATACCCCGTGTCTGCCAAGGTTTGCAGATCAGTGGGTTCTCCTACGACTGACTGCAGTTCTAAAAACCCTTACTTCTGCCAGCCCAAACTCTAGCCTCATTGTTTAAGCCTAAGCTTTAACAGATCTGGGAGACAGAACCCCAAGCTCGGACACTCTTGGGAACCAGAACCACACCCATGTCTGTAAAGAAGTTTCAGTGCTGTCAAAGTCTATATTTATACAGATACCTTTACAATTTCTGTTCTTAGTTTTATTTTTCCTATTAATAAGAAAGGACAGGAAGTTCCTCTATATCACCCTGAAATCAAAGACATGTAAGAAAACAGTATCTCTTGGCCCGTTCAGCAGCTAGAGTACAGGCCTGATAGACACAATGCAGCCACACAGACTCAAGCAATGTTCCCTTACCTGAACCACCAGCGGCTTTCGTAAGTGCCGTTTCCGTAGTTTCTTGGGCTTTGGTGAGAAAAAGTCTGACTGTATCTAAGAGAGAAGGAACATGAGCCCAGGAAACAGAAAGTCTATCTGAATAGCATACCATACCCACCCCACCTAGCACTCCCAGCACTCACACTGATGGAGTCCAAGTGCTGCCTAAAAGTTAGCTCCGCCTCCTTACTGGGAGAGAAGAGCTTTCCATGTCGACTATTTGGTGGCAAAGTCGTTGGGACAGCAAAGAGGCCACCATCTGAGTCACTGCTTCCGGTGCTGGAGGGGCCAGCCACCAAAAGAGGCCTTGGGGGATTTCTCAAACCTGGAACAGAAAGGAGAATTATGTGTTGATACTTACCTATATCCCCTCCAGGGCAAAGGCAACCCCACTAGGAAGTAAGCCAAGAAATAAATCTGACACCTTTCAACTGCACATACTTTATCTCTGACTCCTGGCCCCACTTTACAGGGACTGCAGGCCTCTTGAGTAAAAACACATCATCACTGTTCTATGTTCAGAGAGAAGGCAGGGCAACTAATCAAGATTTCTGAGCTATAAGGATGTTGGGGCATCCCCAGAAGACCAAAAGAAAGCAGACTCTCTTTGTAAACGCTGGTTAGCAGCACACTCAGGGACTCTATAACTAACTCAACTTTATGTGGCAGCAAGAAAGCTGTCACAAAAGTGCATCTGAATGAAAGCGTGGCTATGTGTCTCAAACGGCTATTTGTGCAACACAGGTAGTTACCAAAAGTGGGTTACACTGCACACATCCTATTGACCCTGGCTAAAATTCCTGATTGTAGAAAAGAGCCCTAAATAACAGGGCAGAAAATACTTATTTCACAATAACAGTGTTGAAATTCCATTGTGGTAGTGCTGCTGCCAAGCACCTTCAAGGTTCATAGCTTGGTATGGGCCTCTCAGAGTTCACAGGTGAGTGTCACTTCTCAAGACACAGTGCACATGTCTGAAAGCACAGGCCCCTGGGCGCCTGTAATCCTCCACCAGACAAAAAATGTTAGGACATTAAAACATTCACTAGAAGGTACATGAAATGGTACTGAGCTGCTGCCTGGCCCACTTCAGGCAACATGTCTTTATCTGCAAGGATTTATGGCTGAGGTGCTGTTGCCTGAGGCAGCCTCCTAAAGACATAAGAAACAGGAAGCAAAAACAGAAAACGAGCAACTGCTGAGATGAGTCCCCAAAACCACAGCCATCACACAGGGCTCTGGAAGCATTACCAGGCAAATAGTCTTTAGTGGAAAAGCTTCTCACAAAATATTAAGTCAGAGATTGTGAAGTCATTAATGTTCTTGAATGAAAAACAGTATTATTAAAAATTTTTTTTGCCAAAAGAATTAAGTGTTATCTTTGGGCCTCCCTTACAGAAGTGAAATAAAACAGGCTCTGTAGACTCAAAGCAAGTAAAAGTGATGCTGGGAAAGGACCGTGCTTCTCCTGGGACTTCTGGGTCAGTAGAGAATTACATTTTCCTAGGGGCTGGGATGACAGCTCAGCAGCAAAGCGACTGCCTGACATGCGCGATGGCCTGCTTTCCACCCTTAGTACCACAAAACTATTTCTCAGATGAGACCTAAGGATACGCTAAAAAGCAAGTCATTTCATTCTTTCCAAAACTGCACTAAACTGCCAGCACACACCCTAATTGAAGACTGTTTTATTCTAACGCCTTGGATGTAAAGAAAATGAAGTCACTACAGATTAAAGGACTAATCCTCACTCAGTATTTTATGAAGGGTTCTGACACAAAACTTCCAATGAGACCAGACTACCCTCTGCTTATCACATAACAATCCCCTGTGTCTGTCATCCCCAATGGAGGTGATATTTGCCCTCTACTATGCCTACTAGACCACGGGTGGTAGACAGCAGGACCATGTGTTCAGTTCTGACACAGTACCAAAGACATCAGGATACTCTTAAAAGTATACCTGGGGAGCAAGGTGCAGAACCAGATGGGAAGCTCTTGTTGCTTCGGAGGGTAGATGGGTTTCGAGAACAGCGGGGACTCCGAGAGCTGATGGTCACTACCTTGCCTGGTGGGGTTGTGGACTGTTCCTCCTGGGTGGGCCTGACTGAAGCTGTTGATGCTGTGTTAGCTTCAAAAGCCTAGAAAGATACCAGCCAAAAATTACAAAGGTTCAGCTCAAGAAAATGGTTATGACACAGGTATCCTAAGGACATCCATTTCCATGGTGGCAAAACTTTAGAATGCCCTAAAGTCACTTGTAAATTTAGGGACACACATACATACCACCCTGATACACATTACATCCCACACATCCACACCACTGCTAGGAACTGAACTCTGGTCTTCTGGAAAGCAGCAAGCATCCTTAACTGCTGGGCTATCTCTCTAGTTGTGGGTGGTGAGGTCTTAATTGAAATAGAGTTTCTTTTTTTCACCCTGTAGCCTTAGTTGGTATATGTCTAATAAACAGCCCAGGCTGGCCTCAAACCTCTAGTGATTTGCCCACCTTAGCCTTCCAAGTGTTAGGATCATAAACACGAGCTACACCTCACTAATTCTAATTCTCCAGTGAAGTCAAATCACTAAGTGATGTGTGGAATGCACACTTCTAATCCAGTACTCTGAGGCAGAGGCATACAGATTCATATGAGATTGAGCCAACCTGATCTACAGAATGAGAAGCCATACAGTCTGGGGTATGTGGTGAAGCATCTTAAAAAAGAACAATGAGAAACTTTAAGAAATACAAGTAAAAGGAGAGGGGCAGTTATGAATCCTCAGGGAGTGAAAGATTCACTGAAGCAACTCATCTCTTTCCTCAGGAGATCTTAGCCTCCACTGGCTGGATGTGGTAGGGAAAAGAGACGAGATGTATGGCAGAAAAACGGGACAGGGACCCACAGTCTGGTGTTATCTACTCTAAGCAGAGTTATGGCATAGGGAAGAAGGACAAAGGCTTATCTTTTTAAAAAGCCATGGAAAAAAGCTAGCCAGAGACAATCATGCTAACTTCTACTACTGTGAATAGAGAGGAAATGGTCATGCCTGAAACTGGTCACAGTTGAAGAGCCTTTTGTCTAGCTCCCAACCTCATGGGTGTCCAAAGTCCTTTAAGGGATGGCTTCAGGGGCCAATGAGATGGCTCAGCAGCTAAAAGCTCTTCATGAACAAGCCTGAGGTTTTAGGTTTGATTCACTGAAACCATGCAAATGGCTGGATATGGGGAACACATTCATAATCCCAGAACTCCTGCAATAAGATAAGAGAACAGACCAGAAGGTCCCAGGTGACAAGCCTGGAGAAGAAGTGAAGTGTAGGGGAAAACAAAACAAAACAAAACAAAGCAACAACAAATGCCTCAAAAAAGAGGGAGGAGAGACTGACTCCCGAATAATCATCCTCTGACTTCCATATGTGCTATGGCATTTGAGTACCCACATTTTAACACACAAATTGACAGCAAAAAAATAAAATAGAAAATAGATAGCTTCAAGTCCGTGAGCCTCACAAAGGCATTCCACCTCTTTGTTGTTGTTCCTATTCTGGGGCCCTCAACAACTTCAGGAAGACCTGACCAGATGCTCAATTCTGAACTCTTCCCAGAAGCACCCACACCCTGTCTTACTATACCCAGGTCCTCACTCACTATTGCCTCATCTGCCCTGCCCAAGCACACACTGCAGTCTAATCCTGCCAATCTGTCCCTGTTCCCTGCATCTTTCTACTGGCAATCTAGGTTCTGGGAACAGTAGTATTCTACCTCGGCCTGAGCATTTCAAATGACTCTGGCCAGTGAGTCTCAGTGCTCTTGGGGTACTTGAAAAAGTAGGGAAACAAAGAACAGATGACCTATCTCTGACCCAAACAAAGTCTTCAATTTCAGCAGCCCCCATTAAGTCACAAAAGGAACCTGGTTATCTTCTGGAATCCACCCACACCCCCATAACCCCTGCCTTTTTTTTTTTTTTTAAAGTCCAGACTGGTTTCAGATTAAATGTTCCTTTCTGGGCCTCCAGAATAGTGAAGCGGAGAGATGATGGGATGAACCTCCCGAGAGCGCCTGGCACTGAGGCCGCTGGCCAGGAGCCTACCTTGGGTGCCTCAGCAGTGCTTCTGGCTCATCATCTTCCACAAAACCATTGCAAACTGCTGCACTTACCTCTCAGTTGAAGCCAAGGTGAGCGCCTCTCACCTCCCCACTGACTCAAAGGTTTGCCCTGGCCTCCTCTGCGCACCAGACCATACCAAATCTCTCCACAAAAGGCCAAATTTGAAGTCTTTTAAACTTGCTGTCTGTCTCATCATAGCTTGCTAATTCCAATAACCTACTCAGGTTAGTTACCTCCACAGTGCTGAGGCCGAGGCCTCTTTCACCATCAGCATGGGGTAAAGGACCCACAGCCCTGGTAAATGTTTCCTTTGGGGTCCTGAGCTGGTCTAAACCACTCACCATCTTGGGGTGGACCTCAGTAGAGATGAGCCTCAGAAGGCAGTTCAGGAGGCGCTGCTGGTGGAGGGCTGAGGGAGTGGAGCGGGATAGGGCAGTCTGTCCCTGTGCTGTGGGTGCCTGGCTCTCCGGGCCCAGCACAGCTAGCCAATCATACTCCAGCTGCAGTTTGGTCGGCTTGCCCATCATGAGGTAGACTTCAGCCAGTGTGAGGCTCTCAGAGGTCTGCAAGCTCCAGCCTTCTTCACGTAGCTGCTGGGCCAGCTGGCTGGCAGGGACTTCCTTGGAAGGCCTGGTAGCAGGCTGTCCCTGAGACAACAGAGGTTCTGAGGGGCTGCTTTTCTCCTGGGACTCTTCAGGACATGCACTCACTAGCTCTTTAGTACAAGTATCTGACTGAAGCCTGGTGTCAGGTTGAGTATCGCTGCCAGGTTGAGGGTCCGGACCAGGGGGAGCATTGTCAGCAACCTCACTGCTGATGGGTAGGAGGGCCTCTGGGGAAGCTACCCTGCCAAGAGGAGGGTGCTCTCTCCCAGACTGTGTGTCTGCACAGCGGCACTGCTCTGGGATGATGAGATCATGGCAAGACTTCAGGTATCGGGGAAAGGGGTCAAGGAGTGAGAGTTCATCTTCCAAGTCTGGGGGCTGGCCGCAGGAACACGGCAGGGCCCCAGATTCTTGAGTAGGGCTGTCCCTACCCACTGTAAGGGCTGTCCCAGGGGTCTTCTCAAGCTGTGATCCAGAATCCTGGGGCCCATGAGAGGGCCTGTCAGGGACATCCGGGCTGCTCAGACTTGGAGCTGCTCCCTCTCCAGGAGCACTCTCAGGGGAACTTTCCCCTGAACTCTGTGAAGCATCTGCAGTGGGAAGGGGTCGTCCCCCACCCTTGCCTTCAGCACTGCTCCTCTGGCACTTCAGCTGGCCCCGGGCTATTCCCTGTCCACTCTGGATGCCCAGGATCTGAGCTGGAGGCAGTGAGTGTGTGTCCTTGGTGCCCTGTTTGCACCGGCCACCCTCTTGCCAGTGTACAGTGCAGAAGGCCTTGGAGTGTACCACACGGGCTACACCCGGTAGTGGTGTCAGTGTGCAGTTCTCGCCTGGGAACAGGTGCAATGCCACCTTCTCCTGGGTCTGCACTGTGCTTGAGCCCTGCAGCTGCCTCTCCTCAAGTGTCTTCCGCTGGGCACACTGTCAAGGAGCAACTCCAAACAACTACACTGTGACCAAAGTGCTCCTCAGTCAGGAGCTATGGACTTCAGACTAAGGTCTTCTTAACTAGGAGCCACACCAATCCCTTGATATTCCTGGAGCTCACCTAGGGACTTTCCTCAAGCTACTACGAAACTGCTGGCTCAGGCATTCAGTGTGTTCAGGAAACTCACACCTGATGACAGAAACTATTCTTGGAAACAAGCAGGGCCAATAAACAACCAGGGACACAAAGAAGGCTTAAGTATGTATATATCACCCCACATCCCACATCTACTGATACTTAGGCCACAACCTGGGACCAGATGGGTGGAGAAGTGAGTGGGCCTGAGTACAATTGGTACAAGTAGTTCAAAGTCAGGACTCTCTACCTAAGCACAGGAGGGCTGGACTCCCAAGGAGCCCCACAGCAAATGAGAAGAAAACAAGACCTCATTCTCAAGCAGGAACAGCTGCCAGGTTTGGAGGGTCTGCTTCATTTGAAAAAAGATACAATTCGTACTTCATGGAGTGCCCACTTCTGCTTCAGGAACTCAATGAGGCTAGAGACTTTTCGATGCAGCTCCACAATCATCCTAGGAAATCAGAAAAGATTATAGAAGGCCACCGTTGGAAGCGCTCTAATGTTCCAATGACTGCCTGTACCAAAACCACAAGACAGAGCAGTAGATACTGGAAGGGGGATCTAGAGTATCTCAGCTCCTATTCCTAAATCTGCGTCCCGTCTGTTGAAATCACTGTAGGTTCACACAAAGCTATAAATAATAGCGAGGTCTAGGAGCCCTTTTCCGTGCAAGTGCTCGCCCAGGATGTGAGCACTCAAAGCATCATCACCTCCTCTGTCAGTGCTGTCTTCAAAGACAGAGGGATGCAGCTACCCCAAACTAGTTCTAAAATAAAATGCACATGTAGAGGAGATGAAGCATGCTATATGACACATGCTGTAGTACAGATCAATCTCAGTAGGCCAATAAGAGATGCCGAATGGAGCAGACTCTCGTGGTCTTTTAAGATGAGGAGTCCTGAAGAGGCTAAATAGAAAGCACTCCAGACAGCAGCTGGGAGCGAGATGAGCACTAGAGAAAGTGGTGGCCAACAGCACATGGGACGACGACAATACACTGAAGTTGGGTGAGATAGAGAGTATACAACATTCTAAGACATTTAACTGCAAACATGCAAACATACAGCTCTTTCAATATGGTATGAACTCTACTGCAGCTTAACAAACTGTAAATGGGAAATGGACTAAAGGTAAGGCAGTGCTTTGTAAATTAACCAAAAATCTCCAGGGAACCAGTAAGAAACATAGGAGCTCTACAGCAACGATAAAGGTTCTGCAGGCAGTAACAATGATATTTTTTTAACTTGCCTGGTAGAATTACAATTCAGGATCTGAAGACTACCTTCCAACTCAAAGTATTCTCATGACAATGTCAACTCCATACCTTGTCCTCATGTGAGGACAAAAATCTGTTTCTCTAGAATTCCCTGAGAAAGTCACCTGAGACGTGGGTTCTGGGCCAGGCTCTGTACTCGTGCCCAGGCATGGTTGTTCCGTGGTTGTAATTCTACAGGAACTTTCAGGGGGAGGCGCACTGGTTTCTGGTCCTCTTCATCACTCAGACCTGAGAAAAGGAGACCATAAATGCCCGGTGCAGACCAACCTCAAGGTACAAAACAAAACACTTTGCCAGAAAAACACAGGCAAATGAGAAACAGCCTTGTGCCTGGAAAAAAGGAGAACAGAGGAATCCTAGCAAGGGTCAAACTCAATATGGTGAACTTTGTACTTGCAAAGGCAGAACCAGGCTATCCCTTTCCCGGATACCTACCGTCTGGATCGCAGAGCTTCTTTAGGGCCCGGCACATGGGTGCCTTGATCCGGAGATTTCTCCCTTTATAACGTACTGTGGTAGCTCTGGGGAAAGAAATTGCAAGCAATTCTGAGGACTTCTTGTGAGTGGAAGAGATGAAGGGTTATCAGGTCTGGTGTGGCAAGCACAGAGGCCTGGTGAGTACCGATCCCGTACTACCTACATGGTAGTACAGGTCACCCCAGATGGTAAGCATAGGTAGGAGTTTTAGATGCCTGCTATGTTCCTACCCAAGGGACATGGGCTGTTTATGGGAAGTGAACTGTGTCCAAAGCATGACGACTGACTGTCATATACAACTAAGCTCACTGTTGAAGAGCTGTTCTGTTCAGTCATCTCCAAGCATTCCTTATCATTAGAGCCTTATAACAGAAGCTCCAGAGCCTCCGCTATCTGTCTTCCACATGACCTGCCTACCTACCTTTACAGGACTTTTTCATGAACTCTTTATGAGCAACCTGCCACAGCTGTGTAACTTCATCCCCCTATAATCTACACAGGAGGACAAGGGTACATGCAGTTACAATGAAGTGTCACAGGCTCAAGACCTTAGGCCAGCTCAGGTCTGTTTGCTGAAGCTGCCATAGATTAGCAATTACACACATTACAGAAACACTGTTTGGCTACCCAAACAAAGATGAACACTCTCGAAGCACTCAGAAAAGGCAGTTGTTTTGTAGACAGTGATTGAACAGGTATGAACATGACAGCTGAGGCCAAGGCTCATCAGTCTGACTTATAACTTCCCACTGCTTTGATTCTGGAAAGAATAAACAATGTATTTTGGTTCTAGGTTGAAGAAAAAGGCTCTGCCCAGCCACCCGAGGGGTGGGGAGTATGTGTGTGTGGGGTGCGTCTAAATTTTACATGTTCAAGCTGTCCTCCTGTGTGGATTACAGGGAGATGGGATTACAAAGACACTTGCTTGCCTTTGCCTCCTGCTGGAATGAAAGGCATGGGCCATTATGGCTGGCTTGAAACCATTTTTTTTTTTGACTGATCTATGATAAACTCTGAGCATGTCAATTATGAGAGCAGCTTTTAGTCTTACTATTTAATTTCTAATAAGTATAGAGGAAAGCTGACCAAAAATGATAGCATACACACGAGGAGATTCTAAAGATGTAGAACAAATGACATACTCATACTACCTGGAATTCCTATTTGTAGCTAAATGCTTATTCTTGTAAATTTCCTAAGTGGGGGAAAGTTTTAAATGTTATTCTTTTTTTTTTTTTTTTTTCCTGGAGCTGGGCACCGAACCCAGGGCCTTGCGCTTCCTAGGCAAGCGCTCTACCACTGAGCTAAATCCCCAACCCCGGAAAGTTTTAATTGAGGGAGGGAGATGGAGTAGATGGTGATTTTACATGTTTATACTATCTGAAAAAAAATTCTTTCAGAATATATTTATACTACATCTAATTAATAATTTTAAAAATGTTGTTCTAAAATAATGCTGCTTAAATCTGGAGCTAAGATCTGAACAGCAGCTCTGAGCAGAGCACCCACAGGAAAGGCTCGGCTGACACAACAATGCTTGATTAAAGAGCAGCTCAAATGGATGTGTGCAAAGTAGAAGACAGCTAGCTTGAGGGCTAGAGTCAGGAGAGAAGAACCACACCACATCTCAGGACAGCACACACCTCACCATACCACCCACCTAAGGACAAAGCCCTGCCCAATACCCTGAAGGGGATGATGCCTTGGGTTTACCATTATGAGGTCTCACAACGATGCACAGTTAGGGCTTTCAGCAAGTACTCATAAGACAATTCCAACACTGCAGAAGGTGGACACAATCATACAACACAGAAAGCTCAGTAATTCCCCATGTTACGGCAGCCACACTCTACCTACTCATTCTCCTCCTGTACATCTATTTACATATCCGCATCTCCTTTCCTACCCACACATACACTAACCCATGCCGCTCACTCGTAAATGTGCCTCATCCGCCAGTCACTCTCCCATCTACTGCCTATTGGTACATTCACACACAGTCCATTCGTCTATGTGTACATCTATCCATCTCCACCAGCCATCCTTCTACTCACTCATTATCTGTTCAACTATCCTCATGAACCCTCCAGGACCGTACGCAAGACACTAAAGTGCAAAGTGAAGAATAAAAAAGCCTTATTAAAGGAGCAAGAAGAGCCCAGACTGGCTGTCACTCCTTATCCACTTTCCATCTGAAGAGAGTAAGTCTCTAAGCAACCACATTCTAGTAACTCAAAATTACTGAACTGCCTTATCCCAGGCGAACAGTGATGAGGTGACACAGTGGGGAACCAGGAAGAATATTCTAAGGAGCAAGTGATAAAGCCTGGAAGAGCCACTTTTTCAACAACTTCCTTCAACAAAAAGCTCAAGGAAATGAGCATTAAAAACAAAACAAAACACACACATGCACATGCACACACACAGACACACAGACACACACCCGTGCACACACAAACTCAGGGAAGTAGAAAGGACCTGACTTAAAACAACAATAAAAACATGCCCAATGTCATTGATCATCAGGGAAGTGCAACTCAAAACAATGGCAAGCCAAGTCCTTGAGAACATGGGAGCACCTGGGCTAGGTTCTGCAAGACAATTTCCTGTAAAGACAGATACATGTCCACATCTCTTCTTAGGGGATGCCCAGGTAAAATGAAAACCCATGCTCATAGCAGTGGTGCTACACACCTTTTAATCCCTGCTCTTGGGAGGCAGAGGTAGGAGGAACCTGAGAGTCTCCTATGCACACTTCTCAAAGAGAGAGGCCAACCTCAGGGGTGAGTGACAGTTCCAAATAGATGACTGACAGAGGAAGGCATATAGAGAATAGCACTATGGTGATCTACGGCTGGCATGGGCTAGACGTGTTCTACCCTCACGTTCTTGTTAAACTCACAGAGCTGTAGAGGCCAATCTAAACAGGCACTGGTTGACTCCAACCAGATAATGCTCAGAGGAAAGCAGACCTATGAAACAGTAAAAGATTGAGGATTTCCAAGGACCAGGGAAGGAAGAGATAGATAGATAGCAGATAGTGGATTTTCAGAACAGAGAAAGTACTTTGATAAGACTACAGTGGTAGAGAGGAAAATGTTTCACTGTCCAACCTTGTAAATGTCTGACACAGGGTCCCTAAATTAAAACAAACCAAGCACCAGCAGATATACCACAACTGTTCGGTTAGCTCAAATCCATGATCCTCCTGCCTCAGATTCCTGATGTTATTGGTATTTGAGGCTACCCAGCAATCTTGGCAGATCACAATGCTCTTCCACGGGGATTCAATCTGATCAGGCCTGGGCTGTTTCGAAAATAAAGGTTTACAAATACAGTCCCAGGAAGAACAGAGGAAGGGTTCACCTAGCTGAAGCCTAGGTGCTCACTCCAACATGTATAAGGTCATCTAAATGTCAAAGCTAAGGCCTAAGAGAGAGAAGCAGGAGAACAGATCTAGAGACTTGGGGAAGCTCTATCTCAAGAGATATAAAGACTGTTATGTCCACAGCAGCTAGAAGGGTCTGAATGACAAAGCAGACCAAATGCTCAAGGTCAGGGGATGGATGGCTTGGGGAACTGAGGGCAACGAAAGAGATAGAAGACACAGCAGCTTTCAACAAGGGCCCCAAACCACAAAAACAAAAACAAGACAAAGACAAAAAAAAAAAAAATGCCCTCCACAAAATGCCAAGCAGGCCACGGCAGAAATAGGTCTTGTGATGCTGCTTCACTGCAAGAGAAGTGTCAGGAGCAGTGCGACTCCCAAGACAGAGGGCAGCCATGGGCAGACAGGAGGGAGGTATGACTAAGCACTCAGCCTTTAGCCAAGTGAAGATGGAGAGTAAGACACTTGGAAAGACTGGGATTCCAGGCAATGAAGTTTATATTCAAGGTATGGGCAAGAGGGTTGATCTCTACCAGGAAAAGTGACAGAAGCCTTTGGAGTCACAAGAAAGATATGTCTTGGGGCAGCTGAGAGGGGACCCCATGTGGGTATGGAACTGGAGAGAAGCTCAGGGTAACAACATCTTACTGACCTATGTACCAACTGCAGAGTCAGGCAGAACACAAGAGAACTCACGAGGATTAAAACACTGACCATGCCATCCACGCCTGCTGATGCAGAGTGGCAGTCCACGAAGACAACCTAAAGACAAGGCTGGATGCTATCTCCACACTCAACCCTGAGGCAGACAGGATGTTTGCAACAGAAAAGGTCAAAAACAACAGGCTAAAAAGTCAGGGTCAGATTAAGTGTTAAAAGGCAAGGAAGGCCATCTGCAGCAGCTCAGGAGCCAACACACTGAAGTACTAAGGCTCCTTTAGCAAATTAGCTACATCACTGTACAGCCTGATGATCCGAGCTCAATCTCGGACACGCCAGTAGAAATGACTGCTCAAAGTTTTCCTTTGACTTCCACACAAGCACCACAACTCATAGGACAGCTCTCATACGCAACATGCTCAAGCATAAAAAAAGAAAGAAAACGAAGGAAAGAAACCAGCACTCATCTCAACTTCTGTAGGTCAGTGGATAAATACAAGTAAATAGAGTAATTTGTACTTACCCAACCTGAATGAGTTCATTCAACTTTGTTGCGTTCTTGTCATCCATGCCTTTAAAAGTTTAAAAAAGAAATGAGGCCACGGGGTAGTTAGAAGCAAACAATCACAAATTCCCATTTTCTTGCTGTGTGGAAACATAGATCCCAGATCTTGCAAATTAATGTTCTGTATCTTAATGAATCCGTGCCTTGTCTGACCCACACAGCCTCCTCCTAACCATTCTTAAGGGTTCTGTGCTCAGATAGCTCTTCTCCCAGGAATTATCCCTGACCTTCTGGTACTGCTGAACCATGGCTAGGCTCCCATAGTGCCTGATGCTGATAAATGCTTCCTCCAGGAACCTCACTGGGTCCTGGGCCTTCCTTCCCTGCTGATTGTAGACTCTCAGGTACATAGTTTGAAACCCAGGGAGGGCCTGCTAAATGATGGCTCTCGTGCCCTAGTTTCATTGCCCTCAGCACTGTCCTCAAGGGGTTTGTGCAAGAAAGCAAGAATTAAAAGCTAACACAAGAACCTGGGCAGGGACACAGAGATATGAACTGTAAAATTCCTCAATAGTACTGAGTGACTTGGGAATTAAGGGACCACAATCACTAGCCAGGCAGAGAACCAAGACAAGAGTGAAATTATAAAAGCAGTCAGAGACATACTATACCTATGAAGGACTTAAAGGACTTTATATCATAGACAGTGCGGGATAGACACTGGAGAAAAATTGTAAACATGATTAAAGAAAAGGAAGGAAAGAAAGGAAAAAAAATGAAAATAGACCTAGGATTGGTGGCCCTTGCTTTAATCTCAGTACTAAGGACGCAAACAGGCAGAACACTAAGTTCGAGGCCAGCATGCTTCTCAAGTCAACTTCAAGGATAGCCAAGACTACACAGAGAAACCCTGTCTCAAAAAACCAAAAGGAATGAAAACAAAATGAAGTTGTCAGATGAACAGTGAGTGAAAAGATTCAATGCAGGTACAACTGCACCACAGAAAGTAAAGGAAACTCTCACTGTGAAGGGAAGGGCCCAAGTGGAATAGACCTTCAGGAAAGCAAGAACAACATCGGGAAGGGCAAATGTAGACAAGGGCCTGCAAGAGCAGGGACATCAGGGCCCTCATGTGAACACTAACCAACCTCTCCATGTATCACCACAAACTCATGAAAAAACTGTACACAAACTCAGTTTAAGCCTTGTGTGATCAGGGAGACTGGAGCTCAGATCTGTAGGAGGACATGGGTTAATGAAAAGAGAAGCTAGGGCAGGAACAAGGCCCTGGAGTCCTGTGTGTAGCAGGTTGTACAGAGAGGCCTATAGGTGGCATCCAAATGGAGGAAGCCCAACAAATCAATCAGGACCTAATGAAACATATGAAAAAACAAAAAGGGAGGGGATGAGGGGACAGGCAAATGTGAGAATTCCTGGATATGACAACTAACAGATGCCTGTGCTGGATGAGGACAAGCAGCTTTAGCTGCAGTCAGGTGAGGCCTTGTGGAGATCCAGCCAGAACGCATGCCCTGTCATATGCTGGCTCCGACGGGCAGTCATGGCAGGAAAATGCAATGGAACCACTTTATATACAGAAGAGTTTGCACATGGAGCACTAGACCTGGGCAAGGACTTGACCATTACTTGGCGATGTTCTAAAGATTCTGAATGTAGGCAAGAAGTTAGCAGGGGACTATACCCTTTGATAGTTTGATAAAATAAGTCAGTATGGTCATAACAGGCGGTGTGTACTCCAGGGTTGAAGTCTTAGGGTATGGGATAAGAGTGTACAGTCAAATGGAAGTGAGAAAACAGCACACCTGTGTGTGAAAGGCATAAACAAACACTAGTTAATGGAAGGCCTAGTGACTGGCATGGTCATTAGATCTGTTTCAACTTTTCTGTTGTCAAAAGAATTTCAAGATAAAAGTTGGATTCCTGTGCACTAAGGGTCAGTGGCGATCAGGATAACAACCCACGAGGATGACCCATGGACAGCAGCAGTACTCACAACCCCCAATCTTCTTGCGTAGCTCGCCATAGCAGATGAGACCATAGAGTTCCTGGGATGATTTCTTCAGCCCTCGAGAGAACACTGAAAAAAAAAAAAAAAGGATGGATGTTAGGTAGAGGGGACAGTGACATCCCAGGGTACAGCCTGTTTGTACAAGAACATAGAGGGAGCTGAGACTTATTGCATATAGATCACATCACCTTGGACACGTAGTTACTGATCTCCCTGAGATTCCCACAATTGTGAAAGCCAGTTATAAAGGTTGGACAGTGTCAAGGTACCTGGTTGAGACTACTGCTTCGAGCACAGAAGCAAGTGGCTAGCCCCCGGCTGTGTGTGTCCAATGATGAGC
Source organism: Rattus norvegicus (assembly GCF_021556685.1). Lineage (NCBI taxonomy): Eukaryota > Metazoa > Chordata > Mammalia > Rodentia > Muridae > Rattus > Rattus norvegicus. The sequence goes on from NC_141543.1 coordinate 20,005,487, forward strand.
CATCAAAACCTTGGGAGAGCCAGAATCACAATATAAAAGGCCTTTCATGTGTGGTGAAGGTGCACTCCACAGGACGTAGAAAGACAATAGGAAGTTGGGTGGCCACGCAGGGAAGGAGGAGTACAATATGTGTTGAAGCCTCCCACCCCTGATGGGATAGAGCTAAAAGAAGTGATGCTACCAAGATCCTAGAGGATGTGGGGTCAGGAGGTGCTTCTGCAGAGAAAGGAACGGGGGAAAAAAAAACATTGCTTTAATATATGCTTTGCAATACTGACCTATGTAAAAAGTCTCAGACTTAACAGACCCTGGGAAGGAACATGTACCATCCACAGTGCCTGAAGGGAGAGCTTGATGAACAAGTTGGACACATTCAATCATCACACTAGATATAACTTGACCCACAACAGTCTTTAAATCCTAACTCATGAGTCATCTTCTCACTGAGAAAGACCTCTCAAGAGCAGCTGCAGTGGACACTCACACAAAGCCTTGGAATGACTTGCAGAACGTACTATGAGCTCCAACAAGAAAAGGAAATGTGCATAAACAGTGCATCTGGAAGGCACAGACGTTTCATTATCCTATGGTATGGATGAACAAAGCCTCAGATCTCAGGGACTGGAGTAGGACTGAGATATATAAACAAATCAGTGTAGTCACATGGTAGTGGTGCTAACAACTGAAAAACAACAAGAAGGGGTTGACTTCAAGTCTGCAGAAAGCTCTTATGCTGATGATCATATGAATTATGGAAGCTAACGATCAGGTACCAGAGATGCTCTCCTCCCCCCAAGCTGTGGAGACTGACAATGTAATCCGAGGGGTCTCTAGGAATAGACAAGAGGAGGGAGGGTGCGTGATCCCACAGAGCTCTGTTCCTCTGTAAGGGGGGTGGGGTGGGTGGGGATAGGCATTGTCTTTTAAAACTATAGTATCATGATGCATATCACGGCCAAATAGCATGACTTGGCAAAGAGAGCACCACAACAAAGGTGAAGATCAGGGTTGCCAAAGGACACCATGACGGCACAGGCAGGGGTCAGAAGAAGGAGCAATGTGGCCACAGCTATATGCCAGCTATATGATTCTTACGTCAGCAACGTCACTATCTAGAAAACTAAGAGTATTAGAAAAGAATCTACAGAACAAGCCTGAGATAGAAACTGCAAAAGTGCAAGGAGATGGAGCGGGCTGGGACCGAGTGAATGCGGGAAGAGAATCTAGAAACGTGGAGGGAGAGGCAGCTAGGTCTACAGGGAAGGACGATTGGTTAGATGATGGACTGAAGAGCTAGTGTCACTGAGAAAGTGCTCAACCGAGGGTGCTTTTTGCCAGAAACTAGACTAACATTTGGAGATAATCTAGTCACGTCTCTGAAGATGAACTGGACTGTGTAAATCCTGACTATAATACAGACGACCGGAACACTGGCAGAGCAGCATCCACCCCAGCAGACCAGAAAAAGTCAGGCTTTCTTGTACACCCACAGTTCAGTTTATCTCAGGACCCAAACTCATAAGGGGACCCAGAAGCTTCTGCTCTGAGGCAGTTTTGAGAAAGTCAAGAGAAAGTGGACAACCAGAGTCTAGGACAGCATGTTTACCTCAGGATGTTCTAGGGGGAGGTAAAATACTTCCTGCATGGAAGCTCCATTAAGAAAGGAAGTAAACAGCTCTAGCCAGTACCCTGAAACTGACCAGACTTCCTAGGCCAGATTCCTTCCACAAGAGTGTGTGAGTAAGCAATGCAGGCCAAGAGTTACTCTCAGACAAGCGCAACTGTAAAGAAAACTCTCGGGAAAGCCCAACCAGAGACCGCAGAGTCACCGTGGAAAAACAGTTTCCAATCTGTTGAGCTGACCGCAGGACATGCCGTGTGTACTACAACTGCTGTTCAGGTGAGTAGTTACACCTGCTGGGTGGGCTTGGGTGACAAAGCTTTGAGTCATTTCTGCTACTGTAAGTGACCCTTCACTTAAAATTCCTGTGAGGAGCCCTCTAAATCCTCATTGGCCCACCAAACTCCAGTACTGGTGCTTTGTCTGGTCTGTCATGGGCTCCCTCACTCTCTAGGGCAAGCAGATGTTTGTGTGTTGTGCCTCCAGGAGATGACATGCAACATAAACACGCTCAAAGACACTGAAACACAGAAAACACAGCTCCAACAGTAGTAAGGACCCTTACACAGATGGGGCGGCTTCCTCACAATTAAATTTAACCAATAGGTTCTGGACCTGTCACCAACCAAAGCACTAGGATACAAGTCCCGCTGTAAGCAGCCAGGTGAATATGGGGTCACAGAGAGTGGGCCATGGGTGCTTGCCTGAAAAGATCCAGCTTTGCCTGGTGAGCCTGTGTAACACTCACCATTGTCAAAGTCAATGTATTTGGTAATCTTGTGCCAGGTGCGGTAGTAGAAATGCCGGACCTGCTCTTTGTTCTTCACCATGCTTGCAGGCTTGCCCTTCTTCTTGTACTTCAGAGCGATGTTGTTCTGAATGGCTTCAAAGTCTTTTCCATGCTAGAAAACAAAGTCCACAACAAAAGCATGGCAGTTAAAAATAAAACAACTTTTTGGTATAATGTAAGCATCATCAAAAGTCAAAAGGGGACCAGCCTCGCACAGCATAAGACAAACCAAGCTTCACAGTAGAAAAGCATGAGACTTAATATTGGAACAAACAGTTCTAGTGGCCCGTAGGGGACCATAAGGGAAACTTTCAGGAGGATACCATGGTAGAGAGACTCCGGCTGTCACCACAAACCACCTCACAGTAAGAGGAGGGTCACTCTTCAAAACTACCTGCTGTTTGATCAGAGAAGCTGCTCATACACGCCCTTGGGATAGAACCAAACAGAAGCGTTCTGACCATATCTCAGGACCAATCCCTCCTAGGAGAGAAATCTGGGTGAGGTTAGGATTTGAGAGTGGAGCGTGTGTCCCTGTGCTGATGACAGAGAGCCAGCTGTCTGGTGCTCTCGAAGAGCTAGTTAGAGGCACTGAGAGCACCATGTGCCAACAGCACCCCAGAACCCAGATATAATTTTTCTTTCATTTATTCATAGTTTTTCAAGACAGGGTTTCTTGTATAGCCCTGGCTGTCCTGGAACTCCCTCTGTAAACCAGGCTGGCATCCTCCCATGCAGGGATTAAAGGCCTGTGCCACCATACCTGCCTATACATTTTTCATAGAGAACTCCAGTGTTCTGAAAAAAATGGCTAATTCCAGGCTGCAAGGTGTTTGTCAGATAAGCATGGAATAATTGGAACTGCCCAAAATGAGACCTTAAACAAATTGGTTTCAAGTTGTACCCAAATCACGGGGGCACCAATCAGTGATACAAATGGACTATGATCCTCATAATAAAGTAGCCTTCAGGAGTCCACAAGCAACCATCACTGGGAAGATGGGGCCAGGGGGTCGACAACACTCTTCTCTAGAAGGGATCTGTAATCCTCAGACATAGAGCAATAGAAACAAGACTTGTCACTAGACAAATTCCACAGTGACTGCTGTGCTAGGTAAGTAGCAGCCAGGTTGTTTAAACTAATGTAAGAAAGATGCTGCAAAAGGTGCTATTTGCGGGTCTCAATACTCAGAAGGACTTGGAAAGCATCACCTCAAAACAGTGGTCCATTCTGCATCACATCTGTTGCAAATCTCATGTACAATTAATTAGGCTAGATATAGAAAGGACCCATCACTGCCAGGGAATTGTTTTACATTTTTATTTTTTGAATGTGTGTATGTATATGAGTGCATAGGAATGCATGTACCACAATACAAATGTGGAAAGCACGACTTGTGGTAGTCAGTCATGTTCTTCTGCTTATGCGGGTCCTGGAGATCAAAGTCAGGCTTGATGATAAACACCTCTACCCGCTGAGCCACCACACTGGCCTTGTATAATGTTTTTAAAGTCCAAAATTGTTTCAAAATGAAAAGTTAAATTATTTTAATGTAAAACTTACTCACTGTTTTAAAATACTTAACAGGAAGCAGAAACTCAAGGCTAAGCCAGGTGGATGGGGAACTAGAGGTCAGCCTAGCAACAGACTGAGACCAAGTCTCATAAAAAGGAAAAAAAACCACAACAGCTTATCATGGAAAGGTACATCTGGGCCTTTGTTTCTGTGTCTGGCTGGGTGGCTATCTCCTCAGCAGTTGTTAACTTGAACAGAGACAGATACAGACAAGTCTGCTATGAGGTCTGACTGCCTCATTTATGACTCCTCAACCTGTATTCTCAAACTACATGGTCTGTGGGATTTGAGTATGGGCCCTACAGTCAGCCTGTATTTCTAGAAACACAGTGTTCTAAACTTCGTTATGAACATGATAAGTGGGTCAAGAACAACAAAAATTGGGCAAAGCTGGAAGAGAAAGATTCAACATCTAGGTGATGAAAACTCACAGTATTTATACAGCAAAAAGCCAGAGCCATTCCTGATGCCTATGCATATGGAGGTGGAGCACTCTGAGACACGTCAGAGACAAGGCGTTCACAGCGGTTCAAGGCAGTAAACTAAGGTAGGATGGCTAAAAGAGCAATGATTAAAAAATAATCACACAGGTGGAAAGCAAGTAAAATAAAAGCACAGTTGTCAGTTTTATATTATACCGAACACCACTGAAACCAAGAGAAAGGACCTAGCAAGGTCTCAAGTGCCTTCTATTCAGGGCACATCCACCTGCCCACCTGTGCTCTCCTCTAGCAGTGGGACTAGAACTCACTACTAGCACAGGAGAGGTGATAGATAGGCCATCACCTGAAAAAAACCAATCTGAGTTCAGGCCCAAAATTCAGCAGAGCTGGAGAAATGGGTATCTTAAGCAAGAAGGAGACACACTGAGGACTGGGACAAAGACAGCAACAGTCTCTGCATCTGGCCAGCCATCTGCATCTGCACCCTCTGGGCCAGGAGTGTTGCTGTGAGCTCAGTTTCCAATGGTGGTGAAGAAGTCAGACTAGGTTCTGTGAGTGCGTGCAAATCTCCTCAGTGAGAGAACTCCATGCCTAGTATGCACAAGGGTTTCATTCCCTTCATCCTTATGCATACGTACACGCCTGTGCACACATACACACACACACACAAATCTGTTGACAAATATTATAGAAACAATTCTCAGAGCAAAGGTCTATGCTCAGCTGCCACTAAACTCACTGCTAGAGATTTTAGCTGCCCACCCTCACCCAACATTGGTCAAACAGGTGCCCAGGCCCTCATCGCAGTCTTTCAGTCAGACCCCCAAATAAGGTGTGGATTCCCACACTCTTCTACTGGTTACTTTTTGTCAATTTGATCCCAACTACAGTCATCTGAGAAAAGGGACCCTCAAATGAGAAATTATCTCCATTGCATTGGCCTGCGGCTTTGTCTATTGGGGCATTTTCTTGAGAAATGATTAACATGGAGGAGCCCAGCCTATGGGCAGGGCCACCAGAGCTACCGTCCTGAGCTGTAGGAAAGAAAGTTAGCAAGCGAGCTGTGGGAAGAACGCCAGTAAGAGGCACTCCTCTACAGTTTCTGCTTCTAGGTTTCCGCCTGAGTTCATGACCTGGCTTTGAAGCCTCAGTGATAGTTTGTGACCCGTCAATTGTAAGATGAAATAAACCCTGTCCACTCCAAGTTGGTTTTGATCATAGAGTTTACTAGAGCAGCAGCAGCCAAACTACAATAACTCTCTTTCCCTCTCTTCTTCTCTATGTATTAAATCATGGAAAGCATTAATAATATTATTACTAATCAAGGATTTAGGGGATATAAAAACACATGCCTGGTTGGGAGGAAAGGAAACAAGAAGGCTAGCCCACTGGAGGGGAATGGCAGAGGATGGTCTTAACAAGGAAGCCTCTTCCTACAGTCTGTAACCAACAACCACACGTCAGTCACACCTCCCTTATAGTAGCTGGATAGCAGACCACCTTGCAGAGAGCTCAGTCTCCAGGAAGACAGGAAAACACCACAGTAGTTACAGATCAGGATAAGATTCACTAACAGTTGCACATTCTTACAGCCCAGCAGGAATCATAAGTCTATTATGCCTAACGGCTTTAAAAAGCGTAATTGGGGGCTAGAGAGATGGCTCAGTGGTTAAGGGCATTGACCGCTCTTCCAGAGGTCCTGAGTTCAATTCCCAGCAACCACATGGTGGCTCACAGCCATCTGTAATGGGATCCGATGCCCTCTTCTGATGTGTCTGAAGACAGCTACAATGTGCTTATATATATAATAAATAAAATCTTTAAAAAAAAAAAAGCATAACTGGAAGATATAATCCATACAGATGGAGTCTGCTTTACTATAACTTTAAAAAAAAAAAAAAAAAGAGCCCTTTCACATTTATTTGAATGATTTTTGTAACTACCCTAACAGGTCTTGTATGTACCTATTTCATTTTTTCTATGGATAACAAGGGTCAAGTCACATGAACATGTTGGTCACACTCCTCTGGGATAGTTGAAATTTAGCCTATCACCCACACAAAGGAGGAATACCAGCCATAGGAATTTGATAAAACTAAGTCTTTGGCCCACTGGAAGTGTCTTCCTTTCTAATCTTCTACAAACACCACGACTTGAATTCCTGGCTCATTCCTGTGTTGAGCCTGTCCTTCTTAGGTTTGGCAAGGTGCATCCATCACACCTGTGCGTTAACCATTAAGAGGACGAGGCTGGCTGGTTAGTCAACATGCCAAAGAAGTCATCTAAACTGAGAACGGTGAACAAGAACGTTCACTACGATGCTATTTACAACGACAAAGTCTGCAAGGAATCAAAATAAAACAAAACAAGCAAATGGATAACAGACTGGGGAAATCAGGCTGGTAGTGAATTTCTTGATTAGCATGCATAAGACCTTGGGGATAGATAAGACACACGCAGTCATGTACACATAGGCCCGCGCGCACACACACGAGGGACACACCTGCTGCAGCCACTCAACTCTGTTACTGGCTCAACAATCAGTCCAAACAGTGCAAGAAGGAATGGGCATGGCTGTACTCCAGTTAAATTTCTCCTTCATACAAATACAGACAAGGTGTATAGAGGTTCAGCTGTCCACATCCAGAGAAACATTTATAGCCATTTTTCTTTTTGTTGTTTTACTAAGTAAAAGAGCTCAGTGGTTAAGAAGATTGACCGCTCTTCCAGAGGACTCAGGTCAACTCTCAGCACTGCCATGGCAGTTCCCCACCATCTGTAATTATAGTTCCAGGGTATCTGGCATCTTCTATCCTCTGAGTGTACTACATGCATATAGTATGAATACACATACATATAAAATTAAAATAAGTCCTTAAAAAATATAAGTAAGCACCATGACAAACACATTTAATGTTAATGTAATTTGATGTTCACGTATAACTACAAGGCTATGAGAAACAAACTTCAAAGTGGAGGCAGCTGGCAAGGCACTGCCACATCAGTAGACACAGGTCTGGGAAGTGGCTTTTCTATTCTGACAGAACTTGACATTTGATTCTAAGCAAGCTGTAATATTATTCTGGGACTTAGCTGCTATTCTAGCTGACAGAGCCAGGTATCTGCTTGTCCTTCTGCACTTGGGGACACTCCCCAAATCAGTCACTGTGTAGCCAAGGGAGAGTTATGCTCCATGCTAGAAGTATGCATGAGCTTTCCCCCATCTACTGTGAGAATGAAGACCATTCTCAGCAATCTGACTGTCGGCATTCCAGAAAATGTCGACATCATACAACCACTGTGAAGGGCCCCAGGGGAACTCTGAGGAGGGACTTCAGTCACATCAATGTAGAGCTGAGTCTTCTTGGAAAGAAAAAGAAAAGGCTCCGTGCAAACGGTTACAAACGGTAACAGAAAGGAACTGGCCACTGTCAGAACCATCTGCAGTCATGTTCAGAACATGATAAAGGTTGTGACACTGGGCTTCCGTTACAAGATGAGGTCTGTGTACGCTCACTTCCCTATCAACAACATTATTCAGGAGAATGGGTCTTTTGTTGAAATCTGAAATTTCTTGGGTGAAAAATATATCCGGAGGGTTCGGATGAGGACAGGTGTTGCTTGTTCTGTCTCTCGAGGCCAGAAGGATGAACTAATCCTTGAAGGAAATGATACTGAACTTGTTTCAAACTCAGGGGCTCTATTCAGCGAGCCAGGACAATTAGAAACAAGGCTGTCGGGGTTGGAGATTTAGCTCAGTAGTAGAGCGCTTGCCTAGGAAGCGCAAGGCCCTGGGTTCGGTCCCCAGCTCCGAAAAAAAGAACCAAAAAAAAAAAAAAAAAGAAAAAGAAACAAGGCTGTCAGGAAGTTTTGGGATGGCATCCGTGCATCTGAGAAGGGAACTGTGCAGCAGGCTGGCGAGTGAGACCTCAGTTTCCCAGCTCCAGAAACAAGTAGGATCTGGGCTCTTTGGGGACAATAAAAGACTTATATATTGAAAAAAAGTATGCATAAAATGACTGAGAGCCTTGGGAAAGAGCATTCATCCTCATAGTCCCAGGAAGGAGATGACAACTGTCCTGATCACTTCTGGGATCCTTGATAGAATCTGCCCGCTTAACAGCAATGCAGCAAGGGAAATGAAAGGCTAACTGAGAGCTCAGGAGGGAGACAACTGGGGACCTGACTCACTCTACAACTCACCTCATACAGTCCTTCAAAGAAGGTGTTCTTGTCCTCTGTGCTCCACGACTCCCACTGCCTCCGGACCTTCTTTCCTTCTTCCTTCTCAGGCCCTGAAGATCCTATGTTCCGGGAGGAGGAGCGTGAGCCTCCTGCAGGGGTGACAGAGGCAACCCCAGACACGTTTCCTGAAGATGATGCGCCACCGTCACTTCCTTGGGAGAGAAAGGACTGTACCATAACATGTTCAGAAAGCTAAGGGATAGGAGCAAGAAGGACAGAGGGACACCAAGGGCTCACTGCCACACTCAATTCCAACTCTTCAACAGCTGATGGCAGCAAGGAGCACTCATCAGAAGCCAGAGCTGATGAGATGATTCTAAGAATGTGTGTACAGTGAGGAGGGCCTGTTTTAACGCGTGATTCTGATGTCCTGTCCATTCTCAGTCTAATCCCTGCGCCTTCGGCAAAGCCACAGATCACACTCCGTGCGGATTCTTGCTCAAATGTGTTTTTAGTTTGAAATACTTACTGCGTTTTTGAATAAACTGAAGTTCAAGTGACAATTATATAAACAGAGTTGGTATTTCAGAATATAGGCCATTTAATGCCTAATGTACTATATAATCTGAAGATCCCTTCTCTCATTTTTTTCCCTCTAGTAATAGAAATATGAACCCAGGGCTTGGCACACAGTAGGTGAACATTCTACCACTGAGCTGATCTCCATACCCAAACTCCTTCCCTCTCTATCATCTGCTTTTTTTTTTTTTCCAGAGTCTTATTTTATAGTCCAGGCTTGCTTTGAACTCATGGCAATCCTCCTGCTTCAGTCTCCCTAGTATTAGGTTTACAGGCCTTTGTACCATACATGGATCAGAAAACTAAGAAAATGTTTTCCTAATGAGATGCTGTAAGCTTTTCCAGCTGAGATTCAGTTTCTAGTAAGCCTGGTGAGGCTCTTCCTGGCTAGCCTCAGGGCTACTCCTCCCCTAGGGTCTCCCTTTATTGCAGAGGTTTCAAAGAAACAACTTCATAGAAGAGTGAAAGATGAAAAAATTAAAAATTAGAAGTCTATTCATCCACAAACCCTTGAGAAGATGCTCGGGCTATCTGCATTAGAACACGCATAAGGGCTGCAAGCAGGGGGCTGAGAGCACAAGAGGTGGAGGAGCTGTCCCTGCAGCAGCTTCGTCTGCCCTAGGCAGATGCTGCAGTGACAGATGGCGATGGTAAGGTTGTGGCAGCGTCCTTGGGATCTCAGACTTCCCTCTCCATGTCAGATATGGCATTCTCTACACGCTGAGCAATGGCACCAAGCCGCCCCTTATAGAGGCAATGATGAGACCGAGAGCAGGAATAAATCATTCTCATGGTACTGTACAACCCAGCTCAAGATAGCTCGTATATTGTTTTTAAATTTGTTATTCTTTTAATTCTTGTTTGCATGTTGTGTATGTATCTATGAGTGTGTGAATGCGTGAGAGTGCCATGGGAGCCAGAAGTGGGCACCAGATTCCATGGAGCTGGATTATAAAGTGGTTGTGAACTGCCTGATATGGGTGCTGGGACTGAATTCAGGTCCTCTGAATAAACTGTAAGGGGTCTTAACTGCTAAGCCATCTCTCTAGCCACAGATTAGGTTTATTAAATAGACACTCAGCTTAGCATAGTCTCCACCCTACCATGAGTTTATTAGGAGGTAACCCCATTGTGAATCAAAGAGTAGCCATATTTGAATATTTGGAAACAACTCAAATTCAGAAAGTCAGAAAACTGCACATTCACACACATCAAAAACATTTTAGCTGGCCAGCTATAGCAAATGGGCTCTAGTCTCTCATTTAGATGAATGTGGATTAACTTTAAGAGACAATACTGGGGTTGGGGATTTAGCTCAGTGGTAGAGCGCTTGCCTAGGAAGTGCAAGGCCCTGGGTTCGGTCCCTAGCTCCGGGGGAAAAAAAAAAAAAAAAAAAAGAGAGAGACAATACTATCAGACTTATAAAAGTCAATGGCTTAGCAGAGCCAAACTGCCCAGTTACCAAACAATAACTTAGTTAATAATAAGTATTATGAATTAAATAAATTAGTTATTAGTTAATAAATAAGTATTAACTAAGAATAAAAACATGGTGGCACACACCTTTAATCCCAGCATCCAGAAGGCAAGTAGATTTCTATGAGTTTGAGGCCAGCCTGGTTTATGTGATGAGTTCTAGGCTATCCTGCCTCACAAAATAATAACATAATAAATTAATTAACAAAGTATACTAAAGAAAACCAGTTCCTCATCTCACTAGCCAAATTTCCTATTGTTAAAGACCTCACATGTCTCACAGTCACCTTTCTAGATAGTGCAAAACATCTTACTCAGTGTGGAAATACAGTCAGTCCTGTATTTGCTACTCAGTATTTACTGCTCTGGACACAGATCTCCCCACACTGCTGTTTAGGAAGTGCTGGCTATCTACTGCTATACCCACGATGGAGGACTTTAGAGTTACTTCTAGTTTCTCAACAAACACAGGCTCTCTTCTCCCCAGTAAGAGCATGCCAGCAAGCCAGCCCTTCTGTGATCACTCAGGTCAACTCAGTAGCATGCTCAAAAGTAGACACACAGCCTCTAAATCCCAGAAGCCAAGTGTCTGACAAATGTCATGAGAGCTCACTGTCTCACTGTGACCTGGACAAGCAGAGTGAAGTATAAAGGAAAACTGAATCAACACCAGTCCAAGGGAGAAGGAGCCTTTGGGACAGAGTAGCCCAAATCCTAAGCCTAGACACAAAGTTACATCAGAAAGAAGGCAGCAAGTGACTCCTCAGAGCAGACTCCATTTGCTCTGAGATGCCTGGTCCCTCTTTCTGTTATTTCAGAAGTACTATAACCTCAGGAGGGAAATTAAAGCAACCTGGACATTCAAATATAAAGTAAAGTACTCCATGCAACCATTCCTGAAGTTTACTATGCAGCATCCTAGAACTCAAAAGCTTTGGAGAAAGAACACTGACACCTACTCTCCCTCCAGAATTTCAGGTGAAAACAGAAAGCATAACCAGGAAACTGGTGGGCTATAATGATGACAGCCTAGAAAAAGTTTAGTCCAGAAAAACCGCTCAGGAAAACAGAAAGTGCTCAAGGTGAGCGGGAAAACAGCTGAAGCAAAAACTAAAAAGACGGTGAGATGACTTTGGGGAATACAGTAGGACTGGATACTTCCCCAGGGAGCACAGCTCCACAGGTACAGAGGCCAAGGCTCCACAGGTGCAGAGGCATATGAGAAGGCCAAGACTCCAAGCACAGAGGGCTTTGCAATGGTATGTATGATAAAAGTCAGTGCCTCTGAAACCTGAAGGGACATGGTATACACAAACAGACCCCCCCCCCCCCCCAGTGCACAGCCCCCTAAAAGCAAGGGCAGGCTCCTGTTCTCCCAGGCCTAAGCTTGGTGCCAAGCTTTACGAAATAAAAGCTCAGGAGCAGTGGAGGCACACAAGAGGCTGACACTGAGCACTGGATTAGTCTCTGCCCTCTATGCCTTAGTTTCCACGAAAGTTCACCTCAGGATCTGGAGAGCATCTCCCACCAAACCCATTATTACCTTTGGCCAACACCAGTACCTCAATCAACCAGATAACTTATTGCCAACAGGTCAGCTGTGCCCTACCAATTCCAACATTTTCCTCTCTATTCACACAGATTACCATCCCTATAGTAGGAGTCTCTAGAGCATGTATGGCCGTGGTTTCCTTCCCTGTTGCTCTGACATCACCCGAAAAGGACAAAAGTCACTCTGGCTATCAACCAGGAATGCTGAGAAAACAGAGTAGCTGCTCACTGCTACATGGCTGCAAGCCTGAGAGTAACAGAACATGACTTCAACTTTAAAACACAAACATACACATGTGTATGACTCCATTCTGTCTTTATAATAAGTAGAGCTCAAAAGTTTCAGAGAAAGAACACTAGTATCTAGTCCAGATCTAAAATCTATCTTAGAAAAAGGGAAACTGAGGGTTGGGGATTTAGCTCAGCGGTAGAGCGCTTGCCTAGCATGTGCAAAGCCCTGGGTTCGGTCCCCAGCTCCGGAAAAAAAAAAAAAAAAAAAAAGAAAAGGAAAAAAAGAAAAAAAAAAAAAAAAAAAAACAAGAAAAGGGGAAACTGAGCTACAAAAGCATGAACATCCCAGGGTCACCAGGCAGGGAAAACCAAGTGACCCAACTCTCCCATTGTAAACAAAGGCTTATCCCTATCCCAGGCTGCTGCCCTGCTCCATGCTGTGGTGGTACTATTCCTCTCCAGTCACTCCCCTCCCTGACCAAAACATCACATGACAGCAGCTTTTATTATACACACGGCTACAACTACAAAAATCAGCATTCTGGAAGGACAAAACTTGAAACTTGACCTTGCGGTCTTTCCCTCAACTTGTGAAAGAGAAAACAAAGGTTAACGACCTCCCCAAACCACCTGGCTCATGAATTACAACTCTGAAAGATTTGGGGGTTTTTGGTTTTTAAGATTTACTTATTTTATGTATGTGAGTACACTGTCACTGTCTTCAGACACACCAGAAGAGGGCATCAGATTTCTTTACAGATGGTCCTGAGCCACCATATGGTTGCTGGGAATTGAACTCAGGACCTCTGGAAGGGCAGTCAGTGCTCTTAACCACTGAGCCATCTCTCCAGCCCAAGATTTCTAATTCTTAAAAATACATTTTTACAAACTTCATGACTGGGTTTGGGGATATAGCTTATTGGTGAGACCTTGGGTTCAATCACCAGGAGAGGGAGAGAAAGTTGGGTTGAGAAGAATAGAGAAGGGGAAGGAGAAGAAGAGGAAAGGAAGGAAGACAGGAAAGGAGGGGGAGAGGGATAACAAGAACCGTGTGGTAACTTCAGATAATACCATTAAAATCTGTCATGATTTTAAAAAACATTAGCTCACTGTCTTGACTGATTATCTCTCTCTGGTTTGTGAGTGTCCTTCTAAGAACTAGGAACGTTAAATTCAGAACAGCAGGCAACCAGCTAAGTCAAGAGATGAACAGACTGTCCTGGAGATTCTCAGGCTCCTGTTCATTTAGTCTGTTCTAAGAAAGGTGTTTGTAAACCAACTCCAAACTTGTCCACTATTAATCACTGCACAAAAAGGCATCCATCCCTACGGCCTGTGTATGCAGCATATTAGGACAGGGACATTTCAAGGACGGCACATACCATCAAGGCCCAACAAGGCCACCCCAGTTTACACAATGCACAGGCATGGCAAAAGGCAAGAATTCATGAAGGGAATCTCAAATTCTGTAACTCTGATGGCATAGGACATTCATATCAGAAGGTGGCTCACGCAGCTTTGTTTGTAAAGTTCCAAAGGTGCCATCTCCACTAAGACCACCTCTATCAAGGTCACATAGGAGGAACTCTTTATAAGCAAGCCAGTACTCAAGGACTGCAATCTCAGTGGATGAACCCAAACACCTACCACTGGCCCAACCAACATCCAAAGCTGCTACTTAATCAATATGGCAGGTGCTCAATAAATAAATGAGGATCTCTCCCAACTCTGGTCATTCAACTAGTGCCCAAAGATGCCATTTGTATGCATCAACTGTTCAGTGAGACTCTTCCAAGGTGATCAGATCTAAAATGCCATCCTTTATATTCTGAAGATGACCTGGAGCCTCAACTCTTATCCCTCAACACAGATTCCCTTCCTTCCATTGAGTCTCCTGTCTTCACACCTGCAAGTCCCAGTGTCATACCTCAAAGGTTCTCCCATCCCTCCCACAAATAAAGAAATCACAACTAAAATCACATTGTCTCTGTAATAACATAGGACCTCCTCATGGAATACCACAGGGATTTCCTCATTGTCTTCTACAGCCAATACCTTTCATCTCCCTAGAACTATAAACTGTTGGAAACATCTCCTGTTCTGGGTGGTTTTTACATTGTTCTTTAATGCTAAGATCATCACTATCCAACCTGACAAAAGACATCCATATACTATACATGTCAACAGCAATTTTCAATTTGTGACTGCTACCTGAAATGATTTCCGAACAATCTAAAATAAAGTTTCAAATATCAAGATGTTAAAACGTCCTTTACTACAGTCTTACCTACCAAGGTAGACACTATGGAAACTCTTCACTTCAACCTTAAAAGAAACTGAAAAAGCTGATGGTACATGCTTTTAATCCCAGTACTCAGTAGGCAGAGGCTTGAGCTGAGTTCCAGGCCAGCAAGAGATATATACTGAGCTTTCAACTCAGTAGCTGCTGTTACCTTTCCTACTTACCAACTTCCTTAAATTTTATAATCTATCATGAACCTTTGAGTAACATATTTGCACATAAGGGCCTTCAGCGGCAGTCCATTTGTGAACTCAAAGCCAGTCTGAGCTAGAGTGAACTGTCTCAAGAACAAAATCATATACAATTATATGGTTTTGATAGTTTCCCCTCTGCCTTGGGGTACGCTATCTTCTGACACATCGCAAACAGGTGGGGTCGTTGCCTGAAGTAGGGATCACATGTTCAGGTGGTCTTCTATTGTAATGGATGTCACAGAGGGTGTGGCTGGAAGAGTCTTTGTCTGTGTTTGCCTTTTTTTTTTTTTTTAAAAACCCACTCAGGGTTTCGTGTACCCTTGGCTGTCCTAGAACTTGCTTTGTAGACCAGGCTGGCTTTCAACTCAGAGAAATCTACCTGCCTCTGTCTTTGGAGTGCTGGGATTAAAGGCTATGCCACCATATCTAGCAATTTGTTTTTCTTTTAGGTAGAAAATTGAAGGTCTGAGAAAAGAACACTTTACTCAGTAGTTCACCAGTCCATAAACTGGTCAACTAAGGAAGAGCATCAGGGGGCTCCGAGGTCCTAACCCAGGTTCTTATGGACAGTCTCAGTAACTCTGGGTTTCAGTCACAAAAGGGTCCTTCAGTGTCTCTGGCACGTGGCAGGACTGGAAGAATAAGCAGATCTGTCATTTTTTTATTTCGGGTGAGCTTAGGATAGAAACAATAAACAAACATCTACAGCCATTCAGGAGCAAAGTTATAGAGATGAAAAATGCCTGCTGTGGGGGCACTAAGTCTCTCCCTTTATCATTAAAAATGTACAATAATCATACTGGAAAAATTTTTATTCAAGTCAAAGTATCTACTCTTCTGTCCTCTGAGAAAGAAAGCACAGCTAGGCAGAGATAACTAGACAAGGAGCACCTCCCTCTTCTCCATAAGTCTTTCCTTCTAAACTCCCATCACAATGAGATGGACGTCAACCAGCAAAAAAACTGCCACTGCTTCAGCTGTGAGCTTCCTTCAATATGCAAGTCATGGTTTTTTCCAAGTCACAACTGAAAATGCAGGTACTCCTCACTTCTTACTGACCCTATGCTAGCCAGCCAAAGTGGAGATTTCCAGTGTGTAGGAGAAATGATCCTCCAGGTGGTCACACCTGATCTCTCCTGGCAGTGGACGGAGTGATTGATGACTGAGTAAGTTTCTCCAAAGCCAGACTGGGCATGGCCAGGGCATGGTGAAGTGTATCTGAATGGCCTGTGCAGCACACCAGTGGATGGCAGCTACCAAGGAAGCTTAGCAGGAAGGCAGGCATAGCCAAAGAAGCTGCAGAGGAAACAGACTCTCACTCCCCTCCTCCAAGCACTAGTATAACTTACTTTACTATAACCACAGTGGACAAGAATCACAACCAGAAGCACCAATGATCTAAGGGAGAAGTTAACCAGGAACCTCTACTACCTGTGCGAACGAAAGCAAACCACCTCTCATCACTTCCCAGCTCTTCCTAACCCACTGGACACCAGCTTTAGCACCCTTCTATGTACAGATTACTTGTAGGTCAGAGTGCTCAGAGGAACAGAGTTCTTCCCAACAGCCAAACTTCAAGAGGCATCAACAACTGCTAGTGTTTCTTTTCTCTCAAGTGGGTATATCTTGGACAGAAAAGCACATCTGAATGAACAGAGAGAACTGAGTGGGCAAGGTGGCGGTAGGTGAGGTATTGGTAAAAGTCCACATGCCAGCCTTTCAGAACCACCACCACCAAAGTCACCGTAGACGTTGAAAGAGGTTAGCACAGACCCAAAAAGCTTCAGCACTCCTGTATCCATCCTCTGGTGAAAAGGGATTTCACAAAATAGTCGAGTTTGGCAAACTCATGTTTTCCTAATACTAAATCAATTTATGTGAGGCGACATTTAGTTTTGGAAACATACAAAGTTACCTCATCCTTACATCTTTAATTGCCATACTCACTTCAGAATCATGTCATGAATCTGGATGAGGTCCTACAGATCAGGACGAGGCAGAATTGAGTTTAATGGGACATGTCTGTGTCAAACCCTCAATACAGGTTCTCTACTGGCTATTGAAATATTATCTTCTTAAAACTATCGGGATCATCTTGGTAATTTAAATCAATATTCCCACAAAAACAAAAGGTAAACTATAATAGTTCAAATGCTGCTATAAATAAATGTTTGAGGATTTGTTTTTTAAATACAGAGTCTCACAATGGAGTCCTGGCTGGACAAGACCTTGCTCTGTAGACCAGGCTGGCCTCGGACTCAGAGATATACCTGCCTCTGCCTCCCATGTGCGTGGATTAAAGATGCGTATCCTCGTGCCTGGCTGTATGGAGAACTCACTGAAAACTGATGTCCCATTTGTTATTTAAAAAAAAGTGTTATATAAGCCAACTATCAATTAGATCGGTTTTGGCATGTAATGGTTTAGCACTCAGGAAACTGAGGCAGAAAAACTATGAGCTCAAGGCCTTAGTGAATTCCAGGCCAGCCTGGGCTACTAGCAGATTTTGTCTTTGAAAAGGCGGTGTGCAGAAGTGGGGGGCAAACTTGGTTTGAAAAGAAGGTAAGAGCAAATTGCCTGCACAGGTAAAAGCCAAGATGCTGAAATATAAACAGACAAAGCCGACAGGGAAATAAAGGCGTGTGACGAACCCACTGTGGCACATTTGTTTTTACTTTGGTAAGAGGCTTCAGGAAAGCAGTTACAGTCTCAACACAAGACAGCTCTGAGAGCTGCCCCTGATGGGTCACCGTTGATTTCATCAAGTGGAGATCCTTTTTGTGTCACCAAATACACCTCAGTAGAAACTCTAAGGGTCCCATTTCTCTGTTCTTCATGCTTCCAAGCTAGGAACCCTTTGGTGGAAGACAATAAACTGCAGCCAGCCTCTCTGCCATGCCATCAACAGCCTCCCCAGCCCATAACTTACAAAAGCCAGTTCTTTTGTTTCCTTCCCACTACTTGAGGTGTGGAGATAGAGCACATAGTTTCTCTGCCTTTACTTGAGCTATTATGGGTAATTTAAAAGGACCATCCGTGAAAAACCGTCAGAGAACCTTCATGAATCTATTTCTCTTGCCAAGAGAAAGGACAATCACTGCCCCGTATCTTAGTATAAAGAGGAAAGCAACAGTCTACAAGAAGTGGAAGGGGGCACGTGTCCCTGCAAGTGCCACCTGAGGAGATCTTGTCAGACTCTACAGGAAAGGGTCCCTACCTTTTCCTCGCGTCCCGGAACCGCTGGCACCACCACTGCCCACAGCACAGGGTGCGTCCTTCCTGGGCCTCTTGCTCTGTGGTCGCACGCTGGACCTTAGGAAATGGTGCTGGTCCTGGGGGCTGCCCTGTGGTGGGGACGGGGTCGGCAACCCTCTGGGTGGTGCGGGGGCTCCGGCGGCCCGAGGGGTCTGCCCGTCCCTCTTTGTGCTGCTGCTGTCTGCCGCGTCCGCACCGCCGGGCCCCTCTCCGTCCAGAGACTCCTCATCGGCCGTCCGCTTGCCCAGCTTCTTTAGCCCTTCCTCCCCGCTGCCGGCGTCGCCCAACTTCACTGTCATCCTGCGGCGAGAGAGACGGGGAGCGGTGAGGCAGGCGGCGGGCAGAAGTTTACCGCCGGCCTCCCAACATGGCGGCCGTTGTTTGTTCCAGCGCCGCCCGCCGCCCGCCCGAGGGCCGGCACAGTGCTGAGCCCGACCGGACCCGGACCCCGCCCCGCCCTTGGATGCCCCCAACCCAGGTAGACCAACACGGCCCGGAGCTGCGGAAGGCACGGCAGCATGACCTGGCCTCTGAGCTTTGGGTCTCACTGTCCCGCCACCTACCCCAAGGCGCCGCAGCTCATGGCCCCCAGCTTGAACCCGCCTTGCTCCCCGTACCGCCCGTGGCCCCTGGTCTCCCCTCTGGTGCCAAGACGCGCGCGATCGTGCCGCGCACCTGCCTATTGCAACGGCCCGCGCTGCCCTCGGAGCCCCTAGTGCTCCATGGGCCAAAACTGCCGCTCCCTCCAAAGCTGGCATGCAAGAGAGAGGCTTGCACTCCGGGAACCTTCCCAGGCGGGAGATGGAAGATGAACTGACTACACCTCTCATTCAACAAAGCCTGTTGCACGGAGTAGGTTAGGGAACACTGGAAAAGTGACAGCAAACACTGTTATGTTCCAGTCGGATTTCAAGAATCGGAAGTGCACTATGTAAACAATACTGTAAACAACAAAATTCTTGCTTTAACTCTTACCACTGTCACAAAATATCGACAAACAAAATAATAATTGTCTGTAGCCAGGAGAAGTTATACTCAGAATAAACTAAAGTTCTGGTACATTCCAACATCTTAAGCACAGGCTGTGTACGTGATGAAGCAGGACAGAGAAACACTGCGTTCTTCAGCAGACACTAGGTTCAACACAACTGTTGAAAACATTGTATTTAATAAGAAAACCAGATAGAGCTAGGCACCAATACACACACACACACACACACACACACACACACACACACACACACACACACACACAAAGATTGAAGGTAAAGACCGGGATGTAAAACTCGAAGTAACACCATAAAATGGTGCTGCCAAAAATGGTGTGCAGTTTTCCTGTTTGGCACTGATCTTTCATATACTACCTTAAGAAAACTCTGGCACAGAACCACTCAAGACACAAACTCACGCTAAATGACTTTATGACACAAGACTTCTCTTCGAATCTATTCACTTCTAACCCCCTCACCAAGGTTCCCAAAACCCTGTCATTGTGCTAGGGAGCGGAAACCCATTCCCAGAACCAGCACTGCCAGCGCCACCAAACAAAATACATCAGTCCAACAGGACCCACTCGCCGGCGCGCCAGGCCGTGTCCCCAGGCGCATTCCGGTCGTTCCCCAGCGGCGGTGGACTCCTATGGAGTCCGTCACCGAAACCCGTCACTTCCTGACCGTGGGAGGCGCGGGCACTGCGGGCCTCGTCCCGGCTCCACACCCTTTGTCCCATTTCGGGTGGGAGAAGCTCGCACCTTCCTAAAGAGCTGACCGCTGGCTGCACACGGCACAGCCCGCGAATACCGCGGCCCCTCCGCGGATCCCGTAGGCTCCCGAGTGCAGCCTGCGGTCACCTTTTTCATCCACGCTTCCCGGCAGACTGGCTCCCGGATCCCGGGCCTCCGCAGAACCGACGGGGCCGGGCAGCTCCGGCTGCGGCGAGGCCGCGATGCCGGGCTGGTAGTCGTGTGTCAGACGCGGTCACCGAGCACTGTTCCCTTCGCAACTCCTCTCTGTGGACCGGCGCGCGGCTAACAGGGCTGACGGCGCCGGTGCTGCCGCCACTCGCCCTCCCACACCCGGGACGCCGCGCTCTCTAAACAGTTCCGGCTACGGCGGCCGCCCGGGACCTGAAGTCGGCGCCGGAGCGGGGCGGGGCGAACGTCCCGCAAAAAAAGGCGAGCACGTCCAGCTTTTCTGCGGGCGCGCCCAACCAGCTAGGCTGCCATTGGTCAGTAGGCGTTACGTGCGCGCGCCCGCACGGTGTACAGGGGCGGGCCCGCAACGTGGGGCGTGTTGTGACGGCAACCTCGCGCCCTTGCGGGTCGTGCGTCTCTTCCGATTGGCGAACCGACAGCCAATAGGGTCAGCGTTCTGGTTGTGATTGGCTGAGACTGTGTTGACGGATGCGTGAGAAGAAATCACCGCCTCAGCGGGGCGTCTTGAAGCGCGCGCGAACTCGGGTGGGGACTATGCACTCTGAAATCAGGTTTAGGACCATAAATATATCGTAGCACAGCCCACTAACAGTTTTCCTGCTCGAAACGATAAGGAAATGTTTTTTAAAACTCTAATCCTTATGCATGTGGCGTTTGAGACGGAGTATTCCAGTTCGCAGAAGGTCTCCGTCTCTGGTTATCCCCTTGGCTCGTTGGCGTGGACCGTGCTACTGCGCCTGCTCTCCAGCGACACCCGCCGTTGGCTAACGCTGGCTAAAGTACGCACGGTCGCCCAGGGAACCCTAGCTGCTGCAAGGTTCTGCTGAGTGCCGCTTGCAGCGGTCTCCCGAGGCGTCAACGCGCCACACTCCCGGGCGGCGTCCGGTACTCAGAACTTCCCGGAGAAGCTCTCGAGCCGCGCCCTCCCATCCGAGTCGATGCAACTAAGCTCCCCGAGGTGTCGACTGATGGCCTGCGTGGTGGGGTGGGCAGGATGAACTCGAGGATAAAAGTATCAGGAGGCTTGACGCAGCTTGCCCTGAGTAGCAAATAGTTCTGGCCCACCCATTAGCAAGAAGGCCAAACTGTGGTCCTGAGGCGGGCCTGAGACTCAGAGCTGCGCCGGGAAGGACCGACTGTCTTTGGCTCTTTGCGCCTCTAGTCGCCAGTCGTCTTTTTGGGAGCCATCGGAGGCGCGGCCGTCCCTGAACTTGCTTCCACTTTCTGTAGCGGCGTTGTCCGGGCGACACGGAGGCACAGGGAATCTGCGGAAGTTAGACTCCTATACCTGAGGTGCAAAGGCGTCTGGGGCTGGAGTGGGGAGTGGCTGGGGGTGGGATAGGGTCCTTCAGGATCGGCCTGGGGCCTAGAGATGACCTGCCAGGACCCTTTCGATTCCTCTCTGTGCTGGCTTCACAAGAATTCTCTCTGCCCAGTCCTAGAGCCCCCTGCTGGACTTTTGAGTTGCCGCGTGGTTACCTCTGCATGCATTTAGTTTGAAGTTGGGGGAAGCCAAAATCCGTGACTTGGTTAATTTTCGGGTGGCTTATGAAAATAGCATGATCTGACTGGACCACCTTGAACTACACAGTCCTTCAATAATGTTTACATGATGCAGCTAGTGACCTTATTCTGGCCCAGAGAGCTAGACTTTAGATCATTGGTCACTACCCTGAAAGGCTACTCTAGAACTCATCCTCTTGTTCCTGAGAGTCTCTGACAGTTGTAACTTGTCTTTAATTGTTAGTATGATTCCTTGGCATAATGAGTTTAACTAGCTTTCCTAAGAGTTGGCTTGATGGAGCTACTTACCTCTGAAAATGATTGACAACTATAAAAATGAGGATCAATTGACTGGAAAAAGTGAAATTGCCTTTTTCTTGCTTTAGGGCCTCCATACTTGAAACTTGTTCCTGAACTAAGGCCATTAACAGATTTTCAAATAACTATTTTATTGTGAACATCTGCCTTTTAAAATTTATTTAATAACTTTTTAATTATTTGGCTAATTCTCATTTTAAAACTTAAGAGTTCTGGTCAGTAGTGCTTCACACGTTTAATCCCAGGACTTGGGAGGCAGAGGCAGGCAGATCTTTGTGAATTTGAGGCCAGCCTGGGCTACAGAGCAAGTTCTAGGACAGTCAGGGCTAAACAGAAATCTTGCCTTGAAAGACAAAACAAAACAAAACAAATGAACAATAAAAAACCTTAAGCGCGGGGTTGGGGATTTAGCTTAGTGGTAGAGCGCTTGCCTAGCAAGCGCAAGGCCCTGGGTTCGGTCCCCAGCTCCTAAAAAAAGAAAAGAAAAGAAAAGAAAAGAAAAGAAAAACCTTAAGCACAAGTGAGGAGAGAACAGACAATTAGAACATTGTATAAAAATGGAAATACTAAAGTGTCAGGTAGCACTTTTTTTTAAAAAATAAGTTTTTTGTTTTTTTTTTTTTTTTGAGACAAGGTCTCACTGTGTATCCTTGGCTGCCTGGAACTCACTGTAGTAGACCATATTTCCTCAAGCACATAGGGATCTCGGCTTCTTATGTGCTGGGATTGAAAGCTTGTGCCACCATATTTGGCTTATTTCTAATGTCTGTGTGCAGTCTGCAGAGGCCAGCGTGGCATCAGATCCCAGAGGAACTGCAGTTCTAGGCAGCTGTGAGCTGCCTGATGCGAGTGCTGGGGACTGAACTCACGTCACCTGGAAGATCTCTTAACCACAGAATCATCTTTCAAACCCATGTATCAAATCAAATGCAGCATCTCCCCAGTCACTGTGGCTTTGTGATCCTGACTGTCCTCTGCCACCTATAAGTCATAGCTAGCAGACATTCTTTTGAGTTTTGGTTTCTATGAAGTTGAATGCTGTTTTTTCTCTGTACAGATATTTTATGGGCAGTTTGATTTTCTCTAGTTTCAGCTTTGTCTTTGAGGGTGTCCGTAGAAATCGAACCCATGCTTATCTTGTCTGGAATGAGAGTGATCAAGAATTATTTGAAACCCCCGTTTAGTACTTGCTCATTCTATTCCATTTAGTTCTCTCTTAGCAAAGAATTTGACTTCTTTTCCAGCACACATTGGGTCATTCCAAGTTCAAGCCTTTGCTTTTTATATTTCTCCTTAATAGAGATCTCTAACAAATAAGTTCACTTAAGAAACACGTCAAGCTGCTTTGTGTCTTTGTAAGTGTGCTTCCCTTTTGCAATTCTATACGCTGTCATTCTTAGTTGGTTTCCCCCGCTCTGCAGGTCTCATCCTTGACTAAGTCTGTGCATCACCATGGCACTGTATTTTGACCACCGAATCAAAGCTCCAGATGCATCCAGCTCTCCCTCTCACATCACCTGGCACCCCACCCACCCATTCCTGGCAGTGGCATCTGTAAGCCCATCTTCTGGAGGCAACGTAGACATCTACCTTGAACAAGTGAGTCCTTGGAGTGACATTGACTTCAGCAGCTCCTGACCCTTGTGCTCTTTTCTCCTCCCGAGTCATAGAGGCCAGGAGGCAGCATAGCTCAGCTCTAGAGACCTCTAAATCAGTTTGTCCAAGGGCCAGTTATTCCTAAGCACCAAAGCCCTGGTGTCTGGCAGTTCTTTCATCCCCTGCCACGGAGGTTCAAGAGCACGCTTAAATCTGACCCCCTGGGCCCTTCATGCCTTCTTCAACTTTTTATGTTGGCCCTTTGGGTTCTTTTAGATTTATTTATGTTGCGTGTATGAGTCTTTTGCCTGCGTGTGCGTAAGTGCACCAGGTGCATGTCTTCAAGGTCAGAGGAAGGCATCGGATCCACTGGAAGTGGAGTCGTACATGCTCGTGAGCCATTGTGTCAGTAAGTGCTCTGGAGCACTAAGCCATCTCTCTAGGCCCACGCTGACCCTTCCTGATTATACTAGTTTCCCATGGCTGCTCTAACAAATTACCACAAGTGAGGTTACTTCTAAAAAGCAGGAAGTCTTTTTCTCACAGCAATAGAGGCCAAAATATCAGAAGAAGATATTCATCGGCTGAATCAGGAAGACCTGGAGGTCGGATCAGTATGAGGAGTTGGAGAAGGCATGTTCAGCACAGGGGCTCAGATCTCAGCACGCTCTTGAACCTCTAAAGCAGGACAAAGAGCTGCTACATAGGAGGGCCAGAAGATCTGGATTTTGCTTGCCACCCAGCCTAGCTGAGGCAGTAAGCTCCAGACTCAAGCGAGAGACGGTCTCAGAAACCAGGTGAGCTGATGAGATGGCTCCTGAGTGAAGGCACTTACCGCCAAGTCCGGTGGCCTGAGTTCAGTCTGCAGGGTCCACATGATGGAAGGGGAGAACCATTTCTCTCAAGTTTCCACACCTGTCTTAGCACACACACATGCATGCACACGTACACACGTGATAAGTAACCTTTTAAAGCATGTTTATTTATTTTGTGTATGTGAGCACACATATGTGCCAAGACCCTTGGATGCTAGACGAGGATATCAGATTGCTGGAGCTGGAGTTAGTGAGTGCGAGTCATCTGACATGGATGCCGGGAACTGAACTCGGCTCCTCTGGAAGAACAGCAAGAACTCTTCAGTGCTGAGCTGAAGCTGTCTCTTCTGCTCCAGTAATTTTCTAATTGAGAATGATGGGGAGATACCCATCATTAGCCTCTAGTAATCACACACATGTTGTACCGATGTGAGTTTTATGCGTTAGACAGCATCTTGATGTATCTACCACTATCTACAATGGGGGGTTTTACTTCTTGTCCCACATAGGGTGAGCCCGTGCCTGACACCCACATTGAGAGGTCCTTCCAGGCCACTTCACTATGCTGGCACCCAACAAGGCTTATCCTGGCTATTGGCTGGGAAACTGGAGAAGTAATAATGTTTAATAAGCAGGACAAGGAGCAGCACACGGTGCCCCTGCCACATACGACTGACATTGCCATCCTCAGTTGGAGTACCAGCGGGAGCTGCCTGGTATCTGGAGACAAGGTCAGTACACCATCTCCATCCCTGTGGTGTGTGCATATAGGATGCATGTGAAAGATGCTAAAACCCAAGTTAGAGGAAATGTGTGATTTCAGGGTTCAACTGATTTCATCAGACATAATTGCAGATTTTTTTCCCCCTTTCATTTCTTACTGACTGGGAATGTCAATGCATGCATATAATGTGTTCTGATCAAGTCTATCCCCCATTCCCTCCCCTCCAGTTCTTTCTCTGTCCCCAATACCCTATTCCCTCCCAACTTAATGTATTCTTTTTCTTTTTCATATTTGAATCAGAACTTCAAATGTTTATTCTAAGATACCATCATGTGACAAAGATATATCTATAATTTTTAAATAAACATGTTAGGGGATTGCATTCATGGAGATAGAGCAAGTGTCCCAGATACCAGCATGTCAGTAGCACTCCAAAATCACCCACTTATATGAATACATTCTTAGTGCCCTGGAGTCTAGCTTGTCAGGGCTCATTACCTCGGGCGAATTTCGCATCTTTGAGAGACTTGGGAATCTCTTGTGCCTTGTTGCAAAGGTTAGTGGTGCTTACCAGTGCTCTGCGATACACCAGACATTTCCTATGACAAGAATGACCCTCTACCAGAGCTGAGAAAACCTGGTTTGATTCACAGCTGTACAACAGAAATCTGACAATGTGCACAGTCATAGAGTGAAAAGACTCCATAGTGCATAGCCCACCCTCCACCTCTCTGCCTTCTTCAGCCACACTCTTCATTTTCAGGCCTTTAGAGAAGCTAAAAGAGCAGTTTAGTTCTCCTTACCGTTAGCCCTAGCACCGTATGGTGATGCCCCTGGCTTTAGCCAGTGATCTATTGCTACGAAGAGACACCGTGGCCAGGGCAACTCATATGAAATGAAACATTAATTGAGGTCTTGCTTACAGTTTTAGAGTTACTACTCCTGACTATCATGATAGGAGACAGGCAGGCATGTCTGTGGAGCAGTACCTGAGGTCTTCACCTCATGATCTGCAGGCAGCAAGCAGAGAGTCACACTGAGCCTGGTGTGGGCTTTTGAAACTTCAAAGTCCACCCCCCAGCAACCTGTTTCCTTTAAGGAGGCTACACCCCCTAATCCTCCTAATCCTCTCATAGTTTCATTCCTGGTGACTAAGCATTCAAACATGAGGTTACAGAGCCAACCTCATTCAAACCACCACCCCTAACTTCAGGCCTTGGGTAGCATAATGGAAAACATTGTACTATGAAGCCATTTTCAATGATACAGTGCAATAATACTTGTGAAATGTGCAATGATACTTGTGTTTCAATGATACTTGTGAAAGGTGCTGGACCATCAAGACAAGGTACATGAGGTATATGTGTGCTTCAAATCAGTGAGAAAAGCTAGTGAGCAACTCCAGAAAACACAATCGTTCCAGATATTTCACAGATTATGTTGCCCTGAGATAAGTATGTTTTTTTTTCCTGAACACTTAGACAAAGCTCACAAGTTATTGATTGCAAGAGTTTTCCTCACATAAAGCTTAGCAACACCCTTATCAGGGACTCTGTAAATATCTAGGCCTGTTGTAAAAATATAAAAAATAAACACAGTATGGTTGTCTTTTACCTTGCGTGGTTCAACACCGCAGTGCCCCAAGATGTCTGCTGGATATCTTAAGTCTCAGTCAGCAAAGCATCTCACCCACTCTGCTCCATCCCATATCCCACTGCCAAAGGCCTCTCTCTGAGCCTGGTAGCAATCTCTCTACCTATCTAATCCCAAGGCAGGTTGCCACCATGCCAGAAACACACATCGAAACTCCTGCTGGCCCAGACTAGCCGCCCTACACTCCCTTATCCTTAAATCTGCACATGAAAGAACACACAACACAATAACCTTTGACCCAATTGATAAGGTATAATCGCCCACCTAAACATACAAAGCCCAGTACCATCCATCTCTTAAAAACATTAAGAACAACCTGTAAATACACAGAACGAAATGTTAACGTCACCTGCCATGGCTCCTTGCCCTCTCTCTCCTCTCTCTTCCTTTCTGTTCCAGTCTCCTCTTCTTCCTTCAAACTTCTCTCCCACCCACCCATCCTTCTCTCCAATGACAGGCCTCCTTCTATCCTGTACCTGCCCCTCACCTGTACTTTACAAATTCAATGGGGAGAAGGCTCTGGTGAAGTCACCTGAGTCCTGAGCACATGATTAGGCAGCTGTCCTTGGGGCAGTGGAATTAGCATCAAAATACAGATAACTCCAGGGCAAACCACAACACTGGCCTATGCCTTCGTGGTGCCTGAAGGGCCTTAGAGAACTACATACAGTGCCTGCAGAATTTTCCATAACCACCTCACCTTGACTTTCTCTTCCTGTCCTCTGAAGTTGAAGGCCTGAGTGTCTAAATACACGAGGGTGCACACACACACACACACACACACACACACACACACACAAATATTGCCAGGAATATTTGTCTACCCTTCCCATAGGTGTCACCGGTTATTGACACTAACATGTCTACCTTTTCTCTCCCTGTGTACACTTTTTTTTCCTGAATATTTGCAGATTTGAGATAGATACATGAAACTTTATTCCTAAATTCATAGGCCTCCAGCACCTAAAATCTCAGACCTGTCCTGCATTACTACCAAGTGTCTCTCCCATTCAGGGAACTGGGCACTGATACAGTGCTGTTACCCCACATGTATGCAGTACATCGAAATCTCTCCTGTCCGGACTGGGAAAAGAAAGTTCTTGCCGTTTAAACATGAGGATCAGAATTGGATCATCAGGTGCTGGGTGGTGGAGGTGCACACCTCTAATCCCAGCACTTTGGAGGGAGAGGCCAGCCTGTCTGCAGGGCTAGCCCCAGGAAAGCCAGGGCTACTCAGAAAAGCCCTGTCTTGAAAAATGAAAACAAACAGAATAAAACATAGCTCATAAGAACCTGTGTAAAAGCCAGGTTGGGTCCACGATGAGGGTGTTGCTAAGCTGTATGTGGGGAAAACTTACAATCAATGAACTTGTGAGCTTTGTCTAAGTGTCCAGGGAAACAAAATACTTGTGTCAGGCCCACATAAATCTGTGAACGCCTGTGAACAACCATCGCCTCAGGTGTGGTGCTGCCATTCCTTCTGTAACCCAGCACTCAGGACGAGCAAGCACTACCTAGAGTAGCTGGGATCAGCAAGCCTTGGACTCCAGGAGAGGTGCTACCTCATTACATCAATTGAAGAGCAACGGAGGAAGATATCCAACGTCAACGTTAGGCCTCTACATATAAGTACACATATGCCCACACATGTACCCACATACATGTGAACATGCATATAAACACGTGCATACAACACACACCAGGAAAAAAAAGTTTGCCACTTGTAGTAATGTTCATTGTATCTGTCTTTTCCTAATGTAGGATTTAGCCAAGAGCCATACATTGCCTTTAGTTGTCATTTTAGCCAACACCAGTTCTCAGGTCTTACCTGCTCCACCTCCCCACCCACTCTTGTCATACATAAGATTGATTCCTTGGAGTCTGTCCGGAGACCTCAGGATAGCTGGGCAGTGGTAGCACACCCATTTAATCCTAGATCTCAGAAGTCAGAGCATCACAGAGGATCTCTGAGTTCTAGCTCAGCCTAGTCTACAGAGTGAGTTCTGGGACAGCCAGGACTGCACAATGAGACCCTGTCTGGAAAAAAAAAAGAAAAAAGGGGCAGGGGTGGGGGTGGGCGGCGGAGGAAAAGTCTTAGGACAACTGGAAATGCCCCCAGTGATCAGAGCTGGATGAATTTGAGCAGCAGAGTAAACTGCATTTAGATTATAACCAAAGCAGGAAATAAATATTCAAGAGTTTATACTGATATAAACAAATGATGGAAAAGAGACATCTTTTATGCTGAAGCAGACCAAATGATTTATGTTGATACTTCATCCATGATGAATGTCTTATTTAGGGTTTCTATTGCTGTGAAAAGACACGTGACCACAACAACTCTTATAAAGGAAACATTTAATTGGGGCTGGTTTACAGGTCAGAGGTTCAATCCGTTATTGTCATGACAGGAAGAACAGGAAGAGACAGTGAGGCACTAGGCCTGGCTTGAGCCTCTGCAACCTCAAAGCCATACTCTTTTCCAACAAGGCCACACCTTCTAAGAGTGCTCCTCCCTATGGGTCTATGGGAGCCATTTTTATTCAAACCACGACTCGAAAGTAGAATATATTAACTCCCAAATGCACACTGCATACTTCTTTCTCAGTATACCGCATAAAAAGAGGAAAAAGATTCATTTTACAATGGATAAAAGCTACTCTCTGGGGTGTCAAGGTCAATATCCACCGTGATGAATTGTGTTTATAGTAAGGACTTTCCAATAGGGAACTGCTTACTCTCTGGTAATCTGCCTGCTCCTCTGGTCTTCCCCCAACAAACCTATAGCCCCATCCAGTTATGGGAAAATAGCAGATAAATCCCAGTTGAACGATGTACCTAAGCAGCCCCTTAAAACCAGGCCAACAAGGAACACCTGAGAGAATCACCCAAGAGCTCCTACAGGAGCCTACGAAGACATGACAACTCAATGCTCAGTCCTAGGCAGTCTCTGAGACAGAAAGGGATATTAAGGGAACTGAAGAGCTCAGGATGAAGTAGTGTGGACGTAGTTGGTCGTGATGTAAGTACTAGCTCATTAATTCCATGCAAGCGCTTGCTTTGGTGTCTGTTGCTGTTGCTGTGTTAGAGACTGAATTCAAGGCTTGTGTGCACTACTGAGCTGGATCCCCAGCCCTAACTCATTGATTCTTATGGTTTAGTAGTGGTATCAAATATAGGAGGTCTGTACTGTCTCTGTAATCTTCCTGTAAACCAAAATTTGTTCTACAGTTAGCAGTTTATTCTAAGCACAGGACAGTTGCTATCTCTAGAAGTGACATAGAGGAGGGGCCTCAGATAAGAGTTGTAATTCCATACTTTTGCATAGTTTAGCATTTCCATAGTGCACACGTAGTACAGTAATTTTCTTGAATGAAAAATCACTAGTATTTTGCTTCTCCATTTCTGTTCACTTCCAAGTAGGGAACTTTCTGTAGGGAGATATTCCTCACACATGTTGTTGGCCTCTTGCAGCTCGGGGTCCTGCTCTTGTGGAGATTGGACCAGCGAGGCCGAGTACAGGGGACACCACTCCTGAAACACGAATACGGGAAACCGCTCACCCATTGCATCTTCCGGCTCCCCCCTCCTGGGGAGTAAGTATGCAGCCCCATGTAGTTTGATGTGTGTCTCCCTTCATCCTGGGGGTGGGGTGAAGGGCTCCTGACCCATGTGGACCCAGCCCCAAGTTACTCTGGGAATCTTGACTGCTATATTCTTTACTCTTAGGGATCTGGTTCAGTTGGCAAAGGCAGCAGTAAGTGGGGATGAGAAAGCCCTGGACATGTTTAACTGGAGAAAAAGCAGCTTTGGAAGTTTCCTGAAGACGGGGTCTCAAGAGGGGCTGTCTTTCTTTGTCAGTCTCATGGATGGTGAGCAACTTGGGATGGATGTAATTGTAGAAATGAAAGAGAGTGAGGGAGGCCTGGCCTGGGTTTTAGGCAGACAGCAGCGCTGCTGTGTAAAAGGAAGGCTGGCTTCAGTGGATCGATGTTTGGTTGCTGGGCTTGCTCAAGATGCTCTCCTGCTTAGATGTTGCTGTGCTTTGCTCTAGCAGACATGAGGACAGGCCATCTTAATTTGGGTTGAGGGGTTTTCCTAAAGAAGTCTTATTTTGTTTGGGCTTTTCTTTGTTTTGAGATAGGGTCTTTTTTATGTAGTGTGGGCTTGCCTCTAATTTATGACCTTCGCTCTGCCAAAGTCTTCTAAACGTTGGGATTGCAAGCATACACCAACTGTGCCTGGCTCATGAGGAAGTTTTTAGGATTTTGGTTTAACTCATTTTTGTTCTTTCCCATCAGTTTTGGTTTGGTTGGGGGTGAGGGGAGTCATTTGTTTTTTGAGACAGGATCTTACTACTATATACCCCTGGCAGGCCTGGATCGTGCTGTGTAGACCAGACTGCCTCTGCCTCTCAAGTGCAGAGATTAAAGGTGTGCACCACCACCACACAGTGGGTACTGTTAAGCGCCATCTGTTGATTGTATTTTTTCCTATTTTGTGTGTGTGTTGGGGGGGAGGTTGTTTTGTTTTTGCTTAGTCTGATCGTAAAGTCATGACTACCCTCTTGCCTCAGCTTCCTCAGGGCAGAGACTACAGCTCTACTACCACACTAACTGACTGGTGATTGTAATATCACTTATTCTCCGTATAGTAAGCAGGAGACAGGAGTCCCAGCCAGGGCTGAAACAAATGCACCCTGACACTAATGAGAAAGAGAAACAGTCTTATGTGGTGTGTAGTTGAACTCATTTAATCATATTCTTGTCTAGCTTACGAATGAATGAGGCTCAGACTACGGTTACTTTATTTGGCTTTGACAGTTACTGTTTCTAAGCACATGATCCCCAATCTATTTCTCTAATTGCTGGCTACCTCCCCAGCAGTATACCCCAAATGTTTGCTGTTTCTCCTGGCCATGTACTCATGGTCCATCTCTTCCCATGATGCCCTCCTCCTCCCCCTCCCTCTCCTTATGCTCCCTCCTCAGACCCTAAGCCCAGGAACTGAAGCCCCAATACCTCTCTTCTGCCCAGCTATAGGTTTAGGCATCTTTATTAGCCAGTAGTTTTAAATTAAGGAGCAAGGTTTGCACAGCAAAAGTTGGTAAACATGAGAATTCTCTCATAGGCAAGTAGACCTTCGGGTACAGAATTTACCATTACAATATGTAACAACAGACCAAACGTCAACAGCAGTGCCTGGCAGAGGCCCAGGAAATAAGAACCACAGGAGGTGACAGGGTTTGAGAAGGGAGTCTGCTGGTGTTGGAAGAGTTCATAGGGTTTATAACTTTTGAATATAGGAGAAATTTTTTGTTTTAGAGAATAAAGAGATAGAGCCAGTGTAGTGGGGCAGTTGAGGAAGTCCCAGAGGGAATATCTAGTCACCATGGGCTAGAGAGAAGGGCATAGAAAGGAGGGCTGAGATGGACAGACTGATGCTAGTAACCTGGAGGAGGATGTGAACAGAGCTATGGAGGATCTAGATTTAGATCCCCAAGATGAGGGCTTTAGGGCTTTAGTTCTATGTGTTTTAATTTCCCTCTGTAGAAAATGGGGATTATGTTAGTGTCTGCTGTCTTGTCTGTAAAAGACCTGCTCCATAATTTCTGCTTATTAAATATTAATTGTTAAAATTAGCTTAGATGATCGTGAACTTCCCCACTTAACAAGAACTCAAGTATTTCATGAAGAATAAAATGAGGCCAGAGGACAAGAAGGTCCCCTCAAGAACTTCAGAAATGAGCCGGAGACTCTGAGAACACATCCATCACTCAGACACCTAAGAAGAGACAAAGGAGGCAGACCAGATGTCACTGACTCATGTTGAAGTGGTAGTTCAGGGCCGGGCCGGAAGAGGAGGAGTGTAGTTGGGAGAAGAGGCCACTGCAGCGCCACTGACTCCTGAAGTGTAGATGCTAAGGAGCGTGGGAGGGCAAAAGAAGGAAATGATGGCAAATACCCAATGGCACGGGACCTGGGGACAGAGAGGAGAGTCATCACTGAGGGTCTCAGGATAGGGACCGTATAAATACTCCTAAAGAAGACTGGAGGGGTTGGGGATTTAGCTCAGTGATAGAGCGCTTGCTGGCAAGCGCAAGGCTCAGGGTTCGGTCCTCAGCTGCAAAAAAAAAAAAAAAAAAGACAAAGACTGGAGAGATGATGCCATGCCTCCAGAGGTCCTGAGTTCAGTTCTTGGCAACCACATGGTAGTTCACAACCATCTGTAATGGGCTCCAGTGTCCTCCTCTGGAGTGCAGACATGCATGCACACCAAATGCCCATATATATAAAATACCTGTACAAATAAATCTTTAGGGCTGGAGAGATGGCTCAGTGGTTAAGAACCCTGGCTGCTCTTCCAGAGGACCCAGGTTTGACCCTCAGCATCTACATGGTAGCTCACAACCATCTTTAATTCCAGTCCAATGGGAATCTGATGGTCTCTGTGGTCACTGCATGAATGTGGTACACATATGTACATGCAGGCAACACACCCATACACATAAAATAAATAATAAACAAACAGACCTCCAGCTACTGAGTAGAGATGATGGACCAGTTACGAAGCTACAGAATCAGATGTCTGGATGCTACTTGGTACCTCCCAAGAGAGTAGTGGAGAAGGAATCACACAGACAGACAGCCCAAGCAGGAAAGCACATCACTTCAGAGATGGTAGCCTGAGAGACATTGCGGCAAATGCCTTAAGTTCTCACAAAGATGAGAGACGTACTGTCAGAGCATCCTTAAGGAAATAGGAACGGCTGCTCGTGGGAATCACTGGAAGATAGATGACCAGAGCCACCTCTCTCCCTAGGGACAGTGCACTATGTGGATGAAAAGGGCAAGACTGCTCAGGTGGCATCCACGGACAGCTCTATCCAGACCCTGTTCTACATTGAGAAGAGAGAGGCACTGGTTGTGGTCACACAGAACCTTCTCCTGTCTCTGTATGTGGTGAATCCTGAGGGGGAAGCTGAAGAAGTCATGAAGGTAGGTAAAGGAGCAAGGTGCAGGGCTAGCCTGGCCTAGCCTAGATGCTAAGATAAACCGAAAGACCTGGGACCATGTTTTCTTGCCTACTTTGACTGTCTTTCCAATCTTGGTTAGCAAGATCAACGGCTCCCTATCACTTGCAAGATAGAGCAGCTAACAGAGCTGATGAGTGTCCCTTTTCACTCTAGGCCATTTGATATAAGCATGGAAAAAGAGATTTTCCGGTATCTCTGAACAGGTATGGACAGGATCCGGTTTGCCAAGGTTGCCTGGCTTGCTCCTGGTCTGTGCCCTTCTCAATCAGAGAATTCAGCTTCAGCCTATCATTGGGCTTCCACAACAGAGCTGGATGAGGAGACATGGTTCCCACTTTCTAGACAATGCTCTGAGGACACTTTCATTGGCCCAGAGCAGGGGGTGGCATTGCCCAGTGTCTGATTCACTGTCACTTCAGCAAAATGGTCCTTCACACCCACTGTTTGCCACCATAGGCATTCACTTGGTTTTACACAATAAGCAAATGATGGTTACCTTGCTCAACTGTAATGTTTTTAAGACACCAGGATGTTGATGTAGGGAATAGAGCTGTGTCGTTAGCTCTGAGACCTTCTGCATGTTAAGAGGTCCACTAGGAAGGCGTGCAGGACCACCACAAGCTCCTGGGTAAAGGCCACCTGTGTTCCTGTACAGTTCATGTGAGAGCTCTGCTGCTGGCTGCCCGTTAGCCCTTCCACCCCCTCCACTTTAAAGTATGTGTAAGTGTTTTGCCAGTGTGCGTGTCTGTACACTACATACATGCTTGGTACCCAGAAGACCAGAAGAGGGTGTTGAATCTCATGAAACTGGAGTTTTGAGCTACCAAATGGGTTCTGGGAGTCGAACACAAGTTCTTTGGA
Organism: Rattus norvegicus; assembly: GCF_021556685.1. NCBI lineage: Eukaryota > Metazoa > Chordata > Mammalia > Rodentia > Muridae > Rattus > Rattus norvegicus. Next base: position 20,040,129 of record NC_141543.1, read on the forward strand.
AGAGTAGTCGGTGCTCTTACCTGTTGAGCCATATTTCCAGCCCCCTATTGTTTCTTTTATCAGTTTTTTTTTTCTATTCTTTTTTTTGGAGCTGGGGACCGAACCTAGGGCCTTGCGCTTGCTAGGCAAGCGCTCTACCACTGAGCCAAATCCCCAACCCCCTTTTATCAGTTTTTTGGGTTTTGGTTAGGTATGTTGTTTGTTTGTTTGGGTTTTCCCCCTTTTTGGGGGGGGGGGAGCATGGAGTGGCAGATTAGCTTGTTTTGATTATTGTTTTGTTTTGTTTTGAGATAAGGCCTCATGTGCCACATTGGCCTGGAACTTGCTACATAGCCAAGGCTGACCTTGAACTTAGGAGTTCAAGGAACTAATCCTCCTGCCTTAGTTTATTAAATTCTGAGATTACAGATGTAAGCCAGAATGCCCAGCTGGTCCCTTGATCTATAAGAGTCTGTGAACTATAGAGAATGCTGAACTTTCCATAAAGGTATTCTTCTAGGTTGGAGAGTCCATTGTTTCCTATAACAGCAGCTGTGAATTCCATGAGTTGCATGGACCTGGGGTCTTAGCAGTTGAGCCAACTTGACAACAAGACAGGGTTTCTCTGTGTAGCCCTGGCTGTCCTGGAACTTCCTTAGTAGACCAGGCTAGCCTTGAACTAGACATCTACCTGTCTCTGCCTCCTGAATGCTAGGTGTGTGCCACCACAGCCTGGCTACCTGGTCAGTTCTGATTGAGAAACAGCTTTCTGGATTGCATCGAGTGGCCTCCCTGTGTCCTTGTACGGAGTCTAGAGAGAAGGAGAAAGAACACATGAGTTTGAGGGAGAGTGTGATCATGAGTTGGCTGCTGTATCTGGTCTGAGTCCACCCTTAGTTACCCCTTAATGACCTTCTAAAGGCCCTCCCTGCACATACAGTCACATAGGTAGTTGGTGCCTCAGCATATGCATGGGATGGATCGCGTCAGGTACCTGATTAGCTCCTTACTGGTTGGACTCTGGGAAAGTTTACTTTCTGCAAAAAGTGAGGATGGGAGACCTTCCCTAAAGCATAGTCATGACAGAACGAGGAGCGCCAGCGTGCCTGATATGCACTCTGGAATGCCCACAGTGCACTAGGTTGAAGATCACTTCATGTGTAAGTTGCTGTTTGCTTCAGCCTATATGTCTGTTAAAAAAAAATCCTTTCAGAATTTTTATTTTATTTTATGTGTATGGGTGTTTTGCTTGCATGGATGTCTGTGTACCATGAGTGTGCCTAGTGCCCACTGAAGCCAGAAGAGGTTGTTGGGTCCCCTGAGACTGGTAGTACAGGCAGTTGTGAACAGCCACGTGGGGGCTGAGAATCAAACCTGGTCCTCTGGAAGAGCAGTCAGTGCTCCTAACTGCTGAACCATCTCTCCAGACCAACCCTGTATCTGGTCTTTCCCACCCTTTATCCCATTTCACCTCCTAACACTAGATTGGAGAGAAGCAAGGATAGAGAAGAGAGATGGATTAGGAAAATCCCTGAATCTAATTTTTTTTTCCTTTTGTTTCTTCTGTGACCACAGCTACAAACTGCAGCCAGCCACCCACCCCGCCTACTGGGGCATTAGCGGTTGTATAGCCTCTGTAAAGTTCCCAGAATTCCAAAGGTCACACAATTGCAGAGAATATCATGAGGCAAAATATGCTGAGGACAGCCCCATATCCCACATGAAAGCATGTTCTTATAATGTTTCTGTGCTTTTTAAAGGAACCAAAATTCCATAATTACCACTGCACAACCCCTTAAAAATTAGGCCACCTTCCCACTTCCACTGTTGACCCTGTGTGGCTGCCCCTCCGTGAGTCTCAGTGACGTCACCAAAGGCCAGATGCCAGGCTAGCACAGTCTCTTCAGGTACCTCTGGGAGCAGGTGCTTCTTTCAAGTTGCCTTTCTCCTCATACAGGTAAAGTTGAGTGGGAAGACAGGCCGCCGGGCAGATATCACTCTGATAGAGGGCAGTCTTCTTGTGACAGCTATTGGGGAACCTGTGCTCAGGTGAGAAGTTGTCCTCCAGACTCTGGAAAATCCTGTCAGGAACAGATTCTTTCAATAGACACCCAGAATATGTATACTGTGATGAGTTCGCACATATTAGGCCTCACCTACTCTGGCTGTCCTCCCTGCCTTCCCTATGCCTTCAGCAGGATGACCATGATATGCACTGCCCTTGCAGTCACATTGCCTGGTTTGGAAGAAATTTGTTTTTGACATAGAGTTTTGTTGCTGCTGTTTACGTTGCTTATGTTGGTGCCCAGCAATGCTCCTGCCTCTGCTCTCAAGTAGCTAGGACTACAGTATACCCTGCCAAACCTAGTTCTGCATGGTTTCTTAAGATTGGCATAGAAACATAGCACTCTTTTTGGCCTCTCAGTCCAGCGTAATGTTCACTGTTGCCATGTAGCTAGGACTCCTGTGTTCTCGCCTTCCTCTACAGTCATGTTTACAGATGACTAGCCTTGTAACAGTATACCATCAAGTTCCTTTTGGTATTAGGAGTCTGTAGCGCACAGCTCTATGTTTTCCCAGGCTTGGTACAGACAGCCCTCAGATCAGGAGGACACTAATATCACCCTTCCCAACACTTTTCCTCTTCCATTGCAGGTTCTGGGACTTAGAACGGGGAGAGAATTACATACTGAGTCTACAGGAGAAGTTTGGCTTTGAAAAGGGAGAGAATATAAACTCTGTGTGTTACTGTAAAGCCAAAGGTAACATTTCTTGGTCTGACATGAAAAAAAAAAAATAGAAACCACTTGAAGCACTGTGTCAAGAAAAAAGTTATGGAGGAATGTAGAGCTTGTTCAAAAATGAAAGCTGGGTATTGTGGCATAGACCTTCAGTCCCAGTGCTCAGAAGGCAGAGGCAGGTGGATCGCTGTGAGTTCAAGCCCAGCCTGGTCTATGTTTTAGGTTTCAGGACAGCAAAAGCTAAAAAGTGAAATACTATTTTAAAAAAGGAAAGAAAGAAAAAGAAAGATGCCAGGCGGTGGTGGTATACCCCTCTGCATTTGTGAGGCTGAGTTAAAGGCCAGCCTGGTCTACAAAACAAGTTCCAGGACAGCCAGGGCTACACAGAGAAACCCTGACTCAGTAAAACCATAAGACTGACACTGATGTTATACGTTGATGCCCCTCCCTCCCTGGGTTGGTGTGGGTCATGTTTGTGCAACAGTGAATGTATACAAATGTACACGTGTGCCGATACACAGACAGGAAGTCAGGAGATGAACCAGAGTGTCACTGAGCACCAGTGGGGGCTCTGGGGAAGCAGCCTTAGTGAGGCAGCTTGGAGCACAGCATTCATGACCACCACCTTATAAATCTTTCTCAACCTGACTAACACATGCTTTGTTTTTACCTGTAGGTCTCCTGGCAGCTGGTACCCATAAAGGACGAGTAGCCATGTGGAAGAAAGTGCCAGTGTCCCCAAGTGGCCGTGGGGCGGAGGGCAAGGATATGTGGGCCCTTCAGACACCTACTGAGCTTGAAGGAAACATCACACAGATAAAGGTGCAGCGTTCAGATCCGTATCACACTTGACGCACTCACTGTCTACTGTACCAAAGAGACCACAACTAACTCGGAGCATGTTTTCATCACCCAGTTACATCAGAAGAATAACACCAACAAGAAATTAGGAAGATATGTTCCTAGTACTTAGGAACTGAGCCAGATCTTGAGTTCAAAAAACGATTAGCCCAGGTTATATGCTAAGACCCTGTCTCAAAAGAAAAGAAAAGAATAAATTTTAAATGTCCTTTGATTTCAGTATTGCAGATAAGGGATTTTGGATTATTATAATATGTGTCAGTCTATTTACCAATCCCTCTGTCTCTACACACACACACACACATAATCATATATAAATATGTTTAAAACAGCTTCATCACGATACAAGTTACATGCCCAGTGTTTTTAGTATGTTCACAGAGTTTTGCCAACCTTCACCACAATTTTTTTTTCTTTACAGTAAACCTTAAAACATTTTAATCACTCTCAAAAGAAATCCATACCACTCCTCTACTTTCCTTCTCCCAGCCTTCCACAGCCAGTAGTACACACTGTGACTGGATCAGTCTGCGCTGGACATTTCATAGAAAATAAAGCAAAGTGGAGCCGGCCTTAACTCCAGTACCTTTAACCAGGAGGCAGAGGAGTGGGTCTCTGAGTTCCAAGACAACAGGGCTGTGAAGAGAGACTTTGTCTCAAAAATCTAGATGGGTGGGTGGGTGGGTGGATGGATGGATGGATGGATGGATGGATGGATGGATGGATGGATGGGTGGGTGGGTGGATGGATGGATAGGTGGGTGGGTGGATGGATGGATGAGTGGGTGGCTGGGTGGGTGGATGGATGGGTGGATAGATGGATGGATGGATGGATGGATGGATGGATGGATGGATGGATGGATGAGTGGGTGGGTGGGTGGATGGATGGATGTGACTTCTTTGCTGGCCTGGGGCTTCTTTTATGTCACCCAGGTGTCAGTGTTCCTTTCTGTGGTTGAGTATCCTGTTGTATGGGTGAAGCAGAGTTTTTCTGTTACGCAGCTGACTGGCATTCGGGGTTTTAACACCTTGGTGCTGTTAGGGATGAAGCTGTTAGGAATGCTTGTGTACAGGAAGCACGTTGTTGTTAATTTGTCACTTTGCTGTCACTCTGTCTGAAGAGACAGAGGCACCACACCTTCTAATATTCCAGTAGGACGCTTGTGGGAATGAGCACATTGGTAGAGCTCTGTGAAGTCTTGCTGAGTCCAGCATCATCTGGATCCCTTCCCAGCTACCTGGCCCCTCTTCTTCAGCCATATTCTGATGTGTTACTCTTAAGTATTTGTTGAAAACTGGACAAGATAGACTTGAAGCTAGAATACTAATATTTCTCACCAGCAGAAGAAAGCTGGATAATTTAATGGTATAAATTTCCTATAAATTCATAGAAAATATATATGAATATGTCATAATCAGAATGACAAATTTCTAGCAGATGCCCTGGTTAGAGCAGACGTTTGGTAGGACAGCTACAAAGATGTCTGCCTGCCAGGTCACAACTCACATCTGTCAGTATTAAAAAATTTTTCTACGACATAATATATTTTACCTTTTTAAGAGTTTTGTTTTTTGTTTTTTGTTTTTTTTTTTTTTGTTCTTTTTTTTCGGAGTTGGGGACCGAACCCAGGGCCTTGCGCTTCCTAGGTAAGCGCTCTACCACTGAGCTAAATCCCCAGCCCCTTTTTAAGAGTTTTTAAAATAACAAGAAGTGGCTGTGGGCGATCATAGGGGGCATTGATATACTTCCTGCCCGTGTCTCTCCTGATTTGCTTATGCGTTCGATTCTCCCTACATGGTACTGAAGTGGGGCTCCAGGAAGAACCTGCTGGCGGTGAGCACCTCTGACTCCGTGTCCATCCTCAGTGAGCAAGCCATGTCGTCACACTTCCACCAGCAAGTGGCTGCCGTGCAGATCTCCCCGAGCCTAGTCAACGTGTCTTTCCTGTCCACGGGGAGCACGCACAGCCTGCGCACCGACATGCACATCAGTGGAGTGTTTGCCACCAAGGTGACTGCACAGGGGGCCTGTGGGTATCACGTAAGGGTCTTCTGAGTAAGCAGAAGGACTGCCTGCTGGGGCATTAGGGTAATTCAGAACAGCAAGGGGACATAAAGACAGCCTAAGCTGTTCCCATTACCATCCTGAATGGCCATCGTATGTATAAAGAAAACAGTAAAAGCACCCAGGCATTTTGGGTCTAACCTGTACCCTGGAAGACTCAGGGACCTGACATCAGACTGACAGCATGGTAAACCTCAGTGATGCAGGAAGAGGGCAGGCTTTGGAGACACGCAGCGGGGTCTGGTCTGTATCCTACTTCTCCTCACCTCTGCCTTCTGCCATCCTTTTCTTTAGGATGCTGTTGCTGTCTGGAATGGAAAACAGGTGGCGATCTTTGAACCTTCAGGGTCCACCTTACGCAATGCAGGTTAGAATCTGCTCTGCTGCTCCTCTGACCTGTGAGTCCTAAGGAGCAAGGATGAGCTCCTCTGTCTCAGGGATGACAGAATAGCGGGTGCTAACCGTCGTGTGTGTTGCCAACCTCCCTGACTGATATGCTCCTCAGCACCTTTGGCTGGGGCACAGAAGCCTCCAAAGTTCCTCATGATGTGGGCTGGTGCATATCAGGCATGATAATGTCCTAGGTGTTGAGCTCCTGGGAACACCTTCAACCAGGGGAAGAGGAAATAAGGTTGATAAGCAGGTGGGTGCGTGTTGAGTCTCCCAGATCAGGCCTAGGGCTCTAGGGCCCTCCATAGTTCCCTGTGTTCAGAGCGGATGTTCCCTTATGTCTTTTCTTTCTCTTTAATTGTTTCTTCATATTTCTTGGCTTTACATTTTTAGAGTTTGTACTTTTTTTTTTATTCTGGAACTCTGTACAGGATTCAGGTAAGATAGTGTCATGGAGTTACCATGAGACCAGGCCGACTAGGGATTCCACGCAGGGGACTTGTCCCAGGCTGCTGCTGTTTCCATGCTCCTCTTTCATTTCAGGGACATTCCTGTGTGAAACATCGGTGCTAGCCATGCACGAGGAAAGCATTTACACTGTAGAGCCAAACCGACTCCAAGTCCGCACCTGGCAGGTGAGTGACTCGACAGTGAGTGTGACGACAAAGTTACAGCCACATTTACAATGCTGTCTTTCCATCGGCTGGCTCACTGCAAAATACATGCTCCGGGATAGCCTACCCACCCGCAGCTGCACACTCTGGCTTTAGCAGACTCGAATGGAGCGTCAGCTGTGGATGAGATGAGAGAGGGCGAAGTGATAACTTGTGGTTTCTTTGGAAAGTCAGTATGTCAAATGACATTTTGTTGGGGCCCAAAGGTGAGAGGGTGTTTTGATAAGCAGACATAAAAGGACACGTGGTGTTTAGAAGAAATAGAAATATAACCTAACAGACAGTAGACAGTGCTGGAGAGCATTGGTACACATTGCCGTTCCTTAGTGGTCATCATTTGTCATGACTTCATAAAAAGAAACGCACCAAAAAAACTTCTGGTGGCCTCTTGCTGCTTCTGGAGACTGGGGCTGGTTGGCACAGTGAGGTAGATCTATTTCTAGATATGTCAGCTGATACAGACTCATGTGGAGCTTTACTAAGACACATTCATGGTGTTTTACTGAGACGAGACCTGTGGGACGACACATGATGTTTGGAGGGAGTATAAATAGAACTCAGTGGACAGTGATGGCGGACTGGCATAGATAGCTTTTTAATGCTTCGTTAGTCTCGAGTCTACTTTTCATTGAGAGAGGCAAAGGCAGAGAACTTCTCCTGGCATCCCTACAAGTTCTAGTCACTCCTGCTGACTTGTGCCACTTTGGTGGAGGCCTGGCAGTTTCTGCTGGGTTGTTCCACCACTGCTGACTCATGTTTGCCATGCTGATACTACTGACCTGGACTGCTGGTATCCTGACAATTGGAGATTGAAATCTCCCCCAAGGAACTACTTCTAAACAACATACAGCAGAGCCTCAAGGCTTCTTCTGTATCGAGCTGCTGCTGGTTCATGCGAACTATACTGCTGATATCCTGACAACATGGGTTGGACTTACTCCAAGAACTATTTCTAAATGGGTTCACTTCCCCTGTATCCTAATAACCTTCCTTTTCCTCTACTTCTGGTGGGTGGTAGGCTAGAAAGGAGGTTAAAACATTTTAAAACCCTTTATTAAAAGTAGGTTATGAAAAATCAAAGCCTACAAGGGTAGGACTCACGAGGTTGGAAGGAAAGATGACAGGACACAGTCACAAGAGGTGAAGAACAGGGGATCAGTATCCTTCACTGCCCAGTCTCAGTCAGCAGGCTGCAAGCACAAAGGTCATGGCAGATGAGCCTGGAGCTCCCACAGAACCAGGGCATGACTGAGTAGGCCTGCCTCGGGCCCACTGATCAGCCCTCAGCATTGGAGCTGCATGGCTGCTGCTTGTGCTGCTTGTCCTGCTAGGAGACAAAAAGCACAGGGCAGCAGCACTGCCTGAAATCTGGGCACAACAGTCATGCCCAGTGGCTGGCCCTGAGAACAGGGTAGTTGCAACAGCCTGAAGCTCCCTCAGAAACATCATTACTGAATAGGGCCGGCCCAAGCCACTTGGCCCCCAAACATGTAGCCATGGCTACTGTAGCTTGTGCTGCTTGCCCTGCTGGTAGATGAAGAATGGGGACAGGAGCAGCTGCACTGCCCACAGGCTACGAGCACAGAGATTGAGCCCAGAAAGCCTCAGAGTGACAGACATCCAGGACAGCGGTATACTACAGCCAGGAGTGCACATAGAACCTGCCCCCTAACGTCCTGCCTAGCTGCAGGGTCACCCTGACTCTGGGCAACAGCAGGATAGCCAGACAAGTCGGGATAATAGTCCAGTATTTATGGAAACCAGAAACTGCCGAAGCCAGAGACCTTAAACTAGACCAACAACTTGTTGTAATGAGTATTTGGATGTAAAGCTGTTTGGGGAAGAAATACTGTGTAACACACTACAGTTTCCATTACAACTTTAACAAAGGAATATGCGTGGAGAGGTGGGAAAGATGGAGGAACAGAGCCAGGAGTGTGTAGTGGAGAGAGGCCAAATAACTGCAGATGAGCGAGGGCTGCGGAAAGCAGGGAAGCATGGTTCTTGCAGAGTGGGGCCCACAGGATGATGTGCAAAGCCTGGAGCTTAGCAGGTTCAGCCCTGAACATACTGCCCAGCTGCACAGTTGCCCTGGTTTTGAGCAATGACAGGGTGTCTGAGATGAAAAATGGTCCACTTTCTGGACTGGACTCCTGGAAAGACTCCTGGAGGCCACATTGGTATCTGTGGTCCACTGCCCCAGGCCATGGTGAAGCTGAGGTTTATGTGGTTGTCTGTGGTCCTACAGCAGGTAGTCATAGTGGTATCAGTGGCTCATGTCGTCACCAAAAGTCATTTGGGTTTGGTGTCCTTAGCTATGCTGTGGCAGAGTGCTGTGTTAATGTCATGGTCTGTGCTACCACTGGAGACCGTGCTGAAGTCCATGGCATGTGCTTGTTGCGTATAATTTTTAAAAACACACTGGCTCCGTTGCTCAGCTACCGCTGGCTCCCTCTCAAGGCTTGTCCATTCCTCTCAGCTTAGCTCTGCCAATGGCCAGCTTCTGACTTGGCTGCTCTCTTTCTCTGCCCACCTTTGCTCGGCGGATGGAGAATACTAGACAGCTTTATTATTTTAAAACTAGCCAGATAGCATGATTGCTGGGCACTGAATCTCCTGCCCTACCGGAAGTTCTATATTTACCCTTTGCCAAGCAATTGTCTCCCACCTTGTTTATTGACTAAATCAATAACCAATTAGGGAACCAGATTTTAGTATTAGCTCCTCCCCCTACATGTGCTGATGCCAAAGACCACGTGGAAGTTCATGATCCGTGCTCCCACTGACTGTAAAGGGCAAAGAGCTACTTTTGCAGTGGTGTTGATGCCTGCAGACTCACAGTTGAGAAAGACATGGAAGCCTTCTGTGACAACTCCTAACCCCCAACCCCAAAAAGTAACAGCCTAGACTGAAATCAAAGAGAACGCTTAAAACCTGTGATAAGGATGCTGAAGTGTCGCTCTCCACAACTGACGGCTTCTGACAGGGGTCCTGGTGGGCAAGGACTCAGTTTCCTTATGGGGCTGGCCACTGGGAGTTTGACCGTGCTCCAGTGTATGGGCAACACAAATCAGACTCAGTTTTGTTTTGTTTTGTTTTCTCCCCTTTTGGCTTTTGAGACAAGCACTTCTCTGTGTACCCTGGTCATCCTGAAACTCAATCTGTAGATCAGGCTAGCCTCAAACTCACAGATATTTGCCTGTGTCTGCCTCCCAAGGGCTAGAATTAAAGGTGTGTGCCCCCACCACTTGACCCTTCTTTTTGTGAGGAATGGAAAGAGGTCACAGAGTGGAGACAGACCTGGAGGGACTGGGAAGTGAGTGTGATCAGGGTACATGATGTGAAATCCCCAAATAATCACTAAAAATATTATGTAATAAAAAATCAGGGAGTTGGTAGAAGGTGAGAGAAGTCTGGGAGACATAATCAGGAGAGGCTCTGAGAGTGACCGTGAGAGCTGAGAGAAGTCGGGCACTCCCTCTTCCTGAGTCCGGGCTAGATGTATGTGGGACCTGAGAAATGGAAACAGCAGGTGTGGGTAAACGTGCCCTGAAAAGTAGCCTGCTTTCCCACAGTAATGTACTCATATGGCCTCTGCTGCATCTTCCTACCCTCAAACATACAACTCCCAATGCTCATTGCTGACGACCAGACTTAAGGACCCTAGATACAGAGCCACTTAACCGCTCAGCATGTGTTGTCTCCTTCTCTGGGTTCTTCCTGGTTCACCTCATTTTAAGCATTGCCTGCAGAAGAGACAGTAATTTCTCAAGTATTTTATCGAGATGTAAGGTACAGGAATTATATTAAGTATGGACTGCCTTCCAGAAGTGGCATATGTCCAGGATGTGACAACCATCCTGGTAGAGGTCCTCTCACCACCTCACTACCCATTAGACCATGCACCTAACATTGACCACATGAGAAATATTGCAGCTCCAACACAGTGCCCACCCAGACCAACTCGCAGGGACAGAGGTCACCATCTGCCTGCCCTTGCTTCAGTCCATCATCCTGTGTATGACCACGGGCACTTCTTAGCTGAGGGGCCTGTGTATCTTTGATCCTTGCCCTGAGGCACATGGCACCAAGACTGTACCAAGACAAACCTGTCTTCCTATGGAGCCAACCCTGGTTTAATGTATGCCAGCCCCTTAGTAGTCACTACTGGATGTGTGAGTGGACTACAGGAGATGACTGTTGTTCAGGAGAGAAAGGGGGCACCACACCATAGAAATACACAGCTAACTTGTTCTTCTTTCCCCAGGGCACTGTCAAACAACTTCTGCTGTTCTCTGAGACCGAGGGGAGCCCCTGCTTCCTAGATGTCTGTGGGACTTTCCTGGTTGCAGGGACAGATTTAGCTCACTTTAAAAGTTTTGATCTTTCCAGAAGGTACAGTTTCCATCCACACACAAGTATAAGATGCTCTTTCTTTTTTAAGTTAGTAGACAGGAAATTGGAACAATGTCTTATCTCACACAACACTCTTTTTTTCTTTTCTTTCTTCTTTCTTTTTTTTAGCAATTTAGAAGAGACCTTTTATTGGTTCTAAAAATTAACCTCCTTTTCCCTGGGCTAGTGGGTTAAGTGCACAAGGTGAGAAGTGGTGAGCTGAACAGAACACCCTGTAGGCCAAGGTCTCAGCAGTCAGAGAAACTAATTTCTGTGAGCAGCAGGAAAATGCCAAGAGGCTGCTGATGTCATTCTCTCTGCTCCTGTCCTCACACAGGGAAGCAAAAGTGCACTGCAGCTGCAAGAACCTGGCCCAGATGATCCCCGACGTGGGGAGCATCACTTCACTGAGATGCAATGCCAATGGGAACAAGATCAGTATCCTCCTTAGCAAGGTAAGGCCGGCCGGCGTCTCCGCTGTCCTGGGCCATATGGAGGGCCTCCTGCATATGGGCTGTGCCTTTGGCCCCTGACAGGACCTGACAGACATAGCTATCTGTTCTGTCTCCTCAGTAGGTCTTTTGGGTCTTCGTGTCTAGTCTTCTCTCTAGCCCCTTCTTGCTCCATTTCCTTCCTCATTTTCCCGCCTTCTATCGGCTCTCTCCTTCCTGCTTCCATATTGGGACACAGTCTGCTCCTTTTGGAGGGTGGGGCAGGTAATTATTGTTGATTGTAGCCCTGGCTCTCCTGCAACTCACTTTATAGACCAGGCTGGCCCTTCCTGTCCCTGCCCCCCAAGTGCTGGGATTAAAGGTGTGTGCCTCCACCCCTGGTCCATCTCTGTTCTTCTGTGCTAACCTGCACACTTCCCATCTTCTCCTGCCCGTCTTTGTTCTCCTCAGAGTAAGTGGTGTCTTGTTCAGAGAGCCCTTGGTCCTTTTCTTGCTTTTCCTCATCACCTAGCACATCACCTTGGTCACAAGAAAAGACCACTATTAAGCTTACAGTATTTTCTTTTGTCTAAAGTTTTAGGAAATTTTTTATCTCTCCTTTTCAAAGGACTCACATCCCATTACAACTGTAGTACCTGCTAGAATAAACTTTCCTTCTGCATATTGTCCCTCATCATCGACTGTGGGCTTGAGTAGCCCAGGGCTGCCATTTGGATTGTGCCCATTGGCGGAAATTCTGAGGAACATCCTGAATCAATCAGGATGTAAATGCTGTGTCACAGTGGAGGAAACAAGGAAGGGGGCTCAAGCCCAGATCCTCCCTTTCCTCAGCACTTGTACATGACATTCTTCCTCGGGCAAGTATGGAGTAGGCATTCTTCTTCAGAAGAAGGGAGTGGGTATGCTAAGATGACGGTGAGAAGAGTGGAATGGGCCACTAAGGCGACAGCATGGATGTCATTGTCACTTGTGCTTTGTGTGTCCCTCTGACCCAATCTTAGAATGGAGGATTTGATTTAGTATCAGCCCAAGAGGTACTGCAGCTCAGAACTCTGACCCTAACGGCAGCTCAGCGAGAGCAGGGGAGGAGCAGTGGGACTTGTTAAAGTGATACAGAAGAAAGTTAGGACACAAAGCAGCAACGGTGTGAGTAAGACCCATAGAGAGCCCTCCAGATCCTAGCAGGGAACACTGAGGCACTGGAAAGAGAATACCCATGACCTGCAGACATTCTCGTGTTCAGGGGCTGGGGCGATGACTCAAGGGCTAGGAACACTTGTTGCTTTTGCAGAGGACTTCACTTCTGTCCCAGCATCCACCTAGTGATTCACAACCATCCCTAACTCAAATGCCAGGAGAGCTAACAGCCTCTTCTGACCTCTGTGGGCACCAGACACATATGTGCTGTACACGTAGGCAAAATGCTCATGCACATAGAATTAAATCTTTTTTTTTTTCAGAGTTTTTCTTCAAGACATCTTTAAAATGTGTAGTCCTTCGGTAAGGGCAGACAGAATCCCCAGGGCAGCTGTGCAGTGGCTGAGCCTCATCCCAAAATCCAGTTGTTCCCTTTCACATCTGTGGCCCCTTACCCAGTGCTCCGATGAGGGACAGGGTCCGTGCAGTTTTCAGAGATGGCATAAAAGAACCTTCAGCTGGGCCGTTGTCCCTACCAGTGCCGCCTCCTGGGACTCCAGCTGGTCTGCTCCACTTCCTTCTTCCGCTGCTCAGCATTACTACCGTAATGCTCATTGTGGGCTCACTGTACCCTGGGGGATGCTGACATTTCTTTATCTTAAAATAGGGTCTCTAAACACTTGAGAGCCAATGTAACATAAAGTCAACCCTTTAAGTGGGCGATTTCAGCGGCACTTGGCACATTTGCAGTATAGGACAGCTGCGTCCTCTGGCTGCTTCTAAACATCCTCGCTGTCACCTGCTACTGCCTCTGGGTTTTCTTGTCATAATTGTGTGGCCTTCTGAGTCTGGCTTCTCTCACCCACGTCACAGTTCGGGGCTCATCCACGTGGCAGCATGTGTCTGAGTTGATTGGACAGACACATTTAATTCCCCACTGATCTGTGGATGCTCGCACGGTGACTCCACACCTTCGCTCTTGTGAATGGAAGGCGCACCTTGGAAGTTCCTCATCACTGTGACAGCAGTCAGCACAGCAGGAGCAGAGCAGCCAGGCGTTTTGTGCTCTGGTGCTGGTCTCTACTAGAGTCACTGCTCACGACTTCTTGTGTCACCTGCCAAATGGAACCCATCACCACTGCCATCTTGCATTCAGTTGTATGAATGACACTTTTGCCATAAATCCAGATCCCCTTTTGAGTCCCTTGGTTAATCTACCTCCAGGCTGAGCATGGCGGCATATGCCTTAAATGCCAGCACTCGGCCGACAGAGGCGAGCAGATCTCTATGAGTTCAAAGCCAGCCAGGTCCAAGTCATCCAAGGCTGCATAGTGAGACCCTACTTTTCTTTTCTCATTTTAAATCTCCAGTCAAAACTGAGAGCAGCTCACAACTGTTTAGACTTTGTTCTAAGTTTTCTGAAATTACAAAGTAGTAACTAAGAAGCTATTTCAGTGGGCTTCAAAATAAAGATTAAGTTACTGTTCTGGTGGTGTGCCATTTACTGGAAACCAAGGTGACTGGCAAGAGGTGTGTTTTCCTCAAGTACCTGCTGTGTCATTGCTGCGGGCACAGTTCTAAGGTGCTCGCCACTCCCGCGCCATTATGCCTTCTCTTTCCTAGGTTGACAACAGTCCTGATTCCAAAATCTACGTCTATGACGTTGAAATGGACACAGTGAATGTCTTCAACTTCAAGACTGGACACATTGGACAGATACAGACTCTGCCCTTTAATGAGCCTCCGACCAATGAGTAAGATTACAGTTGAGGATTTTGATGAAAACAGTTTGTGCCGACTTACTAAGTTCTGTTTTGAATTTCAGAGCCTCACAGAAGTTGCTAATAGGAAGACCAAATAGTAAAACCAACTCACGAGCAGTTGAAGTAGATTTATGTTCTTGGCCTCTGCTCCAGGGTCCAGATTATGGAACTGGCTTAGTAGAAACCCAAACTGTGGAGCTGCTCTCCCCAGACATCTCTAGAAATGTCCCAGAACAGAGTGGCTTCAGCCCTACCAGCAACTCTGACAGGAAAGAGGTGCTTGCCTTTGTAGAGAATGTCTCTAGAGAAAATAAGAAATAAGTGTCTTTTTTTGGAAGGGGGGTTGATGTAGCATGTAAATGTAGTTAGTTTCTGCTACAGAAAGCATGATATTGGGACCTCAAGCTTCGTGACCATCTATATTTAATTCTCCCTGACTTGAGTCAGGTGCAAGCTATGCCTGCAGGGAAGTAAGTGCAGAACACAGATCAAGTGGGAAACCCCAGGCTTGCTTTGGGGCTCAGGGAGAGCTGAGGAACGGGCATGAGTGGGGCTGCATGCATGGTTTGCTTTTTCTGTCATTCCTTTTTTTTTTTTTCTTTTCTTTCTTTTTTTTCAGAGCTGGGGACCGAACCCAGGGCCTTGTGCTTGCTAGGCAAGCACTCTACCACTGAGCTAAATCCCCAACCCTCATTCCTTTTTTTACTGTTCTGCTGCTGTTGCTGTCTTGTTGACTGTTACCCTGAGGATGCTTCCCAGAGCCTGGTGTGTGCTAAGCAAGAGCCCTACCCTTGAGTTACACCCCAACCCCAGTCTTACTTCCAATAGCTCTGGGAGGTCCCTCCTTCCTGGCTCAGATCTTCCTGCACAGTATACCCTGAATTCTTCCTGTCTCTCCCTGGGTCCTGCCTGGACCCTTCTCTGGAGCCTCTTCTCCTCAGATTGATCTCCTTCTCATCTCTGTTGAGGTCTTACCTCAACAGCTCCTTTGTTTCTTTCCAACTTAGTGAACCCATGATCTCCTACTTCAGAGTGTGGGTGCCCCTCAGACTGACACAGCCTCAGCCCAATCCAGAGTCCTAAATCTTTGGAACTAACCTCTCCTTTACTCCCTACTGCCCATTCCCCTCTTTATTGGATGAAATGTCTTCTAATTCTTAGCTCTGCCTGATTTTCATGGCTTTTCTTTCAAGAATAGGCAACGTCCTCTGCCTGTTCCAACTCTTACCAGGCCAGTCTCTCCGGCTGGACCCTCACAGTACAAAGGACACATCGTGTCCAGCATCCTATAGATCTTGGTATTTGTTCCATCCTAAATTCTGTGCATGTCACATCAGTCGTGCACAGAGCTAAGCAGGCCATGGCCTGTGTGCACACCACCAGTTGCCAGTGCTGGTGGCACTATGAGGGGTCTCTGTTTCTTGTAGGAGTGAGTCCTGCATAACCACCAAGAGCCACTGAGCCCCAAAATGGCATCATCCACCCTGGGTTTACTGCATGTGATTATCCTGCCTTCATCCCCCACATAGCTGAGACTAATGGCAGGTGCCACCCTGCTCATTTCCTGTTGCGATCTCCAGCCTTTGCCACCTGCTTCAGTGAGCTGCCTATGTCCCCCTAAGCCAGACTTCACGAACCCTTTCTCCCCATTTCTCAAAGTCTGTAAGAATGTGTTCCGATAGAATGTGTTGCAGTGAGTGGCCCAAAGGTGCTCCAGAAGCCGTACACTTGCCAACAGTGCCATCACCTGCAGCACTGACTGACAGGATTATGAGTGGGCATGGGCAGCAGCAGTAGAAGAAGTGTTCCTCTCTGATTTGGGGCTGGGTTTTCCTTCTGTTTTAGGGCCCACTTCTTTATGAATGAGAGCCTAGCAAGTTACGTTCCTGTGAACCATTTCTGGGATCAGAGTGAACCCAGGCTCTTTGTGTGCGAGGCCTTGCAGGAGGCACCTGGAGCCCAGCCACAGGCTATAGACAAGCAGCCCCACATGGAGGAAGGCACGTGCCACAAGGTACCTACTGCTTTGCTATGTTAGACATGTATGGTCACCATTTGCCTGGCATAGCTTATGGGGTAGTTACTGGGAAAAATTCATTCATGAATAAGATCACTGTGTCACCAAGACCATTTCCATAAACCAGCACCTCGCAGACCCATCCTGAACCACTTTTCTTGTCCTCCAAATATCGATTTCTTAATTTTCTTAACTGTTCCATATCACTCCTTCTCTGTGGACAGAGCACTCTATAGATAGTCAGCATGAACTGACCTTACACTATAGCACATGCTCATCAAGCTGACCTCAGTCACTGACCCTGCCCTCCTCACTGCTACCCTCCAGTAGGGTTCAACCTCCATGTCGATGTGCTCTTGGTTCTAGACCAGTGCACCACACGACAGGACTCTGACACTTCCCTAGGCCTTTGTTTACAAGATGTCAGCTGTGCCTAAAGTGAAAAGCAGTCTGTGTGCCTCTGTGACCCTCCTTCCTCTCAGAGAAGTTTGCATACAGAACTCCCACATAAGTCACCACAGGGAAGCCCACCCTGTCGTTTAAGGACTCATTCTCCTCAGAGATGGGAGTCTGCCCCTGAGAACATCTGAAGTCAGTCAGTGCTCCGAGAATATCAGGAGCAAATCTATCCTTGATCCTCAAATGCCAGAATGATAAAATAGATCAAAGTGCTTCTCCATCACTGGGGTGAAGGAAACACTGCCAGACTGTACACCCTGAAAAGGAATTGAGATGAAAATAGGGAATTATGTTGCTGAATTTAAAACAGAGTGACTCTGCCCTGTGCCTTCCAGGAAGAAGTATTAATTCTCTCATTCTTCGCTTCTGAAGAGCATGGCTTCCTGCTTCATGACAGCTTCCCCCGGCCTTCAACCTACCAGAGCCTTCTGGGCCTGGAAGTGCCTCACTATTACTTCACAAAAAAGGTGGGAATGCCTGGTGCCTGCAGTTATTCCTGCCTCTCTCTTCCCTGGTGGATTTTTTTCATGTATCTCTAGCACACTTGAGATGTGAGGGGACCTTTCCTCTTGGCTTTCCTTCTAAAGGCAAACTTTAAGTCTTTGCCATTTCCTTGCATTCTAGCTGAATTTTTTAGGATTACTATCCCTATATTCTTCCTGAGGAATCCAGAATTACAAATGACACAAATCCTCCCAGCCCAGCCCAGAGATGCTTATGATGGGGCAGCCGTGTCACTGCTCAGGTTTCTTTTTTTTTTTTTTTAATTGTATCTTTTCTTTTTTTTTTAATATTTTATTTATTTATTATATATTATGATTACACTGTCGCTATCTTCAGACACACCAGAAGAGGGCATCAGACTTGTTTCAGATGGTTGTGAGCCACCATGTGGTTGCTGGGATTTGAACTCAGGACCTTGGGAAGAGCAGTCGGTGCTCTTAACCACTGAGCCATCTCTCCAACCCACTGCTCAGGTTTCTATACCCTGACGTCGTAAATAAGGCACACGCACAGGTTTGTAAGTTTTTGAAGGAGTGGGGTTAGCAGACACTAGCATACATCCTAATCCATTTATTTTATGTGCCAGAGATCCATCTGTACTGCGGTTCTAAAATGACACATTGCGTGGACTGAGTCCAGGCAGTCCCACATTGCTGTGTCCATTTTTACCAACTGCCAGGTCTTTAGCTTTGGGCCCCATTGCCACCTGAGAGGTGGTAGCTGTGGTGACTGCAGGCGACTGCTGCTGCTGCTTTCTTTTTCCTGCCTTACTTCAGTGCTGAGGGTCAAACCCAAGCCCTCAAACATACTGAGCTACACCCCATAACCTTACCTGAGGAACTTTTTCCACATAGGAGCTAGTGCCTGTGGGGTCAAGGTCGGGCCACTGGGGCTCCACACTAGTCTGCAGCTGCTGTTGTGGCTTTGATCCCCTGAACTGAAGTAGCTGCCCTCTTACTGGACCCACACCTTCTGAAAAAATGTACACATTCTCCATACCACATCTCTTTCATTGGCATACCAGAAAGGCAGGGGGTAAAAAAGCTTTTACCTTTTACCTAGGTGTTTCTGGGTTTCCCCATATAGCAATGTAAACAGCAGTCTTTAAAATGATCCCTGGGCTGTTCTCATTGTCTGAACCTTCCTATCTTTTTAAAGCTGCCTTTTAACTCTATGTGTGTGTGTCTAAATGAGAGTATGTGCAATGAGTGCAGGTGCCTGCGGAGCCCACAGGCAGTACAGGCAGTGCTGAGTCCCCTGGGTGATGGGGACTGAACTGTGGTTCTCCGAAAGAGAGTGCATACTGTGACCTGCTGAATCATTTCTCTAACCTCCTCTCTCTGTTTTTCCCATCCTTTCTTGCAAACTTTTATCTATGTGGCCTACAGGTGGCCTTGAACTCACAGTAGTCCTGCCTCAGCCTCTAGAGTCCCGAGATTGCTAGGACTCAGATGTCTCCAACTGTGGCTGACTGAGCCTTCTGTTACTTTTGTAGCCAAAAGTGAGTAGGAGGATTAGTCCCAGGGAGACTGAGTAAAAGCCCATACCTGTGCAGTCCCCTCCACACAATCATGCAAGCTAGTGGGACTACCGTGTAGACTGCTAGGCAGTCACAAGCCTACAAGCCTCACTCAACTCTTCCCAGAGCTGCAAGTCACTTTAAACAGTGTAAATGTGATTGTTGCCCCTCGATTCGTGACCATTTACTGATCAGAATATTTAGTCTTTTTTTTTTTTTCTTTTTCTTTTTTTCAGAGCTGGGGACCAAACCCAGGGCCTTGCGTTTACTAGGCAAGCGCTCTACCACTGAGCTAAATCCCCAACCCCCAGGCTATTTAGTCTTAAGATCTGTAAACGTGCATATATATTGATACACACGTTGTAAATAAAGGTCCCAAGATGGTTGGTTCCAGTTCTCTGAGTTAGCATATGCAGCCGTATTGAACAGCCACCAGAACTTGGTGTATGGGCAGTTTGTATGTTACACTTCCATGTGCCTTAAAAATGTCATGGGTGTTTGTGAAAGCTGGGAAGGTATTCCTGTGCTCTGCGCAGCTCTGGGAGTCCTTTCTCTGTCAGTGCAGGTATCCCTAATTGATTTATTTTAAAATAGAGTTCCTCCACTGTACTGATACTTTCCTGACACTTTTCACTCTTGTTTTGTGTTCTTTGATTTAATTTCCCTGTGACCTGAAAACAGAAAAGTTTTGAAAGCTGCTTTGAGTGCTTTCAGTTGTCTTGTCTAAGTTGGTTTCACGGTCTGCACTTCTGCTCTGTCCACACATTTATGCATGCTTTCTCTTTTCTCATCTCCCTCTCTGTGCCTGCATTCATAGTTGTTGTTCCACAGAAGAGGCGTCTATGATGCGGTCGTAAGTATGAAGCCCCAGGTCGTGGCTTGTCACCTTTGTTTTGTCATGCCCCTGAGACGATTTTCTTCTCGCTGTGTTGTGTGCCAACCCCGCTCACCTGGTAGGAAGCTTTCCTGGAGGCAAGGGTTTTCTGTTTGGTCCCGGAGCCCTGTGGCTCGATGAAGTGTGACAGGAGCCCATTGGTTCTTAGTCTGGTGTGGATCTGTGGCGTGTGGACCCATTTCATCTGATCTCCAGATGTGGGAGATGCTTGATCTACCTGCTTATAGTAAAGGTAGTATCTTTAGTTTACCCTGCAAAGTGCTTCCAAGGAAGAGCCTGAAGGTGTGCTGTTTCTTTAAGAGCTGCTCCCCTTCTGTTTGCCAACAGGCTCTTCAGTCTCTTTTTCCACAGGTTTTCAGTGCCCACACATCCCAGAATGCTGTGGAAGAGTCTAGTATTCTTAGTTCCAAGTACCCATGTGACTGGCACGTTGCTCCAGGCTACTGTGACATAGGATAAACAGTCTCTGCCTCCCATCCAAATACCATGAGGTCCAAGCCCTGTTTAGGGCTCTGGGCAGTGTGGCCATAGAAAACAGTTCCTCACAGATCAGTAACAAGGAGCTAAAATAAGAAGCATGGTGCATGAGCGAGGGATTCCAAGGCTCCCCAGGGCGCTCACATAGTAACCACACCAGGGATGATGCTGTTACCAGTGTGAAGGACAGCATCTAGCCTGGTTCACAATTAGCCAAACTCTTCTGTCACCTAGTTGGTATTACCGTGTGTGTGTGTGTGTGTGTGTGTGTGTGTGTGGTGTGTGTGTGTGTGTGTGTGTGTGTATGTGTGTGTGTGTAACTCAAGCTGCCGTTAAGAGAACCTTTGCTGTATCAAGAAGGGCTTTCCAGCTACAACAAGGCGTGATAAATTCCACCAGATTTTCAGAGTCCGAAGGAAGTGACATTGAATTGTTCATGACATCAGAGCTAGGGAGGAAGGTGGTTGAAGCCATCCCTTGGTTAGTCATGTGACAAATATGTACATACATGACAAATGGTCTGCAGAGAGAAGGACATGTTAGCGCTGAAGCACAGATAGAGAAGCTGAGAGTAGCAGATGAGCCGTGGTGAGGGCAGTGGGCTCCTCAGGCTCATCCTGTTCAGGAAAGGCGGGCTACTTACTGTCCTTTAACTTTAAGAGATACATGTGCATCTGACTTTACTTAAGTCACTTAAACTGGTAAGAGTCTTTATGGTGAATAGAACTCTAGGAGATGGATGAAAGAGTTGAAAGAGTTATTTTTAATGTGAGACTCTAATATTACTAAATTAGAGGCTGACAAGTTTATACCTGGCCAACATTTATTAACTTAAATCAAGGGCCCAAAGCTTTGGTCATTTCAGTGACTTTAAAAGTTCCTTAGGACCCTGTGGGAACCATTTGGCCTATGGCCTCCCTGCATTAGATTTTCCAGTAAGTGATTGAATATGTGGAGGTAGGACGGAGTGCGGTCATTAGCTTTACATATTGTCTGACAAGAACATGGGGCCTTTGTTCTCCAGCCTGGAGAAGCAGACAAAGAAGACAAGATGGATTCTGGGCACTACCACATCCCTCAGATGGTAGCCAAGAAGCCCCTACGAGACTTTGTGGGGCTGGAGGACTGTGACAAGCCTACTCGGGATGCCATGCTCAACTTCAGCTTCTTTGTCACCATTGGAGACATGGATGAAGCTTTCAAATCTATCAAACTCATCAAGAGGTAAGGAGTCCCTCACTCAAGTGTCAGAGGTTATATGCATCCTCTCTAGAAACTTTTAAATGTCTTGTTTTTCAAAACGCCCTTTTAGATTTATTTTATGTGTACACACCTCATGTGTGCCTAGTGGCTAAGTCAGAGGGCATCTGATGCCCAGGAGCTGCCATGAGTCACTCATGACGGTGAGCCATCTTGTGGGTACAGGTCTTCTGCTTATAGCAACAGTGCTCTCAATCACTGAGCCACCTTTCCAACCCCCTTTATGCTTTCTTTGTCAATTTCATTTTAAGTAACAGCCTTTCTGTGATCACGTTACAATGTTTAACTATTTTTCTGCCCAGTGAGATGCCTGTTAGGCTGGAGGATACAGGCTGTATCTAGCACAGTGTGCATTGGCAGCAGTAGGAAAACCTGATGCCTGGTATCGGGGGTCCCAGGAACCTTAGGCTGTTCCTTCATTATTTATTTTAAAGTATCCAGAATACTCTGGTCAGAAGTTCTGCAGGTACTAAATATTGCTCAAAAATATTAGTAAACACCAAAACCATCAATGAATGCACTTAAATTTTATGAAAGCAGTGACAATGATCTGTGTGTGCTGACTCATTCTTACAGCCCCAGCACCTAGAAGGCCAGAGTAGAAAGGTTACTGTGCGTTTGAAGCCAGCCTGGACTGCGTAGTGAATTCCAGGCCAGTCCGTGATGCTGATTAAGACCCCATCTTAAAAAAGAAATCAGTACGGGCCA
Organism: Rattus norvegicus; assembly: GCF_021556685.1. Classification (NCBI taxonomy): domain Eukaryota; kingdom Metazoa; phylum Chordata; class Mammalia; order Rodentia; family Muridae; genus Rattus; species Rattus norvegicus. Next base: position 20,062,424 of record NC_141543.1, read on the forward strand.
TCTGCAAGTACTTTCTCCACTCCTGAGACAATTTGGAAAAATCCTAGCATGAGCATTTGACAAATTTTCATCTAAAAGAGTAAAATAAAATACGGGAGTTATACTATGAGAAAGGGAAGGTTGGCAGACAAAGTGGCACACGCCTTTATTCCCAGCACTCAAGAGGCAGAGGAGCGCAGAGCTCTCCGAGTCTGAGTTCAACCTGGTGTACATAGTGAGTCTCGGAACAGCCAGAGCTGTTTATTACAGTTGGGGAGGGTTTTCTCCCCACACTGGCCATGTGGACATTTAGCTCAGAGGTAACTAGCAAGGCCGCCCTTTCCTGGATCACTTTCATTTACTGTGGACACGGCCACAACCTAAAGCAGAGTGCATGGCCCCTTTAGTGTACCTCAGATAGACATGTACACATATTAATGTGTTCAGGCACACATATAGTATTAGTGTACAACTAAAAGTAAAATTGTCTTAGAGACAGTGAGAGGAAGGCACAGCTGAATTCTTGAATCTGTATGTGTACTGTGGACATGGGCCTACTTGTTTCAAAGTGTGCTGAGCATGTCGCCTATGGCCAATCTGTAAATGCTTACGTCGTTATCAGTATCTTTGTGTGTTTAAAGCACCAATCTGTTCCACTGTTTATTCTGACTAAAGACAAAGCCCTGGCCTAGGATAGGCTTCAGAATGTAAACCGATCAACATGAGTCACTAGAAGGCTGGACGTAACAAAGTTTGCCATTTACTAGGAGAGGCAGCCAGAGGAGGGCCTGTCATTCCTGACCGTCATGTTCTGGTAGTGGCAGCTTCCTCTTGCTGCCTATGCCAGCAGTGATTCCTGCCTCCTGGTGGCCAGGATCAAGCAGTGCAACGTCCCAGGGAGCTGTCTAGCAAGGGTGCTCCAGGACCTCCATCACAGATGTGGTCAGGCAGCCCTGGGTTCTGTGGACCATTTTTAACACCACAAGTGCAGATCATATATACCTCCTGGGAAGCCACAGACTGGGATCCAGACTGTCTAAAAGCAGCATGGCCTCAGGATGTGTCTGGTAGCCTGTCACACCCTAGCTGGAGAGAGGAAGAAAGCTTCTATGAGAAAAGCTAATGGGTTCCACCTGTCGCTCTGCTATGACAGGGCAGTTTTCAGGGTACGGGACTTCAGGGTTGCACCAACCATGACTTAGGGTATGTGCCTCCTCAGTTCCTTAGTGGCCCTTAGCCCTTTTTAAGGTCATCCCACAAAAGTCTCAGAAAAGAGTGGAGATAGGATGGATAAAACACAAGTTTTAGAGTCAGTTTAGAGGCTTGTGTTTATTTTAACTTAGACAAAAATCAGGAGTAAAACGTACGCTCTTAACCTGACTCTGGCATGAAACTGGTACCACCTGTTCTAAGGTCTGCTTTATTCAAGGATTGTCAGACCTTCATGAAAAGATTCCTGGATGTTCTGCTTTGTAAAAGTAACTGGGAAACCATCCTAGTAGATGCAGAATAAATTAACCCCAAGCGGAGGTGTAGAGCAAGATGCCCACACTGCCTCCTTCCGTGCCTCAGCTTCTAGTCTCCACCTTTGAAACGTGCATGACGTAAAGCCATGCTATGCTGGCCAAGGAAGATCGTGTCAGAAGTAGGGTGACAACTGGACATAGAGACACATAATATATTCATATGTAACATAATAAATGTACATGAGTATCATACATATGTATATATAGGTAGCCCAGACTTGCCCCACACCTCTGCACAAGCAGAGCCTGGAGCAGTCTACCGGTTTCTAGACTACGGCGGTATAGCGGCTATTCATAGAGAAAGTCCCCATGAGGGTGCTCTCAGCATGGAGACTCCACATAGTCATTATCCAAGCCACGGCGGAAGCGTGCCGTGAGAGAACGGCTGATGACAATCACCCGGGGTGCCATGCAGTCCTCCCTCCGGTGAAGAATGTTCCAGATGAGCATCGCAGCCGCCAGGGTGGCCAGAAGGCAGGCACCAATGTTCAGGTAGCAAGACCAAGATAAGTTGGTGTAAGGGCCAATTCTGTAGAAGGTCACCAGTCCAATGACCAGCACAAAGCCTGCAGGAAGGAGAAAAGCGGTTAAGAAGTTTGGATCTGAGCAGGAGCCCCAAGGAGTCAGGCTGTACCCCTGTGCTTCAATACTGTCCTAGGAAAGCACGGAGCTACTGTGTGTCCGCCTGCTTATCTCTTGCAGCCTTTGTACCTGGAGGTGACAGCCAGGCTTTAATCTGGGTGGCTACAGGTGGAGAAACAGTAGAGGGGCCTATCCTGTCAACTTCTGTGCATCAGGCCTGTTCTTGAGTAAATATGGCTGTCTACATTCCCCATACCTGGTAGGCAGCCTTCCTAGCTCCAGCCAGAACTACTCATCATTTTCTTAAAGCGAGTTCAATTACCTCTGATTTTTATAAATCCTTAATTAATTTGAAGCAAAAACAAATAGACATTAATTAAAATTTATCTAGTAACAGACTGTCATCTGCTGGTTTAAATCCCTGTTGGAGAGTTTCCATACCCATGGCTCTGCTGCCAGAGGGAGCAGAGGTCCCCTCTCCTATCAAGGCAACCTAGAGCCCACACTCTGGGCAAGCAGGGCCAGGCTGGGGCCTGGCGCGGGTTTGGTTTTGGTAATGTTTGGTTTCCTTTCGAGTCTCAAGAGCATTTCCCTCTCGCTGCCCTACTTGCCTGTGCTGCTGCTGCTCTCCTTCCCTCCTCCTCTTCATAACCCGACACCATGCAGGGCAGGAGAGGTGACTCGGGAGCTACCAGTGGTCCGACTGTCTTGATTGCTGTTTGTCCACTGCTTTTCATGACTAGCTCTCACTGTGTAGCCCAGGCTGCCCTAAACTCTGGATGGTCATCTGCTTCATCCTCCTGAGTACTGCACCAGGTCTAGTACTCACTACTTCCTTTCTTAAGGAACGACAAGGGCTTGATCTTGTTAGTTTCCTATTATAAGTAATGGGAAAATCTTGGTTTTCTGCCCAGACTCTGTCAACCGACTAGGCAGTGAGGACACAGCTGCTTGGTAGAGAAGGCAGCACTGGGAGACTTGCAGGTCTGATGAGGAGAGGCTATGCCATGCTGCTGCCCAGAGGCTGGCCCTGGAAGAGAGCTGCAGGGACTCACCAGGCTGGGAGGTTAGAGGCCTAGCTCAGCTGTGGTATCAAGGTGAAAAGGGCAGAGCAGAAACAGAAGCATGGGGGCGGGAGGAAGACACAGACCAAGCCTACTCCTTACCCAGCAACTCCCTCCTCCAACTGTCTACCTTCTTTCTCATACACAGAGCACCAGACTCTCTCATGAAACACACCCTCCTCAGGTTTATCCACATCCCCTCCTGGAGCTGCGGTCCTCTATACCCCTGCATATTGGCACCTGCAGGTCTGTTTAGAATGTTCCATTCACTCAGAAAACCACCACCACTTTCCTAGTCATGATGGCCCTGTGTGGTCCCAAAGCAAAGAGCAGTATCAAGAGAGACAGGAATGATGATGGGGACAGAGAGACAAAGACTAGAAGGAGGGGGACAACAGCTCTGACTTTTCTCTAAAACGTGGTGGCTTTGAATCATCCTCATTGGACCTTCCAGGAGGAGACCAGAAAAGTTTGCTCTCCTCAATCTTGTCCTAAGCTGTTAAATCTCATGTCCATGTTCATTGTAGTATTCTGTGGGAATTTTCACTCATGAAAATATCATACATGAAAGTACTGTTAAATACTATTAGCATTCCAAGATCACTGTTGTGACCCACATCCTTAATCCCAGCACTCAGGAGTAGAGAGGTAGAGGTAGGTGACTCTCCGTGTTCAAGGCCTGGTCAATGAACAAGTTCTAGGACACACGCGTGCGCGCGTGCGCGCGCGCGCGCACACACACACACACACACACACACACACACACACACACACACACACACACACACACACGTAGTTGCATATTTTACCAGCTTCCTGCTGTAGACATTCACATTCGTAGAGTAAAGCTGGTGCTTTGTGTAAGGAATGTAGAAATACTTTGGGTTCTCTTGTTCACATATCTCTGGACATGTTTACCAACCAAAGGAATTTCTGGTTTTGTCTTTCTTTTTTGTTGTGGTTTTCTTTTTGGTTTTGATTTTTAAGGCAGGGTTTCTCTAGGTAGCCCTGGCTGGCCTGGAACTCAGGGATCTGCCTGCCTCTTCCTCCAACTTCTGGGATTAAAGGCATGTGCCACCGTGCCCAGCTAGCCAAAGGAATTTCTTCATGCTTGTTTTGAGACAGAAAAGAGATTGGAATTGAAGCAGACTGAGTACAGAGGTTTCCAGTTTATGTCTTCTGAAACGATAAATAATAAACAAGGAAGAATATAAAGCCTAAGGAAGCAAAAGCAAGCAGAAAGAAATATGCCAACAGGGTAGGCAGGTAGGAAGAAACGTGCCCAATCAGCAGGAGCCAGCTGCTACCAAGTGTCCTCCCACCTGCTCTCCTCTTCCCAACCTTCCCTTTCTGTCTGTGCATGCTAAGAAACACACTTAAAAGTCGATAGGGCTAGAGAGGTGGGTAAACGTTTGCTGTGCAAACATTAGGACCTTAATTCAGATTCCCAGATCCCATATAATAACCAGGCATGGCAGTACAAGCCTGAAACTGTGAGGGGATAGAGACAGATGAACCCTGGGGAAGAAGAGAAGCACACACTAGCCAACCAGGCTAACCTAAAGGGCAACCTCTGGTTCAATGAGAGATCCTTCATTCTCCAGAAAATAAGATGGAGATCCAGTGAGATGGCTCGGCGGGTAGACACTCGCTCTCAGTGATATAACCTGACAACTGGAATTCAGTCCCCAGAAGCCACATAAGCATGGAAAGAGAGAATCAGCGCCACAAGGTTGACCTCTGACCTCCATGAATGCCACGCTTGTGCTGGGACATGCACACTCCAAAACACATCATACATATACACAGAATATTTTTACAAAAACAAAAAAAGGTAGAGAACAATAGAGAAAGATACCCAAGTTCAATCTCTAGCCTGTACACACACAGGCATGTGTACCCGCACATACATGTGGACATACATGTTTTTACTACACATATGCACAAAATTTTAACATTTTGTTCAGTGACCCCACTTTTACATCCATGATATCCTTCATCAGAATGGAACAGATTAATTAATTGACTCCCATAGCCTCAGGGTGAACTATCCAGCTGGGTCAAATGCTCACTCAGTCCCTTTGTTTGACTTGGGGTTGGTTTGCATCACTGATGCGTAAGAAGGGAGAGAGTGAGGGTAACCCCTTACGAGAGGTTTCCTTGGGGCTGGAGAGATGGCTGGATGACCCAGGGTGCATACTGCTGTCGAAGAGGATCGACCTGAGTTTGGTTTTCAGCATCCATGCTGGGTAGCTTACACGTGCCTGCCACTCTATGCCACTCTATCCCCAAGGGGTCCCGTACTCTCTTCTCAACCCTTCAGTACCTGCCCTCATAAGTGTGCAGTCACACACATATACACACAATTTAATAATGTTTAAAAATATGTTTTAAAGAATTCCTTCTTTTGGGGGGTAGGGGTTCAGAGAGCATGTTTTTGGTTTTGTTTTTGAGACATGGTATCTCTGTGTAGTCCTTGCTGTTTTGGAACTTACTGTGTTGATCAGGCTGTCTCCGAAATGCTGTGATTAAAGGTATAGGTCACCACATCCTAGTCTAACCCTTTTGGTTAGACTGGTTGACTTAAAATTTAAAAAAAAGTCTTCTCTAGAAACCTGTTTTGATTTAAAAAATTTTTTTTGAGTGAACCTTCTGGTCAGGACTAATAGGCATTCATGTGACTAGGAAAGTTAGCAAGGGAAAAAACAGCAAGTGTTGGCAAGTGCAGGGTGGAGAGACCTGCTTTAATCATCAAGGCCTTGCAGGAACAGTGTGGTATGGCCCTGGGCTCACGGCTGCACTCCTAGGAGTGTTATAACATGAAACTCATGTAGTCAGGATTCAAATCAGTCTCCTCCATGGGGACAGCCCAGCATGGACAGCATTTCATCAAAGAGAAAGGATGAGAGTCTCAGATGTAGTGACCCAGGAGGACATCACAAGAGCACATACAGACAGTCCCTCCCAACAGTTCAAACATAGGCTCGGCTGCATCTCTGGAAAACACCCTGGCTCTAAAACTGTCAGGAAAGTCTGATGTTCTAGACCAGTGCAGAAGGGTCACCTGTGGGAAGGGTCTTTGTGGTCAGTTTATCACACATATAGGAGCCATGCCTGCTTTAACTTCTCTGTATGCGTGAGTAATGATGAAATGTGTCAACAGATTTGAGGGACAACTATAGATTCTGCAGGAACAAGCTCTTTCTGCTGCTAGACTTGTAGCAAGTGACCTGCTCCATGGCTCCATGTTCTGAGTGCTGGCTGACCCTGCAGAGGACATCGGTGCATCACATGCGCAGCCCCACTTCAGTTGTCACCGAGCAAAGCTCAGGTCTTCCCCATGCATAAAATACTCGATGGCTTCCCGACACCTTAGCTGTGACTTTGCTCCTCAGCTTGGCAGTCCCACTTGTCCCGACAACTCTTTCCCTAACACCCGTGGCCTCCCCTTGCCCTGCTGCTTCGTGGTCAAGAGGGATTTAGTTGAGTGTTGTGTCATCCCTTGGTTATCTTACAGTCTTGGTCTCCTCCTTTTGTTTCTGTCTCTCATGTCTATCATCCCAGAATCCAAGGTTACCAAGGATACTCCAAATACCAAAGATGGTCAGTAACTACTTGCTAAGTAAGTGATTCCAGGCAAACCACGGTAAATGGCAAACAAAATAGGCTAGTGTGGGGCTGTGGAAAAGAAGGAACGGGAATGCCCACCTAAGCTCTTTAGTAACCCTGCTGCCCCTGGCTGAGTAAAGGCCATGATGGAACTGGTACCTTGCAGGGTTTTGTTTCTGTTTTTGTTTTTTTGAAACAGGGTTCTCTGTGTAGCCCTGGCTAAGCTGGCACTTGCTCATAGACCAGACTGGCCTTAAACTCAAGAGATCTGCCTGCCTCTGCCTCCTGAGTGCTGGAATTAGAGTCCTGTGCCACCTTTGCGCAGCTACTTTGATCTTAAAGCTGATTAGAATTAGTCTCGTAAGGCTGAAGCCACCACCGGCTGAGAGTCCCCAGGACCAAGGGATTAGCACTGGAGCTCACAGGTGGCTAATGATTTGTTCCAGGATGGTGACCTTACAGCTCTATCAAAGGGATCTAGACCTTTCCAGGACTAGCTATGCTATTTATTATGCTCACAAACTAAAGTTTCTGAAAATGTATCCACTTCTAGGAGCACCAGAGAAGATGAAAGCACACTCATGCTGTTGATAAGTTAGAGGTGTAAGTTGACATGTGCATAAAAGACCTGGTAGCCCTCTGTGCCCTGAAAATGTACGTTGGAAGATAAAGACTGTACAGTAGATCTTGGCTGGGTAGATGGCTCAGTTGGCCAAAAACTGCCAATACAAGTATGAGGATGTAAGTTAAGATGCCCCACAAAAACCCATGTTTAAAACAAAAAAGCTGGGGGTTGGGGATTTAGCTCAGTGGTAGAGCACTTGCCTAGTAAGCGCAAGGCCCTGGGTTCGGTCCCCAGGTTCGGTCCCCAGCTCCGAAAAAAAGAAAAAAAGAAAAAAAAACAACAACAACAACAACAAAAAAAACCCAACAAAACAAAAAAGCTGGGCAGTGGTGGTGCATGGCTTTAATCCCAGCACTTGGAAGGCAGAAGCAGGTGAATCTGAGTTCAAGGCCAGCCTGGTCTACAGAGTGAGTTCCAAATCAGCCGGGGATACACAGAGAAACCCAATCTCAAAAGACAAAGTGAATGGGTGAGTGAATGAATGAATAAAGTTCAGCACAGTGGTGTATGTGTAACCCACCTCACTGGGGGTGGTGGGAGGAGGCAGGCAGATCCTGACGCTCATTGGACAGCCAGTTTAGCTGAACTGAGAGCTTCAGGTTCACTGAGAGACCCTGTCTCAGAAGTAAAGGTGAATGATGAGGAAAGACAACGAATGTAGACCTCAGGCCTCCACACACAGGCACAGGTGCACACCCCACACTAACACATACATGTGGCATACGCACACATTCACCCACACATATATAAACATGGAACCTGACTGATAGACACTTTACAAAGGAAAAGCAAGCTAGACAGCTTTTCCTGTTTTATCAGTAGTCATGGGAACCAGCAGCATGTGGGCTGGACTGGGTGAGTTCTATGTGTCTCTCTGCTCACTGGAGTGCAAGTCAGAGGCTGCACCTTACTTGCTTTTTCATATTAAAAAAAAAAGTAGAAAGTCTAGGTTTTCTGTGGGAAAAAAATAACTATTTAATAAAGTCTCCTCCTAGATACTGATGTGTGGCATGCACCTACAGCCCTGGAGCTAGAGAGGCAGAGATAGGAAGTTGAGCTCCAGGCCAGCCTGGGCTACATAGAGAGACCCTCTCTCAAAAAAAATGAATGCAAAGGTTTCACACATCACTCGTTCTGTGTATTGATCAGTTTGAACTTCAGATCTATTGTCAATCAGCCTTGACCACATTAGAACACATATAGAAAGAGGAAATGGAGTAGTCTGTCCATTCCCAATATGGATCCCTATAGGGAATCTCAGCAAGGGACCTAGGTGTACCAAGGCCAGCCCAGGAATACATGTCCTACAAAGAGGGGACCTGATACATTGTAACAGGCATAGCTATTAGTGTCCTCCAGCTCCAGCAGTTGGCTGCCATCCAAGTCCTGCCCCGAACCAACAGATAAGATATTACAGACTAAGATGATAAGGAGAAATCACCCCTTTACTTAGTGTCATTGATCAAAAGCAAATAAAGCATGGGAAAGCAGAGACGTGAAGCTCCATGAATTCGCTGCACCGCCACCTGAGCCCTGTCCCTTGTGGGAAGGCCCCTAAGTCAGCTGGCTCAGCATACTGCACTACAGACATTACTCTGAGGTAAAGCTAGTCTCTACTTGTGGGGCCTCTGCACTTTCAGCACCCCTTTCTCCTCGGTGTCCTTTCCCCTGAAGACTTCTCTCCCCAAATTCTCAGTGATGTAATCAGCCTGTCCAGAAACCTACCAAAGGGAAGTGCTTCAGCAAGTGCTCTGTTCTGCACATGGAATCAGTTCCATCTCTATGAAGTCCTGTTGCCAAAGCAAACAGCCTCTTCCTGTGCGCTGGCCAGCGGAGGGCGGTGTGAATTCCAGCACAGTGGAGAGCGTCCCTTTCCTCTCTTTCTTCCTTCCTGCCTTCTTCCTGGGGCCTAAGCTTCTGTCACAAGGTCTTCCTTTTGGAATGACTATCAAACATACACACAGGTGGCATCAGAGGAAAGACACTGGGGCTGACCTCTGGTGCTCCCCTGCAATTGAGTAAGCAAAGTGCCGGTGCTTTAGAGGGAGCATGGCTGGCTAAGGTACATGCTGGCAAACGGTCAGTTGCGGACACCGCCGGCCTTGGCGTGTCCAGCATGTGTAATGAGGGAAGATGAGCGACCCAGGCTTCTGCCTCTTCCATCCCGAGTGTTCAGTCCCTTATGTTAAGAGACCCAGCAGTACCTGACATGAGCCTGGTTTTTGTTTTTTTTTTTTTGTTTGTTTTTTTGTTTTTGTTTTGTTTTTTTTTTTTTTTTTATCCAAATGGTTCTTTCTAGAAGAAGGATCTGGAGTATCGAGGAGCAATTCTTCTAAAGCTCCCAAATGGCTCAGTTGGGTAAGAAAGAAGGGGAGGAGAGATGAGGTATACCTAGGATGCAGGTAATGCTTGAGGTCCAGACAAAGGAGACAGAAAAGGAACTCACCCCGACCAAGCAAAGTCTAATCAAAATACTTTGCTGTTAAGTCTTGCCATTAAAAGAAGAAACATGGGGTTGGGGATTTAGCTCAGTGGTAGAGCGCTTGCCTAGCAAGTGCAAGGCTCTGGGTTCGGTCCCCAGTTCCAAAAAAAAAAAAAAAGAAGAAGAAGAAGAAGAAACATTACAATTGCTAGGAAAGGATGAAGGAAACCATTATTCATGACTCAGGAGAAGCTCTGGTAGTTTGGGGGAAGGGGTAGGGGAAAGAGACAGAGTCTTAACCAGAACTTGCTCTGTAGACCAGGTACAGAGTTCTGCCTCCCTCTGCCTCCCACTTGCTGGGATTAAAGGTGTGTGCCACCATGCCTGACCTCGGACAATATTTGACCAGGTTCAGAACTTGGCTAAGCCAAGAGATAAAGAACACCTCAGAGCCCAGTGTTGAAAGTCGTCCTGGTGATGTTAACATCCACTGGCTAATAGAGCATGACTTGTCTTGTAACGCTTTGTAAACGAAACGGGCTTTGCAAAGTCTGAGCTGCAGAAGTCAGGGTGCGGGCAGTGAGAACTGGGCAAGTGCAGACACCAGCTTCAAAGAAGCAAAACCTTATCGCACAAGACCTGGGCTCGCTGGTGAGCATCCTTAAAAGGAAGTGTATTCGCCAAGTACAATGGAGCATGCAGGTAACCCAGCACTCAGGAGGGGACGCAGGTGAATTGTGAGTTTGACGCTAACCTAAGTTTCACAGCAAACTGAAAACCAACCTAAACTTCACAACAAGAGAAGACTGAGGTTGGGTGTAGTGCTGTAGGAACCACTTAGGAGCAAGGGCCAGGAAGACCTCCAGTTTGAAGACAGCCTGGATTATCTAGTGAGTTCTGAGCAACTGTGAGAGATCTAGGCCAGCCTGGGTCCCCTAACATGATTCCATCCACATGAAGTAGAAAAATATTGTTTTACCTTTTTTAATGGCTGAGAGTGTAACTTAGTGGTAAAGTGCTTGTCTTACATGCCTAAAGCTCTGGGCCTAGTTGCCAGAACATACATATACAACACATACACATTACACATACATACATACATACACATATATACACATATACATACACACATATACACATACACATACATACACACACACACACACACACACACACACACACACGTTGGAGAAGAGACAGGCTTAGATTCCACCATGAAGGCAGCTTTGAATAAAGTAATTAGTTATGAAATAGCTTATACAGCCCTCCATTTCCCAGGATATCCCTGGGTGTTGGAGAAGACAAATCAGTGCCTTATGCCGTGCTTGGGACATTTTGTTTGCTGTTTGTTTGATTGGTTTGTTTGTTGGCTATATACAGCTATTGTCCAAAGAGATTTGGAAATGGGTTATATGAACTATAATGCTAATGGGTGTGGAAGAGGAGCTTTTACAGGAAAATTCAGATAAGAAGCATGGTCTTCAAGATTCCACATTCACTTTTCCAAGACCTCCAGCTCCCATCTCTCTGGCTCCCAGAACAAACTGTAGAACTTTCTAAGCCTGGCACTCCACAGGGAGGATGCCATGAGCCCTTGCATGGATCAGTAGCGACACACAGGCATAGCTAAGGTATAGTGACGACCTCACCAGCCTGACCCTGTGTGTAGTACCCTGCTTAGGCAGCAGGCTGTACTGATGGCAGAGGAATTGCCCTTCGGACGTGCAGACGTGGGTACATTTCAGGTGTGTACTGGGACCTGAAGGATTCGAAGTCCTCACCATCCATGTAGGGCTGAGGCACCTCCTAGGCAGAGCTGTGAGCCCACCCCTGCTCCTCACGCTGCTTGGTGCCACCCAAGCTCATTCCTTTTACAGAGCGCTTGCCCTCACATAGTCAGGGCTGCTTTCCCTCTACCTATCCTACATGGTAAGTTTCAGGCCAATCTGAGCTATATAATAAAGGAAAAGGGGTTGGGGGTATAGCTCAGTGGTAAAGTGCTTGCTAGCATGTGGGAAACCTAAGCTCGTTTTAGCACCATTTTTTAAAAAAAGGGATGCAGCAAAGAGAAGAGGAGAAATAGAGACAGGAAGTAGAAAGGGCATACAGAGCAGAGTGGGAGCTGTGCACAGCCCCTTCCAGAACGTGGACTTGTATGGGGAGGCCAAAAGACCCCACTCAGACCTAACACTCAACCAAATGCTCAGGCCAGCTTCTCATTACAGACCCTCCTGCTGGAGATGTGAGCACGCAGGTGCTCTGCACGGGGCTCTTCTGTATGCCGTATCTGCGTGGTCTGAAAGTCAGCTGATCGTTACACTACTGGGCCTTGGGGCGGAGGCCGTGGGGAAGCCTGGTCTTTAAGCCTGTGCTGTGCTAGTTACTGCAGAGAGTCAAGGAAGAGAAGAAAGCAGACAGAGCAGAGAGCCCATGTGGAACTGCCTGGCAGAGGCAGAGACACCTCCAGAGCCACCCTCCCTGCTTGTCTCCCCAGGATTTTTGTGGGCACATCTGTCTTGGGACCTGGCTCCCTGACAGATACACCGCTGCTCTCACAGGGGAAGTGTGGAGTTTGAGTGAGCAGACAGTGTTGAGGGCACACGGGATAAGGGTCACAAAGGAGCCTTTCCAGCTTCCAGGTAAAGCAAAATTAGACTTAGAAAGTCCTTAGCAGACATTGGAAATGCCATTGGTGGAATCTATCAGGGTAAAACCACACAAGGCAGCTGACAGCCTGTGAGAACAGCAGCTTGCTATGGCAGTCCCTGATGGTGCTAAGCAGGGTCCCTCAGAGCTGCAGTTCTTGCTGGGGGGAGGGATGGTCCCTTTACTAACCCAGGGTTGTGCTGACCATGATACTGGTGCCCAGAGATCTAGAACACGTGAACAGCATGTGAGAGCACAGGCAGACGGGGAGTCTGCCACCCCTTAGTTTGTTGCTTCTGCTGGTTTCCAGGGTTTCTCAGCCTCCTCAGTCAGTTCCACAGACGTTCCTCTCTTCATTAGCATCTTCTTTCCCGCTGCCCACCCACCTCACCCCAGCACTGGGACTTGGGTTCGCTTGACAACAGGTAATAGCAGGCGTTTCCTCGTCCTGTGACAGGACATCCTGGCGCCCCACAGTCTCTCCCTGGCTTTAAAACAGACCCAAGCACAGGAAAAATCCCAGCTCTAAAATTAGCAGTGTGATAGAAGAAAGGCACATAGCTGCTCTCTGTACTGTTTGTCAATGAAACAGTCTAAACAGGCCAAATGCATTTCCTTTTTGGGCAAAACAGACCCGTTAGGGTGATAGTCAGATGCCAAAGGGACAAGGCAGCCTGGGAGGCATGAGAAGCTTCCCAAACTGCCCTAGGGGCCACCGCCCTTGCTGCTCTGGCTTTTTCCGCTGGCCTCCAGCTGTTGGGGAGTTTTTGGACAGAGATGGTCTAACCTTTCCAGAGGTTGTGCTGGCCTTGAAATATTCAAAGTAGAAGTGTGTTAACCCAGAACCCCTTCTGGAAGCCCTTGATAAATTCCCTCCAAGACTGCCAAGGACAACTGAATTTCAAGTAATGGAAGTTTTCCTCAGTTTGAGTTTTCTTCAGTGAGTATTTGGACGTGGCACACATAAGTTCTAACGACTCCAAGAGTGAGCCTCTAGGCTGTCAGTGTAAGAGAGGCAGCAATGAGATTGACTCTCATACTAGAAGTAAGTAGTTACTTCTTCAGTCAGGAACTATTGAGAAGAAAATGAAACAACAAAGGAACTAAGATGTCTTTGTTATTTTTGGGGAGGGAGGTGGTTTAGATAGGGTCTCACCATGTAGTGCTGGCAGACCTGGGACTCATTCTATAGACCAGGCTGGCCTTGAACTCACAGAGATCTGCCTACCTCTAACCCGAGAGTGCCGGGATTGGAGGCGTGCATTCCTAGCACCACATCTTTTTAAAACTCAGCTTTTCCTATGACGTTTTCAAAATCTTCCATTTCCTTCTTGAGGATGGAGTCAGATGGTAGAGGCCATCACTTCAGTGGGAAGAACTGTTTGCTTTCTGTGTCTGAGCAATGGAGGGCAAAATGCAAATCTTTTCTAAACATGCCCATGTGGTACTCCCAGTGATGAAGGCAGGAAGGGGGCAGGAGTGACCCCCCCCCAGTCACATCTGCGTGTCTCATATCCAGTGGGAGTCACAGAGACACTCTTGTATTGCAGCCAGGTAAACTGCAACTGGCTCAGTGATTGGCCCACATTCACACTGGTAGAGCCGGAATACAGTTCCAGCTCCCCTGCCACTGAGCCCTGGGTCCTTCCACAGAGACCTCACAACCTTCCCAAACCTCCACCCCCACTCCTTCCTGCCTCTGACTGGCTCCAGGGAAGTGACTTTCCCAGGACCATTCCACCACACTATTCTTAGCATTCAGGGTAGCAGGGTTTCCTGACTCCCCCCAGGCGTTCTCTAGCACATAAATACCAGTCAGCCTCATTCTGGAAACCGTTTCTCAAGGAAGATAAAGGCCCAGGATCTGTTATTCCTAGACCGATTCACTTCAGACTTCCTGCTGTTTCCCCTGTCAGGAGTGGGCACCGGCCCCAGGAATGGCTGGCATTCTAGCCCAAAAAGGAAAGGCAGACTAAAGAATTCCTGCACCCTGCTCATGTGCACCTGTGTGCTTCTCATTTCTGTCTAAGACCACACAGCTGACATCCTCTGTGAACTGCAAGAAGCTTGAACTTCTAGGTGTTCATGATCCTAACAGTTCTGAGCCCAAAGGATGGAGCTGTGGGATCCCAGTCACTGAGGTGGTGGTGAGTCATGGTCAGACACCTGCCGTGTCTTCTAATGCCAGTCTAACCCTTCCACAATTCTGTGATCATTTCTGGTGGTGATACCACTCATCCTTAAAAGCAGCAAAATTTCAGCCAGGCATGGTGGCACATTGCCTTTACTCCCAGCACTCAAGAGGCAGAGGCAGATAGATCTCTAGGTCTAAGACCAGCCTAGTTTATGTAATGGGTTCCAGGCCAGCCAGGGCAGCATAGTGAGATCCTGACTGAAAGCAAACAAACAAACAAAAATAACAAACAGTAAATTTGCTTCTGTCCTATCAAATCTTACACAAGGAACCCCAGATCACGAGACAGATGGATGGCTGAAGCAGCTCTGCTCTCTGATGACCCAGTGTCGTGCATAGTCAGGTTATGGTCGGCATCTGTGTTACAGCCAGGATGGGAGCAACGTATGTGTGCATGGTTAGCCTTCTACTGTTCACTCAGACCATGTGTAACATGCTTACATGAGCTTCTCACTGGTCATGAGCAAGAATTTGTGCTGAGCCCAGGTCAGGCCCCAGGAAGCCCTAAGCCCTACTTTCTGTTGTGGCTTTAGGCTGGGCAGGCTGGGACTAGGCTAAGGCTGTCTCCCATCTCTGCCCAGCGTAAGCCAACTGTTCCCCAGATGCTTCATCAGATTGGCATCAGGGGCACGCTGACATACAGAAGGGTAAATGCAGATTCTGTAGACTCAGAAAACAGAACACCTTACTTCAGTGTGCTAGAACCTGTAACCAGGTCTCAAGCCACCCAAGGCCCTGGGGTAGGTACCCTCCCACCATAACAGCAAAAGGGCCCAGCAGGTCTGCCAGCTTTATGGGGCCACAGTGTGGCTTCTCTGGCTGCCCTGGGTACTTACTTGCCAGCTGGAATGCAGCCGCCATTGCCTCCTCCCAGCACTGGGACTCTGGTGACATCAGGGGCAGGCCTGTCAGCCCAAGGATGAAGGTGATCTGACCCACAGCAAGTGCGGCTGTGGCTACCAGGTTGCAGGCCCGCATCATGTCAAACTGTACTGTGGATCAAAAGAAGAGAAGGCAGGTGGTCAATATGTGAGCCACTTAGGGAAGAGCCAAGTCAGGCTGGGCCCACACTTGATTTCAGTGATAGCTACTTCCTTTATGGGTCTCTATTGGACCTTTGAAAAAGCAATACAGACAGCCAGTGTCTTCTCTGAACAGAACTTTCTGCGAGCACCTTACCCACTCCGGAGTCTTCATGCTATCCTCCTGTCCTCTCACCAGTCACTTAAGGACCCCCTAGCTTAATGGCAGCAGTCACATCCTACCTAGGCTGGAATTCTGCTCTGCGATTTGAGTGTTTGTGTGTGCATTGGTATATGTATGTGTATACCATGTACGGGGTGGGAGGGGTTGTTAGACCTGCTTATGTGTGTGCACATGGAAGCCAGAGATCAAGTGTCTTCTCTATTGTTCTCCACCTTATCAGTAAGATAGGGTCTCACTGATTCTATATCTCACCATTCTGGCTAGATTGGCTAGCCACGGGACTCCTGGCATCCTCCTGACTCTGCATCCCCAGTGCTGGGTTACAGGCTCCCTCTACTACACTCAGGCTTACTGTAGGTGCCATAGATCCACACTCTGATCTTGCACAGCAAACACTTTACTCATTGGGCCATCTCCTCATCCCCTGGTTTGGGTCTTGATGGGACAAATGTTCCTTTTTCACTCAGGTGCTATGTTATAATTGAAGCTAGAAGGGGAAGTCCTGTCGACAGGGCTTCTTTTTTTTTTGTTGTTGTTGTTCTTTTTTTCGGAGCTGGGGACCGAACCCAGGGCCTTGCGCTTCCTAGGCAAGCGCTCTACCACTGAGCTAAATCCCCAACCCCGTCGACAGGGCTTCTTGCTTAGTGATAAACTCAGTGGGTCCTTAGCTGCTGTCTGTCCTCAGCCAGTCAGACACCCAAGAACTCAACAGTGGTTTTTGCTTTGGGTTTTTTGTTTGTTGGTTGGTTGTTTTTTTTTTCTGGTTTGGTTTGGTTTGGTTTGGTTTGGTTGCCGCAGGATCTCTCTACTTACCCCTGGCTACTCACTATATAGACCAAGCTGGCCTTGAATGTTCATAGATTCCCTGCCTCTGCCTCCTGAGTGCTGAGCTTGAAGGCCTGGAGCACCATACCCAGCTTGAAACTCACTAGTCTTACCTCTCCCTCGTATGAGCAAAAGACTTGGCCTCTCTACCAGCAATGGATAGAGCAGGAGCCAGACCCGAGTCTGCTGAACCCACGCTCCCATCCCATTTATCTCCTAGTCCTTCGCTCTCACAGCAGCCAGAGTGCTGTTCCAACCCGTGCCTGCCTCCCTGTCTTTTCTCCCTGCCCCACACCCCATTCTCAGCAGATAGACAAGTCAGAGTGTTGTAAGTGAACTGTAGACGGAGAGCTTCTAGCCCAGAAATTTGTTTCTCCCTCAAATGAAATGTCACCCCAAAAATGGCGGTACACCGAATGCTGACTTTAACTGGCCAGGTTGCCCAGGTCAGCAGCAGATCTGTCAGTGGAGACTGCTAGAAACCAGAGGATGGGCACAGCAGGAGCAGCATGCCAGGGCTCAGCCTTGTTCCTGTTGTCATGTCCTGTGGTCTGCTCTAGCAGTAACTGGGAAGTTCTGATTCACAGGTTTTTGCAAGTAAGTCAAAGCAGGCCTGGAAGACTGGAGGCACAACTCTTGCCAGGTTTGAAAGACTGCTTTTCAGAATTGGCTCATAACAGATGTCATCAACACAAACACAGGAACTGAACACAGAAAGGCACAGCCTTCCAGGATCCCTGAAGAAGAACCTGCTTCCAGGGTTACTGTTGGACTGTCCTCCTCTGAGGGCAGGGAAGGGATGGAGGCCGGCCCTCTCCTCACAGGCTAGGCAGCCTCTTTTGTGTGAGCCAGCAAGAAAGGCCCCACTTACAGAGACCTGAAGACCTGTCCAGGGTGGGGTGGGGCAGGGCGGGGCGGGGCAGGCCGCCTCACCTCAGAGGGCTCTTAGACTAGAAGGTGACTTCAAACCATCACTGCCAATACTGGCAGCTCTGTGGTTTGACCTAAATGTTCGTTGAATGCAATAACAATTTACAAAATAGCTTGAAGCTCTCAGGCTTGGTGTCTGCCTTTCCTCTCATCTCATGTGGGTTCATGTGTCTGAGCACACAATAAGTGCCTCTGCTCGAGGCCTATGGGCACCTCACTGTCTCTCTGTCCCTCTGCTGTCCCCTCCAACCCATCCCCGAAACCCCACCCTCCCAGGTTCCCCGCATTACACAGCAAAGGCAGAGTCTCAAGTCTCCTGTTTCCCCACCTCTAATGACCCAATCTAGTAGGTGACTACCTAGGTAAGGCCTCTGAGACCATACAGGCCTGGAGGCTAGAATTAGAGGGGAAGTCTGTCTCATCCAAATGGACAGAGACTTCTGTGCTCTTCTCTGTCCTTAGAAGCTGACTTTATCCAGCAGTCAACCTCCACACAGGTGAAGGACATGTGCTGGCCAGTAAGTGTGTGAGATGGTGCTAAAACCTTATCTAAAACCCAGACCAGCAGCCATGAGGTTGCGTCCCTTTTCCCTCAGTGCTTTCTCAGACCGTTATGGCAACTTGAAAGAAGTCATCTTGTCACATGAACTGACCACAGACTTGCTCTTGGGATTCTCTGCCATGTGACTGTCATCTCTGCCTAGGCCCCTGTGTGCCCTACCTCATCTTCACACTGGATGGTGTCTGATTCATGCTCCTCACAGGATCGTGTTTATATTTAGGCTGTAGAGTCCCAGAGTCCTCCAGAAGTTTTGTGCCACTTCCTGCCACCAAAGGTCAGCCTGTCCTGCCCATTGTGTTTTAAGCTACTTCCTCTGCGGAGAACTCTCCTGTCACTTAGAACTCGAGGACCCCTTTAGGTCCCAGGCTTTTCCAACTTGCCACCTCCAATGTGGGGGTGGCACAAGCAGATTAAATCCCAGTGAATCTTGTATACCGTCTGCATGTATGAAGAGTCCTGTGGCTGTACGCGACCTTAAGCTTACTGGACAATTCAAGCAGCCCCTGGATCTGGTGGCCCACCAGAAAGGCACTGCTAGATCAGCAGTCCCCACTGACTGGATCCTTTCCAGGCTGGGCGCTTTAGTAGTAGTTTCTCCTGCTTTGCCCACAGCAAAGCCTCCAGTGGGCTCTGCTTCTGATGACTGCAAATTTATGTTCTTTACTCCTTAGTCATGACGACCAGAGTGCAGATCATTAAAGACCCTATCACAGCTGCTTTAAAGGGGTATGAGGTAGGTAGGGCCGGCAACATTGATCAGCAGGTGAACTCAATTGACACAAAAGCCTGATGTCCTGAATACCAGAACCCACATAAAGGTGGGAGAAGAAAACCTACCCATAAAAGTCGACCTCTAGTCTCCACACGTGCACCATGGCATGCATGTGTCTCCATACATGAATGAGTGTGCATGCTCATAAGAATAAATCTAAAAAATGTCATAAGGGTCGAGATGAACTAGGGTTCAGAAACTTAAGATTCCTGGTAGGAAAGAAGCAGGCATATCCCTCCAGGGATAGGCTCAGCTTAAAATAGGCGGGTGTGCTCTTGGACTCTAGAAAGATGTAGAGGGAGGAAGAGTGACAAAGGGACTGGGAGTGCCAGAGGCAGCTGAAATGCTCCCTGAGCTGTGGGACTCCAGAATGGTGTGACTTTGTGAAGCTTGGGGCTGTTGAGGACCTGATGGCTTTGGTAGCAGTTCAGACCAGTGTTAATAACCACACACAGCCACTTGGCAGACAGTGTGTGCTCCACAAGGCTCCCTCTGACTACCTGCATCAACCTACATTCTTCCCAATGCTCCGATGTCTGTATCCTAGAATTTTTGATGTGGCTGAGCTTTTTCTTGTTATTTATTTTGCATTATATTTATTTTTCTAAATATATATACATATAAAAGATTTATTTATTTATTTTATGTATGTGAGTACACTAACACTTTCTTCAGACACACCAGAAGAGGACATCAGATCTGCATTACAGATGGTTGTGAGCCACCACATGGTTGCTGGGAATTGAGCTCAGGTCCTCTGGAAGAGCAGTCCATGCTCTTAACCGCTGAGCCATCTCTCCAGCCCATGCATTATATTTATAATATATATTACATATATGTGGGGTGTATGCATGTTCACACGTGTTAGAGCATGTAGGTGCAGGGCGTGGTTGTATCTGTATGTACATGTGTTAGGAGACCAGAGGTTGACATGAAGTATCTTCCTTGATCACTTTCCAACTTGTATACTGAGGTCTCTTCTCTTGAACCAAGCACTCACATAGCTATCCACCCTACTCCTCTGTCTCTGACCCCTGAGCATTTGAACTACAGGTTGGCCACCACACCCACCTGGTATTTACATGGTGCTGGGGCTCTGAACTCTGATTCCTCCAAGCCAGCTCCCTAGCCGTTGTGTAGTTATTTTTACTCTATATATCAGGGCTTCTTCTTTTTTTTTTTTAAGGTTTATTTTATTTATATGAGTACACTGGAGCTGTCTTTAGACACACCAGAAGAGGGCATTGGATCCCATTACAGATGGTTGTGAGCCACCATGTGGTTGCTGGGAATTGAACTCAGCAGTCAGTGCTCTTAACCGCTGAGCCATCTCTCCAGCCCAGGGCTTCTTTTCTTAATTTATTATTTTACGTATGTAAGTGTCTGCCTACATGTATATCTGTGCACCATGTATGTGCCTGGTACCCACAGAGGCCAGAAAAGGGCATGTGATTCTCCAGGTCCTGGGGTTATAGGAGGTGTGCATCATCACATGGTTCTGGAAATCAATCTCAGATCCTCTGGAGGAGCACCAAGTGCTCTTAACCACCAAGCCACCTTCCCAGCCCATGACACGGCTTTTAAATTTTTTTTTCTTTTTTCTTTTTTTCGGAGCTGGGGACCGAACCCAGGTCCTTGCGCTTGCTAGACAAGCGCTCTACCACTGAGCTAAATCCCCAACCCCTAAATTTTAAATTTTTATTTATTATTTTTGTTTTGTCTTTTCAAGACAGGGTTTCTCTGTGTAGCCCTGGTTGTCTTAGATTTGGCTCTGTAGTCCTGAACAGCCTCCTGACAGACAGACAGAAATCTGTCTGCCTCCTGAGTGCTGGGATTAAAGATGTGTCACACCACCACCTGACGTGTGTGTGTGTGTGTGTGTGTGTGTGTGTGTGTGTGTGTGTGTATGTATGTATATATGTACGTATGTATGTATGTATATATGTAGACAGGGTTATTCTCTATAACCCTGGCTGGCCTAGAGTTCAGGCTAGCCTTGAACTCCCAGAGATCCCAAGTACTGAGATTAATGGTGTGTCCCACCATCCCTGATCTCACAACTACTTCTTGCCTAAGAAATGTTTTACATATCTGAGGTGTATAGGTAGGTAAAATAGGAATACAAGCCAAGAATTTACTGACATTAAATCACAAACACCTTTTAAAAGTAATTTTGATATATATATATATATATATAATTCTACCATTTATTAAAGACAAAAGCAAACTGCATGCTAATGAAGTGAATGTGCTTGATAAAGAATCGAATCTCGGTTAAATATTTGTACTATAGGGATGTAGAGCACCTCCAGTTTTCAGAATTTGATTTCATAAGCTTTTTATTTGCTTACATTAATTTATTTATCGGGTTTAGAACAATGTGCATTTCACAGAGGGTGTGTAGAGATCAGAGGACAACTTTCAGGGTCTGGTTCTCTCCTTGTAACTGTGGGGTCCAGGGATCAAAGTCAGGTTGTCAGCCTTGGTTTTAATGCCTTTACCTACTCCGCCATCTTGATAACCCCACATTTTTATTTCATAGTAATGACATATGTATTCTTAGGTCATGTGCATCAGCATTTTCCCTGCAGATGTCCTGGAACTGGAGTTACAGTTGGGAGCCACCATGTGGGTGTGTCACATGGGCACATACGTGTGAGATGGCAGAGGTATAGTTAAATCAGTTTCAGAAACTGTTAAAAAGTCTGTCTGAATCCCAAATAGTAATTTCTTTTAATGATGTTTTAATGAACCTCAAATCAAACATTATAAGAGAGGAAAAACAGGCAGTGAGCAGTGCACACCCTTCACCCCAGCATTCCAGCTGAGGAGGCTGGCCAGCTCTCCGAGTTTGAGCCTCACTTGATCTACATAGCAAGCTCCAGACTGGCCAAGACCGGTCTCAGAAAGAAAAAAATCAATAATAATATTAATAATAATAATAATAATAATAATAATAAAGGTAGACCAATTTAATACATTGATGGTAGGAAAAATACTTAAAATCTTTACTTGTTACTAAACAATTATGTTTCTGTAGGAGCAAGAAACTTAGTAGTGAAAGCACAGCCCTTCATACTGTCCCAAGTTTCAGATCAGAGCTGAGGTGTTTGAGGCAGCAGCCCTCACACTGTGTGTCATGAGAGCACAAATCATGACAGAATGCCACGTGCACACATTGTGAGCTCAGGGCCAAGGCTGTGGTGAAGTATTCAGAACAACACAGGTGAGCCCTGCCCTGAATACTTTAGATTCATTAGCCATTTGATTCTGAATCAATTTTGAACATTGTTGAACGTTTATAATATTGTTGGTCCAGAAACCTTTACGATTGCCTGATTTCTGTGATGTCCCCCCATGCCACGCCCTTTGGGAACATGACTGGCAGTTTAAGAAGCTGTGACCTAATATAACCCAGAGACTCTGCTGCTGTAAAGCAGAGTAGAATTGGGAAGGCGTGGACATGTGATGCTGAATGCTAACAGGGCACAGCATAGTACACATCCTAACCTTCACCTCGAAGGCTGGGAAGGGAGCTGAATAAACGACAGAGCTGTTTGGAGGGAGAAAGACCCAAGTGGCTTACATGGGGGTCTGCACAATCCATGCAGTGAGGCCAAAAGACTGGCTCACAGAGCCAGGAAGAGAGTGCAGACAGACTGCTGGCCCATCCTGTCCTCTGTCCTCTCCTGTTGTCTTCCTCACTCCTGTCTTCTTGACAGGTTGAGTTCTACCCCATGACCGGCTCTGCAGTCACTCACTCGGCCTGAATTAGAGCCTCTTGAATCACAGAGTGCTGCAGAGCCCCTCCCTATGAGAAAGAAGCACTCGCTTCCATGCCACTAACCTCCAGCCACAGGGCCACCATATGGCATGTCACTGTTGTACTTGCCTATGTGCACAAACTAAGATGTCTCAGAACATGGCATAACAATACCTAAGCCAACAGTCTGTTTGTCCAGCTGTCCAGCATGGTATCGGGTAGGTGGAGATGCTTGTGGGCTGCCTAGGAGCAGCAGTTGAGGGATCTCCCTGGGTAGCATGGAGGTCCGGCTGAGCTGGGCCAGGGTTCAACCATATGTTCATTATTCACATGCAGCCTAAGTTCAGACAAAGCCTGCAGATCCCTGAGCGAGAACACAGCTGTAAGAGGGGAGCCAGAGGAAGTGAGCAAGTGAGACTAACCCTGGCCCGGTTTCTCTGAAGGAAGGGAGCTCCTGGTCAGTAAAAAGGCCCCAGGCACCACATAGCAGAATGGCTAAGACCCCCATGTGACCTGGACATACTACGTTCCTATCCAGTGCTCTCAAGACTTCTGGGAGCACAGAGCCCTTAGCCCGGAATTCAGCATGTCATGGAAGGGCCCGTGTGCTCAGTCTGCATCTCAGGCGTCCCATGGATGTTTGCAGCCAAAAAGCACAGAGTAATTCTAACTCTGCGTGTTCTACAAGCAAGAACTCTCGGCTCAAAGCAGGAGGTGACATGGCCACCACTAGTGATGTCTGCAAAGGATAAAGGTGGCCTGTCCTTTTATCCCCTTTTATGTCTTTCCCCAATACCCTAGGCCCCTTCTCATAATGAAATTGTGAGCAAGCCACATGGTCATGTGTGCCACAGACTGATATGCCCATGATGTGCTTTGTAACGTGTCATTGCTCAGGCATGAAGGATGTTTCCCCAGTGCCATCTGTCCGGATGGCAGAATTTGAGCAGCTGCCCCTCTTCAAAGGGTTGATTTCTAACATCACTTGAGTTAGATGGTAGAGCCCTGCATGAGAGTCTGAAGGCTGGCCACAGGTCTGACTTTAGATGGTAGCAGGTAACAGACTGTCTTGCAGGCTGGGATCTAGGTGCACATGGGTGGGGGCATTAGGCATCACTGGCTCTGTAGTCACTGTTGTCTCTGTCTAAGAGCAAGTGTGTGAGCTGAGATAGAGTGGTCGGCACAAATGGGAGCAAAGCTCATGGAGAGGAGCAGATGAGAGGAAGAGACCAGCAGCAGCCCTCCCTCCAAGCTCCTGGGCACACAGCCAGACAGCCCTACCCCAAGCCAGGGGGTTAGGGACCAGCTTCCCTTAGGAAATGCTGACTTATGGCTGCTTTGTTCTATTGCATTTCAGTCTCAATATGTGTTAGAATGTGCTAGCAACCAGAATTGCCCATCCTGTCTGTTTTCCAAAATTTTATCCTGTTATTTATTATCAAGAAGCATCTCCGGGTTCTCTGTTGTTTGAACAACAGTTGCTGCGCAGATTCACTGAGGATCAGCTACCTACAAACGCCATGTTAATTACAAGAGGATTTTCTTTCTCCTTTTGAGACGGGTCTCACTGTGTAGCCCAGGCTGGCCTGGGTCAGCACCCAAGTGCTAGGATTACAGTCATCCACCACCGTCCCAGCTTAGGAAACTACTTTGAAATTGTCTAGGGATCTTATGCAGAGCAGCTGACTTGTAGTGGGCACCTCAGACATAGGTAAGAGGGGAGATGAGGGGTACTCAGGGCAGGAGCCCATGGATGTGGGCAGGAAGGAGGTTATAGAGGCCCTGTTGGTTCTGCTGGCCTGGCCTCAGAAATTGGAGAGGGAAGAACAGACGTCTGCACAAGATGTTCCCGGGCTGACCTTCTGGAGCTCAGGAAGCAGGGAAATGAAGCAGGAGTGTGCACGTATTTCGAGGAATGGCTGAGCCGTTCAGAAACTTTACGGTCTAGAATGGGCCAGGTCTGGAACTGGTTGTCCTCAGAGCCTAGTGAGAGGTGCTAGGCAAGAGCTCTTGCCTACACCTGGCCCCACCCCAGAAGACCTGAGGCTTCCAGGTCTGGCCAAAGCCACAGCCCACGTGAGAAGCTTAGGGGAGCCTCGAGGTTACTGGCTTTCCTAGTTCATTAGCCAGAATGATCATAGGATGCACAGGGAGAGCTCTCTCCACTGACACATCACAGAGACCCAAGTTCAGATGTTTGACCTCCCACAAGACACTTGGCTCTCTGATGTTCATTCATCTTTGATCTTCTTAACAAGGACCCCCTTGCCTGTCCAAGCCTAAGGTAAAAGGCTGAGCTGTCCCATTGTAAGCTTGGGTGCCTCTGCTCATGGGGTGGGGATGGAGGGATGGTGTTCTCCTGCCTGGTCTGCAAGGCCTCTGTTGGTCAGGAACAGGACTGTGGTTGCAGGGCACATCGCTCAGGATTTCCAGGAAGTCCCCTTCACACTGAGATGTCCACCCACGTCTCATGCTTTCTAAGGATCAGCATCATCTTCTGACAGCCGCCATCTGACCTAGAGCCTCCAAGGCAGTTTGTAGGAGACTGGGTACTTGTTAGGCAGACTCTTGACTGTTTTAGGGGGCCATTACCAGGAAAGAACCACATGTCAACAGATGTGTCTTTTAGGTAGCATCTTCATATTTATGTGACCCTTCTTGTACTCTCAAACCTGCTTGCTATGAAGTTCTCAACTCCCAGGGTAGTGTATAGACCCAGAATGAGAGAGCTGGGAAAGGAAAAGGCCACCATGGGGTGGGGGAGGTAACACTCTGTCCTTTGCTGCCGTGTGCCTCCTCTGGTCTCCCAGACATCCCAGCCAGAGTCTCCTGCACTGTCCGAAAGGCCCTAACCCCCTCAGCAGTTACGACAAAACGTGTCTCACACTTGTTGTTTTACTCATTGGTGATATTTCTCTTTAACCAAGGAAAAACTACTCGATTTGATTAGGATACCCATCTTCCCTGTGAAGGAAGCGACAGGCAGTCTAGGCTCAACAGTGGAACTCTGTAGCTTTTCAGGGTGGGCAGAAGGCTCAGGTTCTCTGCCACCACTCCCAGCATGGGCACAATTTCCCCTCACCTAACCATTGGAAGGTGACAGAAAAATAAGACTTACGTTTGACGGTGCCTCGGGACTCCTGGAAACCTGCTGATTCAGAGCCCCATCCTAGCACCTCACAGTCGTGGGTGTCCACCTGCCCAGTTCGAGTCCCAGGGCTTGTGCCTCCCTTACCCCTGTCCACCAGCCAGCAGGACTTCCACAGCCCCACACTCCGCTTTCGTCCATCCTCCAGTGTCTGGTACACCCAATTGGGGGTAAAGGCCGCTGCATTGTTGAGGATGAGGGAGACCAGGGCCACCAGCACAGCTGTGGCCACAAGCTTCTGGACAGTCATATTTGACTGCCAGTACTGTCTATCTCGGAGAAAGTCCCAAGTCCCAGTCAGCCGCTGTGCATCCAGGGAAAGCCAAGATGCTGCTCGGGGTAGCTAGAGAACATCACCACTCATCCTTGGGAAGCTATGGAGCAGCTCCAACCAGGCACATGAGGAGGTCGGAGGTACGGGGAGAAGCCCATGGGACAGGTCCAAGTGAGCTACTCACAGCCCTGGCTTATCCTCCCTCTTGAGCCTGGAGGAGGGACGAGCCTGTGCTGAAGCTGGTCTCCCTAAGACCCATTCCAGGGAGAAATCTGGGGCACCAGCTGCACCAGCGAGAATCCAGAGTTGTAAGTGGGCCGTCTTCTTTGGAACAGAGGCCAGGGAGGCTGTGTCCACAGTGCTTCTTGCCTACGGCAGGAGAAAACCAGCAGTAGCTCAGGAGGCAGGCACAGCGTGGGAATCAACTGGGTCACTCTTGAGAACGGGCTGTGGGAGCCGGTCTGATGGAGGAGCAGGGTTGTGGAAGCAGTGTGGGTTTGGCCACCTCTATGCTGCCTATCCTGTCTGGGTACCTCTGCCACAAGTGGCAGGTCCTGAAAAGCAGAGTGCCTGCCACAAGGAGACGTGTGTGTGTGTGTGTGTGTGTGTGTGTGTGTGTGTGTCGCATTTCCCTGCCTCTCAGCAGAGAGGAAATGGTTGTTTTTGAGGCTGTTTTTGGTGAGCAGGAGGGCGTAGCCAACTGCAACAAATAGCAGCCCTGCCGCAGAGCCAGACACTAACAGGATGTGCTTCCTGATGGGAGGCCTGGGGAGACTTCAGAGGCTGCTCCGGCCCACCCCTGGCTGCCCTCCCCACCTTCCTGTCCCATAGGAATCGTCAGGGATGCCAGCCAGCACACTCATCTTCTTACCTGTCGCCGTCAGACCTAGCCAGCTGTGCAAGGTCCAGGACCAGGGGCTGCTATAGGCAAAATCCTAAGGGACTAGCTGTCCCAACTATCCATCCATCCACCCATCCATCCATTGCCCAAGGCATGATGGGAGCTGTGAGTCTCCAGTGTTTACAGCAGCGGTTCTCAGTCTATAGGTCATGACCCCTTTTGGGGTCAAATACCCCTTTTACAGGGGTTACCTGAAACCATCCTAAATCACAGATATTTACATTACAATTCATAACTATAGTAAAATTACAATTGTGAAGTAGCAACAGACTAATTTTTTGGTTGGGGTCACCACAGCATGTGGAGCTGTGTTAAAGGGCTGCAGCATTGCTGCAGGGCTCTACCTCAGGACAGAGCAGGATGTGGAGGCACCTGAAGCAGCTACCATCTGCTCACAGCAACCCATTCACCTCAAGGGAGCAAGTATGCTCAGACCTTACAAGGAAGGAGCCTACTGAGGAACCTCTGCCAGGGCTTGTTCTTAGGGTGGCAGGAAGAGGTAGAATTCTGGGAGGGGGCTGTGTGACCGTGTAGGCTAGATAGCTAATGTGGCTTCTGAGTAGTCCAGCTTTGCCTACTAACATAGCAATCGCTCCCCTAAGGCTGGACAGTGACTAGACATTTGATCTCCTCAGAACCTTTCAGCTCTGGTGGATAGAAGCAACCAGGTGTGAGACTCTGCATCTCACCTCCAGAGCCTCCCCCCAGGTTCCAGAGCTGTGTAAATGAATACAAGAATATGGGTGCTGTGGGCTGTCTGAATCATCTCAATACACCAGGGCAGTATTTGGACACAGTCTGGTGCTGACTGGTGCACTGGTCATAACAGGTCGTAACAGCCTTTCCTGTCTTCATGCACTGACATGCTAGGCCACCCCCTACTTCCTAGGGTTGCTGCCTCCAAGCACATGTTCCCATATATAGTCAGGCTGTTGGCACTCCATAAGTTTACATTCCAAAAGGCAAAGGCTATCTCTGTCCAGCCTCTTGACGGCCATCAGTCCTGAGAATGTAAGTCCTCTGGAGACTTGTACAATTTTTTGCCCTCAAATCTCGTTTGTAGCCAATGTCATTGTGGCTTATTTTTATTTTCTCTTCTCCTTGGCCTGGGTCTGAAGGAAATTTACACTTCATTCCAGTTCCCTGGGCCCAGCTTCTCAGTGGGATGTGTTCTAAGCAGGAGGGACTTGACAAGCAGTGTGAGAGGCCATCAACCCTCAGCCCAGGCCAGGACTCTGAAGATACTTAAGTGGTTCTGCCACCATTGTTTCTGCCTGTGCCTCCCCCCAGAGGCAGAACTAGGGCGCAGCATCTCCTACACAGCACGTCAAAGATGAGGCATTTGACAGGGGGATCTCCCAAAGTCTCTGCTAAGAGAAAACCTGTCTCCCTCCTTAACCAAGCCAATTATCTTTGGTAGTTATTAAATGGCTAATTTCCAATGAGAACCAAGAGGCTGTTTTAAGAGTTCTCTAACTCCCAAGCTGACGAGATCCTTCTGCCTTGACTTTGTACAGCTGGTCCTGAATGACATGTGTGGTCACCTCAGAGAGGCCCTTGTACTAGTTCTGTCATTTAACTTTCCTGAGCTGGGTGGGGAAGAGGCCAGGGCCTTGATCCCTATCTGTGGGAGAGTAGTCAGGGAGAGATGGAGTTAGGAGGGTCCTCTCTTGAGATATGAAGCTCCTGTGTGGCTGGTAGGAAATCTCTCACCCAGTGGGTGACCTTTCTGCTGTCTCTTGCCTTGAGTCAGACCTTACATTGTTACTATAGCTGCTGCATGCTCACCTAGTCCCCACCCAGCCCAGTGCCACTGGGAACTTGAGCACACACACACACACACACACCCATAGATAAGAGGGGAGCATCACAAGTGTAGCCCAGCCTTGCTGGATCCCTACTTGCTAACTCAGGACAGGTCCAGCTGAGCGTAGGTTCTCCCAGAAAGCAGGCCCATGGCAGAGCCAGCTCCCTCTGTGGCCGTGTCTGCTTCTCATCCAGGCGCCCGTTAGCTGATGAAGTGCAGATGTGATTCCTTTACACAGTGTAACTCAGACAACAGGAAATTCTCAAGACTTGGACAGGGATGGGAGGGTGCTTACTTCTTGGAATTTATGCCAGATGCACAAATCCCAGAACTCTATGCCAGACTTGGAGCTGTCCCGTCCCTGGAGCGAACTTGTCAGGGGGTTGTATACAGAGAATGTCAGGAATCTTGTGGGAGTTGAGATGGTCCTGGGCCAGAGGCAGCCACAGAAAATACAGTGTGCATTTGTAGAGAAGGCTGGCAGCCATTTCTTGGGCCCAGACTCTCCCCATGTTTGGTGCATGGTGACCTCAGCCTGGTAAGAGAGGGCCTTTGCTGGCATTTAAGGAGGAGCCCTCCTCCCAAAATCTTCCTGCCTGGCACAGCCTCCAGCATTGGCTCCTCATATCTGTTTGGTCCAGAGGCCTTTGTGAAAATAATGGGCATTTCAGTGATGTCACATACAGGGGCAGGGAGGCCCAGCAACACCAAGACAAGTCTCATCTTCCATTCAACAAAAGGACCAGGCACTGGCCTTGTGCATGCCCTCCCGGTGGGCAAAGAAAATCCAGGGTACATACCAGCCAGCTTTGTGTGCAGGCCAGTGACTGCACTCAGATTGTTTCCCAAACACTGGAAATGGATAAGATATACCCATTGCCTTCTAAGCAGTGCAGAAGCAGAGGGGCTACCCGGGGAAGTAAAGGCAGCCAAGAGGCCATGTCATCCCCTCCATCCAGCCCCACACCCAGGCCTTAGGAAGCAGTGAGAGAAAACTATTTCTTTTGGTTTGGCTTCATTTTCTTGAGCCTCACTATGTAGCCCTGGCTGTCCTGAAATTTACTATGTAGACGAGGCTGGCCTCGAACTCACAGAGATTCACTTGCCTCTGCCCTGAGTGCTGGGATCAAAGGTGTGTATCGCTATGCCCAGTTTTGTAAACACTTTTTTAAGAACATAAGCACACAAACTAATTAGAAACAGATTTTTTTTGGTTTTGTGTTTGTTTTTTTGTTTTTCTGAGATAGGATTTCTCTGTGTAACAGCCCCGGCTGTCCTGGAACTTGCTCTGTAGATCAGACTGGCCTCCAACTCAGATCTGCCTGCTTCTGCCTCCTGAGAGCTGGGACTAAAGGTGTGCCCCACCACCATCCAGCTCAGGACGAATTTTTTTTGTTGTTGTTCTTTTTTTTTTTTTTTTGGAGCTGGGGACCAACCCTTGAGCTTGCTAGGCAAGCACTCTACCACTGAGCTAAATCCCCAACCCCAGGACAAATATTTTTTAAAGAGTTCATACATCTTGCTGTAGACACAACTGCACATGCCGTGCACACTCAGCTATCCCAGCTGCCTTGGTATGGCACTGGCAGACCCTTGTCTGTTTCTGAAAGTTCTGTGTCGCTCGCTGGAGTTGTGCCAGTGAGAACCAGGAATTTCTTTTGAGATTCCAAACTTACCCGTTGATGACATCTCTAGGAAATGTTCCACAGGGTTTGTGGGTATCCCACAGGATCCAACGTGCGGCCTGGAGCTCCCTGTGAGAGACCAAACGGAAAGGTAGTAGGGAGTTGGCCTTTAAAGAGTGGGACTTACTGCCTGGGGCCCTAGATGACCAGCTACTAGCATTACGTGCTGTATGGTCATGGTTGCTGCCGGATGCTGCCCCATCTCGGGTGGTGTGGCATTGAGCAGGTTTTTGCCACATGTGCTGCCTTATAGTTACCATGAGTCATTTGAATTCCAAAGCCAAAAGCACAAGGACAGTGAGTCCTGCTGCTGCAGCAATAAATCAGAAAGGTGACTGGCACCCCTTAGAGGTCTTCAGCCCAGCTCCCGTGTCACCGCCTCCAGAACAGCTCTTACGTGTCCTCGAAATTGCAGGCCAGACTGTAAGAAGCCTCAGGAGAGGCTGAGAACCCTGCAGTGGGGGAGGGCTGGAGCCCTCCACAGCTGGCCGGATTCGGGCTGGGATTTAGGGGTGCATGCTTCCCTATCTCCTAGCCTGGCACCTCAACCCCGTGTTGCTGTCATGTAACTCTGGTCAGACCTCACCCCCAACAAGCAATAGCCACCAGGTATGTCACTACTAAAATGTATACATGCTTACCATCCTGTTACTTGATATACATATTTATGGAGCCAATCAGAGTTCCTGCAGGACCCAGACAGGTCAAAATTACCTGTGGACAGAATATGCTGGCTTGAAAGAAAGGACACCTGGATGTGTAAAATTTCAACCACAGACACCCACACACACCATGGTGGCCACCCCTACTCTACCCAGTGCTTGAGCTAACATGGTGCTTTCCCTCCACTTCTGTTCAAATCAGGGAATCTAAGATGTGGGTTGTCAATGGGTCATCTAGCTGCCCGCAGTCCTACTTAGCCCAACAGGTAGAGATTCCTCTTCCCCATCCTTCTTCCTGGCAGGTCATTAGGAAAATGTTCACGACAATTGTATATATCCCCACTCTTCAGAACAGAAGCTAGCCTTGTGTGGGCAGCTGCCCTCCAAGGTTCCTTAGTTCTGTGACATCCGCGTGGCTACGAAAGGACAGACCTGGCGTGGCCCACTTCCTAGGAGGAGGCTGCTGCTCTAGCCAGGCTTTATCTGAGGGGGAGCCACTAATGTGATGAGAGGGGTTGAGGTAAATGCTTCTACTTGGATGCTCCTGTCTGCATCTGCATCCTCTAAGGCCTCATGGCTGACTGCTCTTCGTGGTTTGCAGTGTGTGTGTGTGTGTGTGTGTTGGTGTGTGTTGGTGTGTATTGGTGTGTCCGTTGGCAGGGATAAAAGAAGTTAGCTTAGCTGCAGGTGTGTGTTCGTGGCTGTGCTGTAGCACTGCTGTGATCTTACAGTTCGAAGAGCCTAATCCTGTTAGCCTTAGCAGAGGGGACTGTGTAGAGAGTAAACTGGCTCCCTCTTCCACCTCTCTACTCAGTATTTGCCCTGAGTTATATCTTTTTTTTTTTTTAAAGATTTATTTATTTATTATATATAAGTACACTGTAGCTGTCTTCAGATACACCAGAAGAGGGCATCAGATCTCTTTACAGATGGTTGTGAGCCACCATGTGGTTGCTGGGAATTGAACTCATGACCTCTGGAAGAGCAGTCGGGTGCTCTTAACCGCTGAGCCATCTCTCCAGCCCCTGAGTTATATCTTTACTAAAGGCTTTTATGTCTGAGGCAGGGGCTTTCCAAGAAGATCCAAGCTCACAGTGGACTACCTCAAAATGAGGGACAAGGAAGAGTCCATTGCCCAGCCACACATCAGAAGCTTGCCCTGCTCCAGACCCCTAGATTGAGTTGGGGTTGTGGGCTTCCCAGCCCCCACCTTCCGAAACACCAACATGTGACTGTCTAGAAGTGATGGAAGGCTGCCATGGCCCCTTCTTCCTGTAGGGTTCCCAACACTGGGAGTAGTTTAGGAAAGTTCCACAGAGTCTTGCTCAGTTGTGAGCAAGAGGTTCTGTCTTTGACCTGACTCATTGTGTTCTCAAAATGAAGAAAGCCATTGTCACTAAGCAGACAAAGTAACAGAGGTAGGTACAGAAGATTGTCTGTTCCCTTCTTCCTCCCCAGAGGCTTTCAAGATCAAGGACACCATGTAAGACATGCCACGGGGAGAAGACTCAGGGTACCTCTCTCTCCTTCCTTATTTTTGAGCAATAGGCATGTGGTGCCTGGTCTTCGGTCTTACCGTGACGGCTGCCATGTAGGGTCCCCTGCTTGGTGTCAGCTTCTGGACACCCTAAGCCCTGGGTTGGAAGCTAACAGAGCCTCCTATCCTCTGTCTACAGTGAGACCGTCTGGGAGAACATGGCACGCATGTGTGTGAAGACTCAGAGGCTGGATGTTGCCAAGGTGTGCCTAGGGAACATGGGCCATGCCCGGGGGGCCCGAGCACTGCGGGAAGCTGAGCGGGAACCAGAACTAGAAGCCAGAGTGGCCATGTTGGCCATACAGCTGGGCATGCTGGTGAGTAGTCCCAGTTTCAGACAGACATCACCAGGAGACAGAGAGGGAGGTTTGCTGCATTGCCAAACTGAGCCTGCAGTAAGAAGGGCAAAAATGGCTAAGCATAGACTTCCTCAGCTGTCCAGAAACATGGGACCAAGGAGATGGAGGTGAGGGGCTGGCAAGTAAATAGGCAGTCTGGCTACTGCCCTCGCCCCTGCAGAAGAGAGACAGGGTATTCCAGTCAGGTGTCTAGCTACAAACAGAAGCCCCTCAGAATAGTCCAAACCATCAGCTTGGTTTTCTAAGACCTCTGGTCTCATCTGTACTACCTCCTCCCTCCTTCAGTCTCAGCTCACCACATACTTGCTTTCCCAGAAGACAGATCCTGACACCCTCCCCACAGTCAGAGCCTGCAGCCTTGAATTAGCGTGCCCACAGATACAAGGACAGACCTCTGAGCAGGGAGTTGTAGGGGGCAGGTATTACACCCACACTTTTGCACAGTAGGAACCCCAGAAGACGTCCTTCTTTGCAGGGAGGCACAGGAGTTCTGTAGGAGCCACCAGAGGCCAGCTAGGCTGTAGCAAGTTTAGACATTCCCTTGGCGGTGTACAGGTCTTATTATTA
The DNA here is from genome assembly GCF_021556685.1 of Rattus norvegicus. Classification (NCBI taxonomy): domain Eukaryota; kingdom Metazoa; phylum Chordata; class Mammalia; order Rodentia; family Muridae; genus Rattus; species Rattus norvegicus. The sequence continues at coordinate 20,096,069 of NC_141543.1, forward strand.
GCAGGTGACTGGAGTGTCACTGGGATATGCATTGCCTTTCTTGACTGTGCAGCTGTGTGTGTGGTGTCCATGTGCATCTCAAGTGTGTGTTCTCAAGGCGTGCTGGGCTTCTTGGTTATGAGCTTGTTGGAACAGCTACTGTCCCGTTCTGTGACATGAACTTTACAGCAGAGTTACTCTCTGACAGCCTCCTGTGACCATCACCCTTTCTCCTAGAATGATCTAAAACATCGTCACTGTGACTGATGAGTGACCTCTCTTTACCCCTCAGGAGGAGGCTGAACAACTGTATAAGAAGTGCAAACGCTACGACCTCCTAAACAAGTTCTACCAGGCCTCAGACCAGTGGCAGAAAGCTGTGGAGGTAGCAGAGCTCCACGACCGAGTCCACCTGCGCACCACCTACTACAACTATGCCAAGCACCTGGAGGCCAGCGCCGACTGCGGCCTGGCCCTCAGCTAGTGAGTGGGGCACGGGCAGGGGCATGTGGGCGTCCGCCCCCAGGTGATGTTAGGCAGCCCTGGTAGTTCTAAAGGAAGATTTACCTCAGGATGGCCTGTGTGAGCTTCCATAGGAACTGTCCAGGAACCTGGTTCTGTGGTAGTAGGAGGGAATGTTTGACCCTGTGTGTGTGTCAGTGTGGTACATACCAGGCTTGGGGAACCCTGAGGAAAAAAGTGCTACAGAGAACCCTTTCCAAAGCTGGGGTGAGCTGTGCTTAGTCATGTTCATGCTCTAGAATTTTTTTTTTTAAAGATTTATTTATTTATTATATATAAGTACACTGTAGCTGTCTTCAGACACACCAGAAGAGGGCATCAGATCTCTTTACAGATGGTCCTGAGCCACCATATGGTTGCTGGGAATTGAACTCAGGACCTCTGGAAGAGCAGTCAGTGCTCTTAACCGCTGAGCCATCTCTCCAGCCCCATGCTCTAGAATTTTAATGATCGGCTCTGAGGTATGGCTAACACTCTGGTTCACATAGCCCATACAGCAGTGCGTGGAGCCCAGGGCTGCGGGCCAGGGGAGTGCTCTCAGCCTGCTGCCTGTACTCCATGATGGAGTCCCTGATCATGAAGCAAAATGGAACAGTTCCTTCTTCCACAGCTATGAGAAGTCAGACACACACCGTTTTGAGGTACCTAGGATGCTCTCAGAAGACCTGCAGTCACTGGAGCTGTACATCAATAGGATGAAGGACAAGTAAGTGTCCCCACAGGGACAGCCCCGCCCAGTTGCGCAGGTTCACCATGAGGCCCTGTGGGGCGTCTTCCACGTCAGAGTGGGGAGCGTGCACCGGATCCGAGCACTGGTCCTCGATCAGAGAGACTCCAGATCTGTCCAGTTTCATGCTGCGGTGGTGCAGGGTGTCAGTTCCAGTGGGAGTGAGACCCTGAGCTCCAAGGGTTATCACACAGGACCCTGTGGAGATGGTGGGCCCAGTACCTGGAGAGCCAGGCAGAGATGGACACCGCGTTGCGCTACTACGAGCTGGCCCAGGACTACTTCTCCCTGGTCCGTATTCACTGCTTCCAGGGCAACATTCAGAAGGTGAGAGCAAGTGGGGAGGTAGAGCACTCGCTGGTGTACACGAGGCCCTCGGTTGGATTCCCTGCATCTGTGTGTGTGTGCGCACGTGTGTGTGTGTGTGTGTGTGCGTGTGTGTGTGCACACGTGTGTGTGTGTGCATGTTTGTATGTGTGTGCAATTTTAAGAGAAAAGACAAGTTAGGGGGTGGAGGCAGTTTAAGAGAACTTTCTGCCTTTGCCGAGGACAGAGTTGAGTTCCCAGCACCTGTGTGGAACAACTCACGCCCACGCATTAGCTCTGGCTCCAGGGGATGTGGTGCCTTCTGGCCTCCACAGGCACTGATTCCTATGTTCAAACACATACACATAACAAGAAGGTATTTTTCAAAATATCTTGTCAGTTTATCCTGTGGACTAGGCCTGTTTGAGTGGACTGAGGATGCTGGACAGAGATAAGACCTGGGTGCTCTGGGTCTTTGTAGGCTGCTGAAATAGCCAACGAGACTGGAGACTGGGCTGCATCCTACCACCTTGCCCGGCAGTACGAGAGCCAGGATGAGGTAAAACAGGCAGTGCACTTCTACACACGGGCACAGGCTTTCAACAACGCCATCCGCCTGTGCAAGGTATGTGGTTCCTCCTGGCACGAGGCAGACGATGCTCTGCTGTGCTGTATCCTGTGCTAATTGGTCTCGGAAACTTCACTGGGCAACAACAAGGTGAGGAAATAACAGGCAAACATACAGGACAGCTAGGACTGGGTGAGCTGTGCTCACTCTGTTGGAGAGCCTCCGCTAGCAACCCAGAAACTCAGTGTGTTTATTAGGGACAGCGGGAGGAGGAGAGGTTAGCCGGACTTGGTAAGAGCTCTCTGTAGGGGAGCAGTCTTGGGCTGTAACACCTGGGAGGAGGAAACTGCAGCCAACACTTTCTGTGCACGCCATCAACATTACACAGACCATAAAAAGGCTTTGCTGTTTCTATGGGTCTGAGGCCTTGGGTTCCTTGTCATGACTATGCCCAGTGTCAACGCATATTCACGCAGGGCTCCTCCGTTCCCCACACTGCTGCTGATTTCAGTGTCAAACACAGGTTGAGAGGCTTGCACTGTGAATACTTCCACCCACTGCTGGCTTCCAGGTCACTTCTGGTTCTTCTTGCCCCTCCTTTCCCTGCTTCCTCCAATGCTGTCATTCAAATCTGGGGCTCCCAAGCCAGTGGTAAAATGCACATAGTCTTGCAAATAGAGACTCATCAAAAGCTCTTGGACATTTTTGTGAATGCCGCTTCAGATCTTGTTTCTGGAGTTATGCCTACCCTCAGGGTATGTGTTGTAATACTTTGTAAAATACAACAAATAAGTATCTAAACGCGCTGGTACACAGACTGACCTAGTAAGGCCTCGTGCTTCTTAAAACCTCAGCTGGCACAGATCTGTTGGCAGTACCGACATACAGCCGAATTCACAAATGTAAATAGGGTTGGGCATGCCAGCCAGAACTGCTGCAGAACCACACCTTCCTCCCTGCAGGAGAATGGCTTAGATGACCAACTCATGAACTTGGCCCTCTTGAGCTCCCCCGAGGACATGATTGAAGCAGCCCGGTATTACGAGGAGAAGGGTGAGCAGATGGACAGGGCAGTCATGCTGTATCACAAGGTGAGTGCTTGGCCTCCACTGGGGACCTGCAAAGACTAGAGACACCTACCTTCATGGAGCTCCAGGAAGCCTGGTTAGATGAACTCAAGCAGCAGCTAAGTCTCTACCCCTGCCCATAGGCTGGACACTTCTCCAAGGCCCTGGAGCTGGCCTTCACCACCCAGCAGTTTGCAGCCCTACAACTCATAGCAGAGGACCTGGATGAGAAGTCAGATCCTGCTCTCCTTGCCCGCTGCTCAGACTTCTGCATTGAGCACAGACAGTTTGAAAAGGCCGTGGAGCTTCTGCTGGCTGCCAAGAAGGTACAGGGACGGTGGGAGCTCTGTGGGGGTGGGGGGTGTGATTCTATCTATCTTTGGTTATAAAGTCTCAAGAAAACTATGGCTGAAACTTGGGCTGGAAGTCAAGGGGATCCCACCAGTTCACCAGTTCACCCATAGTACATCAACACTGCTGCTGTGAGAGCAGCCTTGCCACCACCCCACATCTTCAGTTCTAACTAGGCAGCAGATGTACTGTGTTGGGGACTTGTTTGGTTTTTGAGATAGGGTCTCTCAAGCTAGCCTCAAAATCCTAGGCTCAAGTCATCCTCCTGCCTGAGCCTCTGAAGTAGCTAGAACTGTATGCATATGACACCATGCCCAACATATGGGGTGAGGGGTTGGTTGGTATTGTTTGAGTTTTGAGATAGTGTTTATTTCTAAAACCTAGAGACATGGCCTTGAATTCACCATGTATCTCAAGCTGGCTCTAACTCATGTTCTGGCCTCACCCTCCCAAGTACTAGGACCACGGGCATGCTCCTGACTTTGAGGTATATGTTTTTTTAATGAAAACATATACACTGTTGGGGTTTTTCCCCCACAACAAATACATTATTCTTCTGGTATCTGGATTGAATAGCGTGAAGAGAAGTTACATGTCTGAGTCTGAGTCTGTCACATAAAAAGGACCAAGCTAAGGTCTGACTCAGCCACAGGCAGTAGCCAGCATGGAGTCAGGGGCCAGCTTCCTCTGAAGGGGTGGCAGATGCGAAGGGAAACTCAGGCCCTCTCAGCAGCTCAGTCACAGCCTGCCTTTGTTCTCTTGCGCTCTTGCAGTACCACGAGGCTCTGCAGCTGTGCCTAGAGCAGAACATGACCATCACTGAGGAGATGGCCGAGAAGATGACTGTGTCCAAGGACTCGAAGGACCTGTCCGAGGAGTCACGGCGTGAGCTGCTAGAACAGATTGCAAACTGCTGTATGCGCCAGGGCAACTATCACCTGGCTACCAAGAAGTACACACAGGCTGGGAACAAGCTGAAGGTAAGTCTGTCTGGGCCAGGTTATCTCATCTGGCCGTATGCTGTGTGTACGTCTGGGCAGCCTGGGCAGGGAGCAGCCTTCCTAGCTAGGATGTTGAAGGATTGTGAGTGGGACCCATAAAGGCTGCTTATTAGTGGACCTAGACTGATAGCATTGGGACCCATTAGCAGACTGGAATGGCACTTTCCTGGAGTTTTCAAAACCTAAGCTTCTCAACTAAGCCCTGACCCTTTCTTTGTCTAGGCCATGAGAGCCCTGCTCAAATCTGGAGACACAGAGAAAATTGTGTTCTTTGCGGGTGTCTCAAGACAGAAGGAAATCTACATCATGGCTGCCAATTACCTACAGTCCTTGGACTGGCGGAAGGAGCCAGAGATTATGAAGAATATCATTAGCTTCTACACAAAAGGGCGGGCCTTGGACCTCCTGGCTGGCTTCTATGATGCCTGCGCCCAGGTACAGGCCTGCTGTGGGGATCTAGCAGGATTTCAGGGTCCCAGCAGAGCCCCATAGGTCCTCATGGGTCTCTTTGGTCCAGGTGGAGATTGACGAATACCAGAACTATGACAAGGCCCATGGAGCACTGACTGAGGCCTATAAGTGCCTGTCCAAAGCCAAGGCCAAGAACCCTCTGGACCAGGAGACCAAGCTAGCCCAGCTACAGAGCAAGATGACACTAGTGAAGAGGTTCATCCAGGCTCGAAGGTATGTCCCCTAAAGGAACAGGTCAGCAGGGTGATGGCAAGCTAGCCTGGGGAGCCTTCTCATGCCCTCCAGGCCTTCTATTTATACCCCAAGATTCTGCAGTCCCCTTCAGGGTGGCCAAGAGACCAGACCAGGCTTGTGTTTGCCACAGATATTCCTCAGGTAATTCTTGGACAGCTAGGTAAGATTCGCTGTGGCCTGTTTGATCTTGGGAGGGCTAGTCCACAGAAGGTAAGATGAAGATTGAGTGAGCACAAGTCAGGAGATGTGTCTAAGACCTGGTCAGGGCTGTCTTGTGATCTTTCTGTTGTTGTGAGGAGACAACATGACCAAGGCAACTTACAAAAGAATTTAATTGAGGAGTTGCTTAAAGTTTCAGAGTTAGTCCATGATCATCAAGGCCCAGAACGTGGCAGACAGGCATGGTGCTGGAGCAGGGGCTGAGAGTTTGCATTTATCCTCACATTGTAGGCCGAGAGGCTGGGCCTGGCGTGGGCCTTCAAAACCTCAAAGCAGCTACACACATCCTCCAACCAGGCCACACCTCCTAAGCCTTCCCAAACACTTCTACCAACGAGACAAAGTGTTTAAATATATGAGTCTATGAGGGCCATTCTCGGGGCACTACAGGGGCCAAGCAGAGATTTCCCAAATAAGAGGCCACTGACTGTGCAGGAGACTGTAGGGACTCTGGAATCACAGTAGTCACCTCTCTTGTGTGTGGAGGAGTGGCACATTGTCTCCATTTTCAGTTAGTGGCCACAAATATAGTTTTGTCCTGATACTCTTGGTTCTTATCAGATAATTCAGCTTTCCAGAGAGCCACTGGTCACTATGACATTAGTAAGCGTCTTTGAGCTCAGCTTCTGCCCAGAGAAGTATTTTTCTTATTTGAAAAATCCATCAGGGGGTTGGGGATTTAGCTCAGTGGTAGAGCAAGGCCCTGGGTTCAGTCCCCAGCCCGGGAAAAAAAAAAAAAAAAAAAGAGAAATCCATCAGTAGTTTCAAAAGCATTTTAAACATGTACACAGTGGGCTGTTCTTGGAAAGTCACGGGGCCAGGAGGAGTCCAAGACTGCCTCAATGGTCGGCCCAGCCTGAGATGCAGGAGGCAGGGGAGGAACACTAGCAGGAAGTGGTCATCAGCCCAAGGCAGAGTGCGAGAATGCAGGAGAGGGGGTGTAGGAACACAATGAGCAGCTCCAGAAGAGTCGGGTTGGAGAGAGGGTCAAGTGCCTGCTAGAAGCAGCTGAGTCCACGTGGTAGACTCTGTAGGAGCCAGGCAGCTCACGGCTCCAAGTCACCCACCCCCTGTCACCATTGTACGCAGTTGTCCACAGACCCCCATGTCTAGGCACGTGCACACCTCTGACAGGAAGGCTCTTTTCTGACTGCCATGCTCAAGATGGCACACCTTTCTCTATATGCGTCCTCCCATTTGCCCTTTCTCAACAGATCTTGGTATCAAAACACAAGACCCAGCACCAAAGATGCTGAGTGAATGTTAACAGAATTATAGTTGAACAGATTAAGGGATTAACATAGTTGATGGAAACTATCTACACACACACACACACACACACACACACACACACACACACACACACACACCCCACCTGGCTGTTCCATAAAGTTGCTCCTGCAGGACAGGTACCCACACCAGCTCCTGGTGTGTAGTAAGTGTTGTGGGTCAGGCTCAGACCTTGTCTACCATCTTCTTAGGACATACACAGAGGACCCCAAAGAATCCGTCAGACAATGCGAGCTGCTCCTAGAAGAGCCAGACCTAGACAGCACCATTCGTGTCGGGGACGTCTATGGCTTCCTGGTGGAGCACCATGTGCAGATGGAGGAATACCAGATGGTAAGGCTCATCCACTTCCTGGTGCTCCAGAGCACAGACCTGGTTGTTGAGACTCACTGTGTCCTTTGAGGTGACAAACTAACTGTTCTAGTTTGCTTTCTATTGCTTTGATAAACACCATGACCAAAAGCAACTTGGGTCAGAAAGGGTTTATTTGACCTTACAATTCCTAGGTTACGTCTACCACCGAGGGAAGTGAGGGCAGGAGGCTGGGCGAGCAGACGCCATGACAGAACGCTGCTTATTGGCTTGTTCCTCATAGCGTGCTTTCGTAGACCACCCAGGACCACCTGCCAGGGCAGGGAGGCACAGGGCGTGGGGCAATACCGCCCAACAGGCTGGGCCCTCCTATCTCAATCATTGGTTTTTTTTTTTTTTTTTTTTTTTTTTTTGGTTCTTTTTTTCGGAGCTGGGGACCGAACCCAGGGCCTTGCGCTTCCTAGGTAAGCGCTCTACCACTGAGCTAAATCCCCAGCCCCTCAATCATTGTTAATTGAGAAAATTCAGGGCCGGAGAGAGAGATCAGTGGTTCAGACACAGTTGCTTTTGCAGTAGATTCCATTCAGGTTCCACACCCACACAGTGGCTCATCGCCATCCGTATGTAACCCCAGTTCCAGGGAATCCGACGTCTTCATCTGCCTTTCCCAGGCACAGGCCACACACATGGTACACATACACATATGCAAAACACCTATAAATCTTTGAAAATAAATTTAAAAAGAAATTGCCCCACAGATTTGCCTATAAATTAATGTTCTGGGGGCATTTTCTCAATGGAGGTTCTCTTCCAAGGTGACCCTAGCTATGTCAAGCTGACAAAATCTGAACCAGCACATTGGCTTTGCTCATCCTTGGGATTGTCTACCAGCTACAAATCTACCATCCCCACATCTACCAGCCCCACGTCTACCAGCCCCACGTCTACCATCCCCACATCTACCAGCCCCACGTCTTCCAGCCCCATGTCTACCAGCCCCGCATCTACCAGCCCCATGTCTTATTAACCAGGCTTTCTTGTTGCTAAGATAGGGTATCATGTAGTCCAGGCTAGCCTTGAACTATTTAACTGGTCGTCCTCATTCCTAGTACTGAGATTATAGGTGTGACCACTGTGCTGCCTGTGCAGCACTGGAACCTGACCCCAGCGCTTCATTTAAGCTGGGCACCCTACTCTACCCACTGAGCTACATCCCCAGCCAGCTTGCATTTTACCAATAAATAAATAATAACAATGTCCTATGTGGACGTGACTATTTGACAGCATTTGGATGACGATCTTTCACTAGTCATCTCCCATAGCTGTCTGATGTTCTAGACTAGTTCTCTCCCACTGTGGCTGTGACATATTCATGGTGACTCATGTTCTAGACAAGTCGTGTCTCCCTGTGGCTGATGCTGAGCATCTCATAGGCGTACGTCACTCGTCTCTGTGAGGTGTTCCAGATGTCCCATCATCCTACTTGTTCATGGCTTTTCATTTCCTAAATACAATTCCTGTATCAGACACAATCTGATTTTCTTCCATCCTCTTTCTCTTTTTCTTTCTTTTTTTCCTTCCTTTCTTTTTTCCTTCCTTTCTTATTTTCCTTCCTTTCTTCTTCTCTTCCTTCCTTTTCTCTCTTTCCAGTATTCCATCTACTTGCATCTCTTGGAGTTGTAGCCAAAATCTGCTTCCTTTTACAGCTCTGCTCAGCCTTTCCTTTTCTTAAGTACTACTCTGACGCTGAGCCCACCCAAAATCTCACCTCAGACTTGCTCATTTGATCTGACTTGGCATCTTGCAGACTGGCCACACAGTGCCTTTCAGCCCGCAGTCTCCTCCTCACCTTTGCTCGTGCTCTTTCTCCCTCTAATGCTGCTGCTGCTGCTGACTTCCAGCCTCCTCTCAAGCTTCTGCCATCCTTGGTGTGTAATGAGCTTGTCCTTTGCCCTTGTGTCCCATGTGTCCACCAGCAGCTAAGCAGTATGTGCGGCAGCATTTTCCATCCCTTTGGGCTTTCATTCATTTGGTTCCCAGCCATTGGGTTTATGGTTTGATGTCAGAACCAGCCGAGCAGCACACTATAGCCTTGTTTCTTTTCTATGACCCTTACAGTCATCTTGCTATTATATCTGTCCAATAAAACCATTCTAAGAGTTTTGTCATACTTACGCTGAGATCTAGCCAGTTATGCTGGCATAGGTCTATAGTCCTAGCACTCAGGAGGCTGAAGCAGGGAGATTACTACAAGTTCAAGGCCAGTCTAGTGTACCAAGTTCCAGGTCAGCCAGGGCTACACAGTTAAACCCTTTTTAAAAAAAAAAATAGAAGGAGCTAGAAATAATATGTATTCATTACTCTGTTTAAATTTTCTTTTCTTTTCTTTTTTCTGGAGCTGGGGACCGAACCCAGGGCCTTGTGCTTGCTAGGCAAGCGCTCTACCACTGAGCTAAATCCCCAACCCTTGTTTAAATTTTTTAAAGCTGCTATGAATTTTGCTCTGATCTTGAATTGATATGCCCTTCTAAGGGTAAGCCGTGGAAAACACTTAGGTCCTCTTGACCTCCCCATTGAGTGCAGTGCACCTTGCCGATGAACATGTATGTACAGTATAGGGAGGTACAGATGAACATGTATGTACAGTATAGGGAGGTATAAGTATGCTGCTCCACAGGAAGCTGGGTCTGCCCGGCCCAGCCCCCTACCCTCTAAGCAAGTCCTCTGCAAAGCCAAAGGAATCCCAAGGAAACCCACTAATGGTTCCACAGTTTGCAGGCCCAAGATCAGGGACTACTCAAGCAGGAGACAAAGTAATTATAGACCAAGTGAACCAGGTTAAACCAGATACTTGACCAAATGAAACAAGAAGCAGAGGACCTAGGTGAGACCCTGCATATATGTTATGGCTAAGCAGCTTGGTGTGCTTGTGGGGATCCTAACAGTAGGAGCCGGGGATGTCCCTGAGTCTTTCCCCTAGGACCCTGTTTCTCCTGCTGGGTTGCCTCATCCAGCTGTGATGTGTTGATGTTGTGTACCTGGTATTATTGTAGCTTGTTATGCTATATTTGGTTGCTATCCCTGGGAGGCCTGCTCTTTTCTGAGGGAAAGCAGAGGGGGTGAGTCTGGGGGAGAGAAGGGGGATGGAGAAGAGACTGGGGAAGGGGAGGGAAGAGGAACTGCAATCAGGATGTAACATAGGAAGGAAGGACGGATGGACAGACGGATGGATGGACGCCATTAGCAGCCTGACCTCAGTTCAGCCAAGCACATGCCCCAGAATGGGTGTGAGATCCATACCGTTCCTTTGCCAAGTGCCCAGGGGCATATGCGGTAAGCAAACTCCAGAGAGAAAGCAGCTCTAGTGCTCAAGCCAGACTCTTGTGTCCTGGCTATAAGGACCGTCCCTCAGGACTGCTGGTTCTAAACTGTTCAGTTTAGGGTTGCCACTCAGAGCCTAAAATGTGACGGCCTCCCACACAGGAGTCCCTTACAGATACTCAAGACCCCTAGACCAGAGACTCCAAGTGCCTTTTGAAATGAAGGCTTTCCTCTTAGCTGGTAAGGAAACCTTCTTACCATGAAGGAACGGCATCCTGCCCTTGTTTTCACATGAACTACAGAAGTAACTGGTGGTCACTCTATTGGGCTTCAAGTAACTACTGTTCCTTCTGCTCTAGGCCTATAAGTATCTTGAGGAGATGAGGAAAAGACTTCCTTCTGCCAACATGTCATACTATGTGGACCAGCGCACTGTGGACACTGTGCACCAGGGTCTGGGCCTCCCTCCATCTCGCATCATGCCTGAGCGGGTCCGCCACAACAGCATGGAGGACCACAAGGAGGTGTACGAGGAGGTGATAGAAGAGGTGGACAATGACCCCTGATCGGCCCAGGTCCCTAGGACAGGCCAGCAGCCTGCCGCTAGTCATCTGAAAGGCAGCTCTGTCTGTCTGTTGCTATCGTTTTAAATTCTGAATTGTAAGCAGAGCAGTGGGCCATGGAGTCCAGCCACTGCAGCCCAAGCCTTCTGAATTTGCCTCAGTTTTGTTCTTAGAAGGAAGACTGCAGGTGTTTTTAAGTCGTTCCTCCTACACTCCTGCCTCTGGGTGCTTGGCAGCCCCTGTGGGGTTTACTTCCTTTTAAAAGAAGTAGTTTCTCCCCCCGCCCCCCATGGTTTCTCAACAACAGTCAGAAACTTCTAGAACTTTGTGTCACAAGCTGCACTTGGTAGCTAGGGACTCTTGTTACTGTTAACTATGCCTGGAGTTGGCTATGTGATGGTCTCCAGCAGATCCCAGTGCCCCTGAGACCACAGCAAGGACCACCCAGGGCAGGTCTGAGCCCTTTGTCGTCAAATAGGGACTGGGATACCAGGCACCATCCATGGCTGTTCACATTCCACGACTCCCAAATAAAGTCCGTTTTCTCAGAGTCGGTTCTCTCCAATGAGGACCCATGTAGGAACTAAAGTCCTTGCCAGCGAGAACCGCAGAAGCAGCTTGTGTGGTGTCCGCAGCCTGTTTATTCTCACAGGAACACAGTGTTGCAAAGCCCTTGGGGAGCCAGTAGGCTGCCCCTGGTCTGCTATCCTAGCATCCCCATCCGAGTATAGGAAAGACTGAGTAGCTGTCTCTTGTCTACTCTTGAGGCCCTGGACAGAGAGCACAAAGTTCTGCTCTCAGGAGGCACATCTTGGGCCCCATATCCCAGCCCCAGTTCTGTCAGTTCAAAGCTGTTATGTCCCATGGCACAGGCTCCCCAGCATTTTTAGCTGACCACTTAGCCTGGCCAAGGTTTAAGTAACAGTGGGGTCATATTGATAGGAGCCTACTTCATGCATATAGGGACCAAGCAAACGGCCCCCACTAAAGCCCAGGGGTGCGGACTCTGCTCCTCAGAGGTCTTCCCTTCTTCCAGTGCTGATGGCCGAGGCTCCATTCGGGCCCCTGTGGAGACTCCTCAGGGCTGTGGAGAGCAACTGGACAGGAGCTTGTCTTTGAGTCTCTCCAGGAGCAGCAAAGACCTTACTGCCAGCTCCCTGCAGTCCTCATCCACATCCCTCTCAGCCACATCTGCCAAAGTAGAAATAGAGAACACATGAGTGACAGGGCAGAGCCAGTTAGATCATGTCTGTCCCTCCACACTTCCTCACGGGCCACCGAGAGACCTCTCTCTGAGGTCCCACCACAGAGATCCAGCTCCACAGGAGGGAACAGACAGGTCAGGTGCATAGTTCAGCAGCCCAAGCACTGACCTGGATAAAACAAGTCAGAGATTAGAACCTGGGGGATTTAGCACATGACCCTGAGAAGAACCTGGCCTTGCCCAAGATGGCTGACAGCACGGGGAACTTGGGGAATAATGGTCAGGACCTTCTGCGACTAATCATCAGAAAGAGAAAAAGTAGAAGATACACAGGCCCAGGCGTACCTAGGAGTCCTGTGAAAGCCACAGTCTGGCCCTGTCTCTGGGTCAGTCACAGAGCCTGTCGGAAGCTGGGGCTCTGGATGTGTACTTCCCAGTGGGTCCCAGAACAGTCGTGAGGCTTGGGGTGAAGAGTCAGTGTCTGCAACTGACTTTTAAGAAAAGATGCAGAGGGTTGGGGATTTAGCTCAGTGGTAGAGCGCTTGCCTAGCAAGCGCAAGGCCCTGGGTTCGGTCCCCAGCTCCGAAAAAAAGAAAAAAAAAAAAAAAAAAAAAAGAAAAGATGCAGAGAGGTAGAACAAAGAGTGGCAGATACTCCAGAGTGGTTCTAGATGGAAACCTCAGCATTCGCTACTGCCACATAACCTGTCTGGATTTGACTTTAAATCAGTCTCAGTATGTAGACCTGGCTGGCCTAGCACCCACTATGTAGACCAGCTTAACCCTGAACTCATAGAGCTCCATCTGTCTCTGCTTCCCAAGTACTGGGATTAAAGGTGTGTGCTGTTGTGTCTGGATTTGAATTTGGGAGCTTTCTGAGTTTCTGTTGAGAGCCAGGTAGTAATCACTAAAGACACAGGTTAATCACTGTCCCCTGGTTCCCCACACTCATGTTGTCACAGCTGTCAGAGCGGAAACAGGACAGGCCTACTCAGACTGGCTGGCCTAGCCCCATCTACTCCAGCCACTCCACACCTGGTGTCACTGTTCCAGTCCAGACACTAACCTGCCAACCAGGATCTGGCTTCCAGTAGCTCATCTGGCAGGTCCCTCAACAGCCGCTCTGTAGGTACACTGAGGAGGACAGAGGACACAGCAGACAGCAAGCCCCGGCGGACATAACTACCAATCAAGAGGGTGGGGAAAGGTGAGGTCGGTATGGCTCTGTGAATGGAGCCCCAACTGGCCTACAGGAAGGACCTCCCCCTTGTACCGAGTCCAGCAGGCCAACTACCACAGAGCTCACTCCAGCCCTGTCTGAGCCCCTCAGGCATGGCTGACTACTTGTTAGGAAATGTCAGGCATGCTGCCTTGGAGACACAATGCTGCCCTTAGCCCCATGGGTCACTCACATGTCAACGTGGAAGCGAAGGGCCCATACAAACTCCAGCAGGGCCTTACCCATAGGCACAGCCACCTAGAAGTCAGCACAGGGATGGCTGGTGAGGGTTGCTACGTTCATTCCCAACATGTGCCTCAAAGACAGGATGCCACTGTGTCAGGGCTCGCCTCTGAGTGGGGATGCATCAGTGTCTCAGGGAGCTTTGTACAGACTGCCCATAAGGCCACAGGCAGGGGAAGATGTCTTCTGAGGTCCAGAGCTCACGTCTATGCCCTTGATCATCCTGTACTGCCCACAGATAGGGGATGGACGAGCCGTGCAGAGCTCAGGTCCTGTCTTGTGAGCACTGGAGTTTATTCCTACAGCCACACTGCTATGAAACTATGTGGCAGGGCTTTTAGTTCCCATTCCCAACTCACTGTGGTGTTAACAGCCAGGTACATCAGGGACGCTAAGGTGTGGGTCAGTCTTCCGAGTACCAACTGATCGTCTCCTAAAAGGTCGAAGGTCACCAGAGGCCTACAACATAGAGTTGAGTGAGTGGAGCACCCCAAAACCTAATGTTGGCTAAGAAGAGCCCAGAATGAGCGTTACGACAGAAACCCAAACCCTTGGAGGTTCGCATAGTCTTCCTCCCACCTTCACACCCTGGGCTAACACGGCAAAGGACAGCCCCAAGGGGAAGGCATGTCCACGGCTCAGCACACCAGGTGCTGCCAGGCACAAGTCAGGCCCCGAGTCAAGGTCACACCCTATGCTGTCACCGAAATCTCACAGGCTAAGCATGGGACGAGACTCAGCTGCAGAGATGAGAGGAGGTAGGCAACGGGTGAGCAGCAGGCCAGCAGCACTGACAGCATCGCCGTAAACCCAAGATCAAAGAACACTGTGATGATTATACCCTCACCATAAGACTCAATAGCAAAAGGACTTTCCAGAATATTCCACACCATTTAACTCAAGCCCACACTTAGACCTTACTATGTCACAACTACTATTCACAGGAGTGTGTCCAAAGTTCCAGAAACTTCACCTGTCAAAGTGCTGTAGGAGGGGGAAGAAGAAATATCCAGCCACGGAGTTGAATTCATTGGGGACGCCTGACACCTCCCTCCGAGGACAGCCCTGTCAAGCACACAGCATTAGTCAAGGTACAATGCTACCACCATTAGGTGCAGTTGTACAGCCCACTTAGGCTTGCCCTGGCCGCCCTGGGTCAGGACCCTGTGGAGAGGGCACTTAGTCTCAGGCTACTGTGGTTTGACAGCAAAGAGTTCCAACCCTTCACATTCACACCTAGATGGTCCTCACCACAGGATGATCTGTGCATGGTGGCAAACCAAATAGCCTGGTCTCCAGCCCAGACACCATAGTCCCAGGGTAATTTTTTGTTTGTTTGTTTGTTTGTTTCTGATGTGGCACTCCTGAGACCTGAGTCTTCACTGCCATGTTTTAAAATCGTGTTGGTCTGACACGCTTCAGTTTGTACATAAACTTGTGCTCGAAGGAGCACCAACACTGGAGCTGACCCTGACTGAGTTCCCTTCAGTCAGCCAACACTAGAGCTGCAGCAGATCTCAACCTGTGGGTCACCAGCCCTTCCGGGTTGCAGATCAAACATCCTGCATATCAGATATTTGCATTACAACTCAACAGTAGCAAAGTTACAGTTATGAAGTAGCAATAAAATAACCTGACGGTTGGAGGTCATGACACATAGGACCTGGACAGTCCTGTTACCTTGGAGAACCTCCTCGTCTTGCTTCTGATCCGCTCCTCCACAACTACCTGCCAGTCAGGCTGAGAAATAGCCAGTGCTGGTGAACGCGAGGTGCCCGAAGCAGGGGAACTGTGCTGGGAGAGTCTCTGGAGGCTCCTTGGCCGAGACAGTGCCTGGGCAGCAAGAACGAGAACCTAGGAGAAAAGACTCAGTGAGCAGGGACTAGAGAGATGGCCAAAGAGGTTCAGAGCCCTCACTGCCCCGCTGAGGACTCAGGTTTGCTTCCCAACACCTACGCCTTTTCTGGTTTCCACAGGCAGCTCACACATATAGTGCACTAACGTACATACAGACAAAACACTCATACACATAAAATAGTAACTGAAATGTTGACAGAAGACTCAAGAGTATGTGTGTCTGGGGAAGGATGCTCTTCAAAAGGTGGGTGAGTAGCCAGGTATCCGCAAAGCTCGGCAGCCTGGAAGATACCCAGGCACAGGAAGAATACGTTCTGTTTATCCTATAATGATAAATGTCATGTTGTATGAAAATATACCAATATAGAATACACATCAGAACTGGTTAAGACGTAGTGGTTAAGGATGCCCAGTGTCCTTGTAGAGGACCGGAGTTCAGTTCCCACCACCAGTGTTGGATGGCTCTCAACCACCTGTAAGTCCAACTCCAAGGAATCCAACACCCTCTTCCGGCCTCCACAGCACTACACACAGCATGCGCATACTCACAGACACACGGTCATATGAATATGAACCATGCAAACAGGGACACAGGGACACACACACACACACAATAAATAAAACCCATTTTAAAGCCACACAAATAAAAGAATTGCTTCGGCCTCTCGCATTCCAAGTAAGCACGGGGTGATCTTCGGCTGCAGTCCGTGCAGGTCAATTTCCCAATTTAGTGCAGCCTAGGCCTGACAGGGCATGGGTCAGGGTCACTTACATCCAGGATGTCCATGCGCTGCCGGAGGCTATAGTTCAGGCCATAGAACTGTGAGGTCAGATACTTGGCTACCTGGGTAGACAAAGGAGAAGCCACTGTGCTAAAGTCACAGACTACCCAAGGGCCCGATCGGGGCCTAGAATGGGGCCACCAGGGTTTCTGATGCTCCTGGTCTGGCTAGGACCTACCTGCTCCGGGTCTGTGACTGTGACAGCCACCAGAGCCCTCTGGCGCAGCTGCTCAAACTCTGCTACACAGGTCTTCTCTTCCAGGTGCAGTAGCACCTTGGCCAGCTCCACGCTTACCTGCACAGGGACAGGAGTCAAGATGCCTTCAGCCCAATACGCCCAGCCAGCAATCCAGTGCCACCCTCTAAGATCTAGGATACAGATGCCACAGGAGAACTGCCACCCCAGAAGTTCCCAACCTCCCCACATACCCTGACACATCCTCTTACTGCTCACCTCCCGAGTGGCCTGGGGGTTCCTATACACCAGGCCCTCAAGCACCTTTAGGGAAGCCTCCCAGCGTTCTATGTCCTCAGATGTAGTCAAGGCTGCACAGAACCCAGACAAGCCTCAGTACGGCTCCAGTATGCCCAGAGCGCCAAAATGAGGACTGGCAGTAACTCTAGGACAAGGGGAAGTGAGGCCAAACCCCGGGATCCGTCAAACCAAGCTATTGTGGGGTAAGCACAATGACCCGACCTCAGCAAAGCCCACCTTCCACACAGTCTCGGATATACAGGGGCTCCTTGCTGCTCTTCAGCTCTTTGTCCCCTGACATGTCGTAGGGGATGAACTCATCATCACTGTGGTAAGACAAACAGACAGTGTCTGTCCATCCTGGTCAGGACCTAGAATCATTTTTGTTTCCTCGGCGGTAAGGCCTGAAGATTCTAAAATTCCCTCCCAGGAACCTGACAGCTGCAGGAGATGGCTACACGGAAAGGTAGCACCCTGGCCCTGCCCAAGCTCCTGCTTCAGACTGGCAGGAAGGTGAGGAGGACCGGGATTAGCACCTTCCTACGCATGGTCAACTCACCCCACATGTGAACAGAAAGTCACCCTCAGTCAATCTTTGGACCCACAGAGACCAAGGATTCCCTGCCCTACCTGTCAAGCTCTGAGTCAGAGCCCTGTGGCTGAGCTGGGTGGACATCACTCTCCATGGTCTTTTCTGGTGTCTCTACAGGAGGCTCTGTGGCAACAGGAGCTGGGGATGGGCCTCTAGCAGACAAGCAGCAGCAGGGTCATCCAGGAGAGCCTTGAGCACCACATTTCCCAGAGAGGCTTCTATTATCTGCCTAGACAAGCCCCCTTAACTTTTGTGGGGGCTGGGAATGAAGAGGCCCTCACCGTGCCTCCAAGGAGCAGTCACTCGCAGGCCCTGGAGCAGCCAAAGCCAGCAACTCTCGGCTCATCTCATCGTCTTCGTACTGTTGCAGATACACTGGAGTCAGTGGTGCCCACAGGCTTCCAATGCCACCTCCTCACCGACAAGCAGCCCAAGCCGACCCTCCTCTCATGCCACCTGATCTCACTTCACAGCTTGGCCAACACAACCACCTTTCCTGAAGCAACTTCTGAATGCCCACCTCGAGCTAAGCACGGTGCTAGGTGTGCCTAAAAGCCACGTCGTCCTCCTTCGAGACTGAGACCCATGAATGCTGACGCACCCAAAGATGTGTCACTCAGCAGAGGCTACATCTACAGGCTCACAGTGAAGCCATGCAGGGCCCAACACAGTCAAGGCCTTCGCTATCCAACCTGGCAGTGCCCATGCCCATTAGTGATCAGTAGAGGCTGACACGCCCTACCCACTGCCAGCCCAGAGCAGCCCCCACTGTCCCCTGGACTCAGAGTACCCAGGTCCAGCAGACCAACCCCAAGCATGGATCCTTCTCTTCTGTCTAACCAAGCCAGGAACATACCACATTATCACAGACTTGGCCTTGACCACGCACAAACCCATGCTCACTCCCACCCACCAAGAGTTGGAGTTAGTTAGAACTGCCCCATGCATGAAGCCTTGGCCCTTCACATGCCCAGCCTAGGGTAGGCCTCAATCCTAGATCCCGGAAAGGTGAGGTACTAGACGTGCTGCTATATCAGCAGAGGTAACCCGGGGCCCTGTCACCAAGAGGACATAGAGAAGACAGCCTGCTCACTTGGAATTTCAGGGGAGGCCCCTCGGGGTGGATCCTGGAGCTGATGACTTCGGCCACAACCATGCCCAAGCGACGCACAGGGGGTAGGCTGCTGTCCAGGCGGCACTTCACACCTGCCATCATGCTGGCCAGCAATTCTTAAAGCAGCAGACATGAATCCTAAAGGGCTCCTCCAAGTGTTAGGGGGTAGGGTGTGCCCATGCCACAGCCTGCTTACCATCCCGGACGTCCTGCAGCTCCGACTCCCCGAGGTGTGCCATGCACACAAGGATGGCCTTGCTGATGTAACACTGTTGCTCCAGGGGTGCGTGCCGGACGGCACTGCTGCTGCCCCAGGTCTCCAGCAGCTCCTTAAGCACCTGGCAAACAGCAGGGCCCCAGCCCATTCAGGCAGCAGCCTACACCTCAGCCACCCAAGTCTCAGGCCAGAGCCTACTGCTGTCCTAAGGGTCTCGAGGGAAAGGAAAGCTGGACCCCTGCCCTCCCCATCACTTGACAGTCCCCTGACTGTCCCCTTCTTCCTGGAATACCACGGGCTTGGAGGGATGAGTGACGCTCACCTGTATGAGGAGTGGCCGACGCTGACTGTCTAAAGCCAAGTACCCCAGCAGGCTCTGCACCATGGGTGTCTACAACAAAAGTGGAGTCCTGTCTACCAGGCAGAGACTGCTCCCAAGAAGAATGGGATGGAATGGAGCCGTCGAGCTCCGGCCTCCCACAAACCAGACAGCAGCTCTCACTTCCACCTCGGTACTGCCAGTTCCAGCTGATAAGTTTTATACTTTCCATTTCAGCCAAACTGAAACCCAGTGGGTTATCTGTCAGATTTCAGACCTTAAGGCTCTTGTGGTAGAGGACACCCTCAGTCCTGGGTTTCTCAGCCCACATACATACTGGCACGCTGTGCTCTCCACGACGACTCTTGGACATCGCCCTTTTGTAAGGCGTCTGAACCTAGAGTCTTATCGTGTGTGTATGTAAGTGTGTGCAGGTGCCACAGAGGCCAGAAGAGTGTGTCAGATCCCATGGAGCTAGAGTCCAAGCATTTGTAGGCTTCCCTACGTGGGTACTAGGAACTAAGCCAGGGTTCTCCACAGAACACTCAGTGCTCTTAACCCCTGAGCCATCTCTCCTCTTTGCAGTTTTTTAAGACAGGGTCTCACAATGTTGGCTGTGCCGGCATCAAACATGGCAATTATGCCTCCACCGCTCTCATGCTAGAATAGAGGCACGGACCACCAGGGCCACCCCTCGCTCATTCACGCTTCCTTTACCTTCCATATTCCATGACTGAGGTAGCGAATCCCCTGTCACCTCCTGCTCTCACACAGAACACTGCCATGGCAGATCCCCAGTTGACCGTGCTTTTTCTGGCTTAAGCATCTTTTTTTTTTTTTTTTTTTTTTTTTTGGTTCTTTTTTTCGGAGCTGGGGATTGAACCCTGGGCCTTGCGCTTCCTAGGCAAGCGCTCTACCACTGAGCTAAATCCCCAACCCCTGGCTTAAGCATCTTGATCGAACAGTGTACGGTAAACTGTCAGCTAGTCTCTTTGTATGTGTGTGTGCACGTGTGTACGCACTGTGGAAGTGTATGTATTAAGTACGTGGGTTGTGTGTGTAGTCACATGAACATGTGCGTGCATACATGTATGTGGAACCTTGGGTGTCATACCTTAGGAGACATCCAACTTGTTTTGGAGACAAATTCTCTCTCTCATGTAGCCCTGGCTGTCCTACAACTTGCTCTGTAGACCGGGCTGGACTGGAACTTAGAGACCCACCTGCCTCTGCCTCCCAAGCTCACTGGTGAATGGGAACAGCCTCATACATTTTAATCCTCGGTCCCCAGCTGGCAGACATGTTTGGGAAGCATGTGGCCTTGTTGGAAGAAGTGTTTCACTAAGGGACTGACTTTGGTCTCTAAAGACTCCATTCTTAGGTTCCTCCTCCCTCTCTCTGCTCCTACTTTCAGATCAAGATACAAGCTCTCAGCCGTGGCTGCACCCATCGCCTAGCTCGGACACTGTAGACCCGAATTGACCCTCTGAAACTATAAGCCCATACGAAACATTGACTCTTACATTGTTGCCTTGGCCACGGTGTCCCTCCAACCTTTGTTTTTCAAGACAGGGTTTCTCTCTGTAGCCCTGGCTATCCCAGAACTTGCTCTGTAGACCAGGCTGTCCTTGAACTTATTAAGAGATCTACCTGCTTCTGCCTCCCGACTACTGGGATTAGAAGTATGCACCACCATTCCTGGCTTGGAAATAGGGTCTCAGTGGGAACTGGGACTCACCCCCATCTGTCTCTGCCTCTCCAGCCCTGGGATGACAGGCATGTGCCGCCATGCCCTGCATTTTATGCAGATTCAAGGGGGCTTAAACTCGGCCCCCTTGATTACACGTCAAGAACTATGTGAACCAAGCTGTCTCCCTAATCCCAAAAGGTGCCCCTCTCACAACGATCTCTATATCCACCGCCCTGCCATCCAGGAGCGACTGTACAAAGTTTACTCTGGCATTTGAAGTTCTCAGTTGGAGGTGTTATTCCACTGACCGGCTTATGACCTGACCGCTTAGAACAGAATGCTGGACTCATTCATCAGGGTTCTGTGGGGATCAGCTCTGCCTTTGTTTACATCTCGGCACTGCCCACCTGCCCTCGTGAAGGATGGCCAGGTTATTAAAGTGACTCCATCCCTTCCTTCACCTGCACACTTCAGCTGCGCCAGCTCCCAGCTCAGGTGACTGGGGGGACTCTCCGAGACTCCTGCCCGAGTGTCCCTGCATGCAGTAGGTAGGAGTTACTTCAGCTTCACCTTGTCTCCTCATATCCTGATCCTTCTCACAGGAGCCAGAGAGAGTCCATCTCTCCTCAGATTCTCCACTCACCCACCAGACAACCTGGCCTTACCTGCTGTCCTCTTGCTCTCTGGCCACCAGGGGGACCCAATACCGGCTCAGGCCAATCTGGACAGCCAACCAGCTAGCTCTCTGGTATTCCAGTTCTCAGAGGCCTCTGGCCTATGCTCTCAAATCCTCTCAGAGCCAGGCCTTCTATCCAAGCCATACTCCTGTCCTGTCTGCCTCTTGGTATCAACACCAAGAGATTAAAGGCGTGTGCCACCAAGCCGGGCCCCTTTCCCCACTGTTAATAACAGTTCTTCCCATGACTTGGAAAGCACATAGACTCCCCCCGTCCCAGCCTTCTCACTGTGTGCTGGTACTGCAGGAACAGAAGCTTCCGGGTCATCACAAACCGTGCTTTCTTATTCTTCACCACCAGGTTCCCTAGTAGTCGTGACAGGACTTCAGGCCTGTGAGGCAGGGGCAGAAGGAACTCGAATCACAAGTCGGCCTTAAAAGACAAGGAAAGGGCTGGAGAGATGGCTCAGCGGTTAAGAGCACCCCACTGCTCTTCCAGAGGTCCTGAGTTCAATTCCCAGCAACCACATGGTGGCTCACAACCATCTATAATCAGGTCTGGTGCCCTCTTCTGGTGTATCTGAAGACAGCTACAGTGTACTTATATATAATACATGAATAAATAAATCTTTAAAACAAACAAAAAAAAAAGACAAGGAAAAACAAACAGTACGGTACCCTGTGCTCTGCCTCCTGCTCGCTCTGAGACTCTAGGCTAGCCCTTCTACAACCTGAGTCTGTCCTTAATCTTTCTCCTTCCCAGAATGAGTGTGAACATCCATGGGAAGCCTGGACCCCCACATCAGAGCTGAGAGGACCAGCCCAACAAGGGGATGGGGGGTGGGGGGATCACAAATACTGGCCAGCCTCAAAGTGTGATGCTGAGAGGTGGACTACCCCATCGGTGTAGGGCACGGGTTCTAGTACGGCACCCAGAATAGCTGCAGAGGGAACGGCACCAATGATGAGTCTACCCTGCAACCCCGCTGCTTACCTGGGAGCGGCCTCTACAAGTCCTGTCAGCACGGCCTCCACTGCCCGGTCAGGCACTTGCTCCACCAGGCGCCAGCACACCCGTTGCCACAGACAGCTGTCCTGGGTGAGCACTGTCAGCTGGGGCACCAGCACACCCAGGATCTCTTCTGAGGGGACACAGAGGCCCTGGGTTTCAGGAGCCACCCTCAGCGGGAAGCCAATGGAGGCGCCCGGTACCCACAGACCCACAGGTTCACAGACATGGGCAAGCCCAGAGACATCACCGAACCAGAGTCAGACCCAAGTGAGGGAATCCCACTGAAGGCAAGAGTCCACTTACATATCACTGTTTGGGACGTACGATGATTCCCCACCCTCCTCTATAGAAGGTGGAAGGGGTCAGGCACTACTCACTCTTTCGCCCCTGGATGCACACCTTCCCCAGAACTTGAGACACAAAGGAGACAGAGCAGTCTAGACCACCTGAAACAGAAAGCAAGACTGCAAAATAAGTCGGCAGGACATCTGACCACGCACAGTGACCTTAAGCTTAGTGGCCAAGCCAGCAGCGGAAATTCCTTGGAACAGATGTGCATTTCAATCTAACATGAGAGAAAATCCAGTAATAATGTGCTTTAAAAGTACTGCACACAATACACACAAGCTGAGTGCTGATGGCACACGCCTTTAGTCCAAAGCTTGGTTGACAGAGATAGGTGGATCTCTGAATTCATCACAGGCCTGGCCTACAGAATGAGTTCTAGGACAGAGAGAAACCCAGAGAGGGGTTGGGGATTTAGCTCAGTGGTAGAGTGCTTGCCTAGCAAGTGCAAGGCCTGGGTTCGGTCCCCAGCTCCCGGGGAAAAAAAAAAGAAAAGAAAGAGAAACCCCGTTTCAGAAACAAATCAAAACAAAACAAAACAACATCATCGCACATCATCTCAATGACAATGACCCTACCTACATCACTGAGGAGGCACCAGATGCGGCCTGGACTAGGAGCCGACTACTGACTCAGAACTGGGCTCTAACCACCACAGCAGCCACTGCCCACAAGGCCTGTCTCCTTGGTAAAGAAGGAGCCATGAGGAGGTCAAGAACAAAGAGGAGATGGGGTGGCAGCCTCCCACAAGTAGAGCTGAGATGATTGATGGTGCCTGTTAGAAAACAGACATGCCAAACACACCATGACAGAGGATGGGAACTTAGGCTTCAAGGACAGAATCCAAGTGCCACTAAGAATAGAGTGAGACCCTGTCTGTCTCAAAAGCGAGACAAAACAAAACAGACCAGAAAGACCAGGTTGAGGCCATGCCAAAACTCCAGTGGACCAGCTTCTTCTGGGGTCACATGGGTAAAGGACACAGGAGCCCTCAGGTGCTGGGCTGAGGAATGAAAACATAGCTAGGAGCAGAGGGAGAGAAGGCAGCCAGAGTAGCTCCCGTTAGGCTGGGGTATGGTTCTAAGTGGCATGTGACAGGCACAAGAAGGAAGGCAGGGACACTTTAGGAAGAGGCACGGGCTCGTCAGTCAATCTCACAGGCCTGTATCTGACAACCCAGGAATCATGATGGCCCTTCCCAATTCCACTCTTGGGATATGTTCCAGGGAGAACCAGTAGTAATGTTCCAGAGAGGGCAGGGCTAACCTTTGACACCTACGGGGTGGTTCCTAGAAGTCTGTGGTGACAGCAGTCCCCAGAGTGCCGGACATGCGTGTGAAAAGCATCCGCCCTGAGAGCCAAGAACAGTCAGCACTCAAAACACCACCGAAGATACGTGGAAGTGAACCTCAGTAAACAAGGACGGTTTCTCAGAAATACAAGTGACTGGGCGGGAAAAGCAGGCCTTGGTGACTTTGCCTAACATTCAGCTAAGAACCAAAGGGTCCTAGGGTCGGAGTTAACTCCCCAAGATCAAGACCCAAAAGAGAGATGAAACTCTGTCAGGCGATACAAGAGGGTCTGGAACGGGGCAGCCTCTAACCTACCTGACAGCACTTTCCTGACTCTTCAGGGCCCACAGGCTTCGAGAAGAGGAGGGAGAATGATAAAGGCCAGGAGAGATGTCGAGGCAGGGTGCTCACCTTGGAGAAAGTTCACGGCCGCCTTTAGTGCCCGCATGACCTCCAGGCCCAGCAGAGGGAAGTAATTCTGGGGGAAGAACTGGGTCAGGTTGTCCCGCTGGAGACGGTTGCCCAGGAGATCTGGTAAGCCCACGACTTTGCTGAGCAGCGTCTCCTGGAACAGGGGGAAGCTGGGCTTTGTCTGCGGCCGACACTGCTCCTCCATGAGAGCGGCCACTCTGCCGGCGTGCAGAAATGTGTCCAGCAGCCGAGCCATCTTCATCAGACGGAAGCTAGGGCTAAAGAACCGCGAGTGTATTGGGCAGAGCCCTCGATCGCTCCCTACTAGTGCTCCCTTCTGGCCATAAAGAATCAGTCCCAGAGCTAGGGAGATGGCTCACTTAGTGAAAATAAGCCCTGTAAGCATGAACCTAAGCTTCATTCCCATAAAACACATGAAAAAAATCCAGGTCAGCTGGGCAGTGGTGGCCCACGTGCAGTACTCAGAAAGCAGAGGCAGGTGGGGTTCCAGGCCAGCCTGAACTTGTTCCAGCACAGCCAGGGCTACAGCAAGAAACCCTGTCTCAAACAACAAAAGCAACACCAACAAAGCCAAGTGAGACAAGCAACAAGCACGGTGGCACATAGCTTAATCCCAGCATACAAGAGGCAAAAGCAGGAGAGTGTCAGTGAGTTCAAAGCCTATATAGTGAGTTTCAGGGACAGTCTGGTCTATTTAGTGAGACCCCATCTCAACCCCCTCATTCCTCTACCAAAAAAAAAAAAAAAAAAAAAGCCAGGGGGTGACAAGAGCATGAAGCTCCAGCCCTGAGGATACAAAGACAAGTGGATGCCTGAAACTCCACGGCCAGACAACCCAGCCTAACTGACAACCTCCCAACAGATAAGAGACCCCATTTCAAAAAACAAGAAGCTAGGCATGGTGGTGCATGCCTTTAATTCTGGCATCCTGGAGGCAGAGGGTGGAGAATCTCTGAGTTCAAGGCTGGGACAGCCAGAGCCTCATCATAGAGAGATCTTGCTTCAAAAAGAACAAAACAAAACATACCAAAAAGGACTAGTCCCGATGACTTCATAAGTATTTACATCTGCTCGCCAGCTAAAAAACACTTAGTTCCCCCGATGACTAGCCAGTTACGTGTAGGATGTCCCAGACCCTGCAGATACACACCACTCCCTCCCCAGAAGAGGATGGCACGAGACTGGCTACCTTTCTGGTATCAGCTGGAGACAGTGCAGACTCTATGAGCCGCTGATCTGCTCTTGCTATCTGCAATGTGAATTTTGCTCTTCCTCCCAGCCCTTAACAAGAAGGAGTGAGGCCAGGCTAAGATGCTGGGTCCTTCCCTTTTCAGAGCTGGGCACAGCTACACTCAGTTTTAAGGTATTGGGACCCTTCTCAGAACTTAAGTGTCCTGTTGCTCATAAACTGCTCACCCAGCAGTGCTCTCAATGGCTTCCATCAGCACCAGGAAGGCTTGGTCTGGCGGGCCGTCCAGGAAAAAGCTCTCCCAAAGCTGCTCCAGCTGGCCATCGGGAGATAGCTCCAGCCAGCCTGGACTGAGCTTGCTGACCAGACATCTGAGGACGGCTGAGAAGTGGACGGTGGCAAACTCCTCCTTCTCCTCAGGAAGAACTGGATCCTCGGTTCTACCGAGGTATCGCTTCAGAGTCCCCAGGGTAGAAAGGATATGGCCAGCATCCTCTGAGGATGAAAGGGTGTGAATGGCTTCCTGGACGGTGAGCCTGACAGCAGACAGTGCTGGGTCCATCCTGCAGGACAGGGCTGAGAGTCCGAGAAAAGTATGTTTGAGTGTCAAGAATTCTTCCCATGGCACCCACGAAGTTAAGGAAGGAAGCAGGAGGGTTGGCTCCAAATCTCAGAAACCCCAACATCCCTCTTCTGCACTTCCAAGAGCTTCACTGACAATCTCACTCACGCTATCCCGTACTTCTCCAGGTTTCCCGCCTCCCCGAGGATTTCCTGCCTCCCCGATGCCCTGTGGCTGTCAAACTCGCTGATACTTGGATGAGTGAGTGGCTTTCCAGGTTGCAGTAACTACAACTCCAGCGTCTGCAGCTCCAGGTTAGCACCCAGCCCCCTAAACACGAGCAGGGAAACTGGCCATTCTGCAAGGCCGTCACCACTGCAGACCCGACTGCACCAACCATTCACTCCTACAGGGTTCCTCTGGCCAGCATGCTTCAGAGTCAAGGCTACATGCTCCCTCTTGCGCGCCACTGATTCGCCACAGCACCAGGACCACGCGCCAGATTCAGTGTCAGCGGAAGGCAGCCTTGAGTCCAAGTCGCAGACCTCACGCGAAACTTACAGGAATATTTAGAATTTCTGGGGCCAATACCTACTTATGGCTAGGGACTAACCAGCGGCGCGCCGACGCGCTGGTGACTGCAGCATCTGCGCCTGCGCAAGAGGAAGAGGCGTGGCCTAATAGCCTAGAGTGGGCAAGGCTGAGGGCGGGACTCGGGTAGGTGTGTCCGTTCTTTCTGTCCCTCTGTGGTTGCTCTCTGTTTTCCTTAATTCTGGAGGGACTCTCCCCAGCACACTGCCTCCTACGCTGCCTTGGGTCCTATGACTTTCCACTCTAGACCACTAGGCAACTGGCTAGACGTCCTGAGGGAAACAGAATAAGGAAGCCAGGAACAGCGAATATGGACAAGTTGTAACGCTGATGTATGCTGTGGTACACATGGCTACATCGGTTAATTGGAAACACTTGAACCGCGTCTAAACTACCCTAAATGAAACACCAGTAGCTGAGTAACCTCCCAGGGGTCCTGGCTGTCGTCTGAACTTAGCAGTATGAAACATTCCATCATGGCAGAACTTTTTTTGACCATCCTGATCTGGAAGATACATTGAGGGAGCAACATTTCAGCGGGACTGGGTGTGGGTGGAAATCTGGGCATTCAACATCATCAAGCAAAATTATCCTTCCTGGGCTGAAAATGAGCCCACTCGAGGCTCAGCAGTTAACAGAGCATCCTGGGCCCTTTCCTGTGGCTGCTGCAGCTTCCACCAGGCAGATTTAGGCTACTGTAAGGACTCCAGCCCTCGACAGCTTTACCATATTTGTGTAGCTCTTAATGGCAGCCAGTGTTAAAATTCTTGGCCTAGCATTGAGACCTCTTGGCTCCCTGGAACTCGTCTGGTATCCAGGGCTGCAGCATCTCTTCTCTGGTTTAGTCATTTTATCCTCCTTCGGTCTCAGTTTCTGCAGTCTCTTGATGTCTCAGCTACTGCTTCCTCGACTATGACAAAGCTGACTGCCCTGTCCCCTTTGTAGCTTGACCTGCCAACCGCTCAGCTGTCACTGCCACTGTCTCTCTGGCGCCTTTTTTTTTCCCCCTCATGATAACAGCTTAACCAACATTACTGACAGTAGGCAAGCAAAGCCCGGAGAGGAGCCTTTTACTGAACCTAAAGCTGCAACAAGAGGGAGGCGATCAGGATAGTCTCTCCCAAAGGGAATCTAAGCAGCTGCTTTCAAATCCTGAGAGGGGCACTTCCTCTACTCAGAGCCTTCGCCTGATTAGAGCACCGGCCTCTGCAGTTCCTCAGCTAGGCCACCAGGGGACGTGTTCCCCTTCTCAACCTGGTAGAAATGGTTACAGAAAACCTTGGGGCTGTGCCTTCCAGATCTGCAACCTTGGAGTTTTCTCAAGGTCCTAACAGGGCTTTACGGATCATCAGCGCTGGCATAAGGGCAGGCCAGGTGCAGTTGACTGGCAATTCTTTTGTTCACGGCATCCAAGACAAGAAAGGGAAACCTAGCAGGTGCTAATTAAGGGCTCATGACACCTCAGCACCCAATATTTTTGCCTATGTTCCGGAAATGAATACCAGAGTACTTACAATAAAAAATGTTAACAGTGCTACCACTTGGCCAGCGTCTCACCCAGAGATGGGCGTTCTTATTTGTATTAGAACAAAGGGGTGTCGGGAGGATCCGATCTCCATTTAAAGGTAAAGGTGCTTTGCTGCCCAGCTTGATACCCTGAGTTCAATCTTCAGGACTCGCATGGTGGAAAGAGAGAACTGACTCCTCAAAGCTGTCCTCTGACCTTCAAAGTGCATGCGCTCCATGAGCTCGCACAATCACACGCAAATGAATGTAATGTTGATTTTTCTTTTAAAAGACTAGTACTGGGAGCTGGGGAGATGGTTTACTAGGCACAGTGCTTGATGTACACACATGAAGATCTGAGTTCAAATCCCCAGCACCCAATATAAAAGCCAAGTGAAGAGGCATGCATCTGTGTTGCTAAGGAGATGTAAACAAAGTCTACCCCCCTCCTTCTACAGTCCCAGCTATAAACCGAGGTTCGTTTCCACCAAAGCTCACTCTGGGGAATCAGTGAGTTTATTAGCCTGACAGAGAAATGGGTTATAGGGTTATAGGCAGGAGCAGAGGTGACCTTAAAGCAGTCACATTGGAAGGTCTGCCCCCAGCAGACCCCCATGACTGTGTAGGTAGAACCCTTCCCCTAATCTTTACATACCTCTATATTCTTTCCCTTCTCTGAGTCCCCCACAGCTACAATGAACGAAGGCAGACTTGCATACAATTGGTTGGGAGGAAGCTGGATACTCAAGTGAGGATCCCCTGACCCTCTCTGCCCCTCTTCTATAAGATAACACCAAACCCAGACATGATGGTCATTTGCAAGTAGGCCCAGGTTGATGGTGACAGAATGACTTGGAGAACAGTCCTGTACAACAACAATCTGTGACCCCAGCATCGGGGCAGGGTTGTAAGAGAATAGGTGAGTGGAGGAGCGCTTGCTAGCCAATCTGTGAGCTCGAGGGTTGGTAAGGCTCTGTTTAAAGTTTTGGTGTCTACACATGAGCCTGTGAGTACAACACACACAGAATAAATGCATAAATGAACAATAAAAGCCAACACTGGGTTCAGTCCAGAGAACAGACAGTAAGGAACCACCGCAAATACAGTTGTCAGGGCACATGTGGGACACTGTAGGAGTCGGAAGGGCTGGAGGCTGGTATCTCCAGATGGAGCCAAGGCTTGAGAATGGGGTGTGGCAGCCCCAGGTGGGACCGCCCTGAATCTCCATCCCTAAACTACAACTCCATTATTCCTTGACCCCTCCATTTTCCTGAAGCTCCCCATCTAGAAACTTTGCAGTAAGGCAGGGTTGGGGTGGGGTGACACATTTCTCAAGCCTCAGTACTTAGAAATGTCTTTACTCTTTGTACCTGCTCTATTGAATGAGCTAGAAGCACTACTTTTTCACTATTTTATAATTACTATTTTGCCATTGTTTTTTGGTCATTTTTGTGGTGCCACGAGTCAAATCCTGGCCCAACATAAATGTTAAGAAGGACAGCTGTCGGGCTGGAGAAATGGCTCAATGGTTAAGAGCACTGACTGCTCTTCCAGAGGTCCTGAGTTCAATTCCCAGCAACCACATGGTGGCTCACAACCATCTGTAATGAGATCTGATGCACTCCTCTGGTGTGTCTGGAGACAGCTACAGTGTACTTATATATAATAAATGAATAAATCTTTAAAAAAAAAAAAGAAAGAAGGTCAGCTGTCCCCTCAGAATTGTCTGTCTCCTGCACCAAGTTTTTCTCCCTGGATACTTTTGTGATTTCTCTCTATCTGTGGTGTTCTGATGTTTGACCAAGGAGCCTTGATGGTGGCAGCCAGCCTCTGGGATGATACTCGGCGAGCAGCCTGTCCTCTGGGAAGACAGTCTGGCTCCTGTCAACTTGGAAATTGTTGGTGCTTTTGTTGGAGACACCTTCCTAAGTTATTCTACAAACTAGGATTCTTCGAACAACAGAACATTATTTTCTCACAGCTCTGGGGGCTGAGTCGGCAGCATGCTGCCACAGAAGTTTCTTCTGGTTTCCAGGGGTTCCAGGTGTGCCCCACCACAGCACCTATATTCCCATCTCTGCCACCGTCTTCATCGGGCCTCTTCCTTGCTGTCCTCTCTGCCTCTATCAGGATACTTGCTGTTGAGTACAGGGCTATCTGGGTACTGCAAGGTAACCTCATCCTAACATGTGCCTAGGCATTCTTCCCCATAAGACTATTCACAGGTCCTGGGGTCAGAACTTGGATCAATTTCCTCAGGGACCCTCATTCATCCCCCTGCACAGCCTGTAAACAAAAGTCAGGCAGGGAAAGTCAGGTATGTCCAGCTTGATTTCAACATTAGATAATACATTTGTGGAAATATCACATTAATTCAAAACGTACAATTTGTGGGACATGTGTGTGTGTGTGTGTGTGTGTGTGTGTGTGTGTGTGTGTGTGTGTGTGTGTGTGTGTGTATGGTCACATACCTACATACCTATAGTCCTAGCTGAGGGCTGAGATGGATCACTTAACCCAGGAGTTCAAAACCAGCATGAGCAGCACAGCAAGATCCTTTCTCAGGAAAGGAAAGCATAGCTAATCTTGTTATCCCGTTCTAGAAGAGAAGGAAATAAGTTATAATGAAACTCAGTCACATTACTAAGAGGGATTCCTTCTCCAAGGGAGTGAGACCGGGAGTCACAGGACATGGCTGCATGTGACTGGAATGCTGGGTGCCAGTGCAGAGCTGGCTTAGACAACTTCCTGGCCACACTCAGGCCCTGTCCTGCTCTGACTTCTTGGTGGGAACTCTTGCCTAGGTGCTGCTGTTAGAGCCATTATCCGCTCCCGTCTGCCTCTGAGCCAAGCAAAGCCTCAAGCACATCCAGTAGAACAATTTCCCAGAGAAACTGTTTGTGCCTGTTTGAAGCTCGTTTCCCTGGGAACCTTGGGTTCTCAGAGCCCACCGGACTGAAGGCAGATATGCCTTTCATTAAGGTGGCAGGAAGAGCCTGACACTCGGCCAGGACAGAAAGAAGAAAACCAGTCACGTGGTTGGCTTTGATCGAGGAGCAGGGATATGAGACAGACTCAAGGAACAAAGGGACAGACATCAGCTCCTGCCTCTGTGTGTCCCAGCATGGAGTTCTTGAAGAAGAATACTCTGCCTTTTCTTCTTGTATTTGTGTCCATGTATATACACGGGACTCCATCACAGGGAGCTGACCCAGCTAGGCAAAGAAAGCCATTTTTCGAGAGACTCCGTCGACTAGAAGAGCAGGTAGGTAGATCATCCATGATGAACTGGTTATATAAAACCAGGAGCAGGTTAAAAAAAAAAAGGATGTCACAGGGTCAGCTGCTCTCTGTAATCAGTGGACACAGCACTTGGTTTGCTCTCCTTGCTGGAAGTCAACGATATTCTCACCTGTTTTTGGAAACCAGGCAAGCATTTGCTAGGCTCTGCTCTGAAACCCAACTAGAAGGTAGGTGTGTGTGTGTGTGTGTGTGTGTGTGTGTGTGTGTGTGTGCTTGTGTGTGTGTGTGTGTGTGTGTGTGTGTGTGTGCAAATGCAGGAGACCCAAAGAGGTCTCTAGGTGACCCAAATAGCACAGCTGAAAGGCCTGGGTAGCGACTGTGTGTACTGGTCTATTTCAAAGCAGAACATATGCTCTGTCCCAAGGATCCCATGGGCGGTCTGTAGACCTTCCCCATCCCAAGCACGTCTGGTACTGATCCTGGTAAAGCCAGGCATGGTGAAGCCTAGCACTCAGATTCAAGTCAAAATATTGCTGTGAGTTTGAGACTAGCCTATATGATGACATAGTGAGTTCTAGGCCAGCCCATGCTACTGAGTGAAACTTTATCTCAAAACAAAGAAAACAACAGAGCCGATGGGATGGCTCAGTGAGATTGTTCAGGAGTTAAGAGAGAGCTCTTGGGGTTGGGGATTTAGCTCAGTGGTAGAGCGCTTGCCTAGGAAGCGCAAGGCCCTGGGTTCGGTCCCCAGCTCCGAAAAAAAGAACCAAAAAAAAAAAAAAAAAAAAAAGAGAGAGAGAGAGCTCTTGCTGCTCTTGCAGACGACACAGGTTCAATTCCCAGCACTCGTGTGGCAGCTCACAATCATCTGTAACTCCAGTTCCAAGGAGATAGGACTTTGTCTAGTGGGTACCACATGTACATGGTACACAGATACACGTGCAGACAAAACATCCACACACACAGAATAGAATAGAACTTAAACCAAAACAACAGCAACAAAGACTGAAAGGGCAAAAAGGCTGTAGCTCAGTGGCAGAGGGCTTTCTTACCTAGAATGCACAAAACCCTAGATCCAGTCCCCAGAACTGTAAAACCATAAATAAATTTAAAAAAAATACATGTACTCTGAGCTGGAGAAATAGTTCAGCAACCAGGAGCACTAGGCACTTTTAGAGGATCCAGGTCCATTCTCAGCACCACATGATGGCTCACAACCATTTCTAACTCCAGTTCAAGTGCCTGCAAAGCACTGGGTACACATGCATGCACACATGCAGGCAAAACACCCATGTACACAAAATTAAATACATCGAGGAGGTGGGGGGAGAGTGTTTCTTTGTGTTGCCCTGGATACCCTGGAACTTGCTCTGTAAATCAGGCTGGCCTCGAACTCACAGACAGCCACCTCTCTGCCTCTGCCACCACCCAGGTCAATCTAAAATCCTTTTCAGTGTACTCACACAAACAGCCAGTCCTGCAATCCCCTCTGATCACAAAGGTAGCCCCAAGGGTCACAGCAGTGTGATGACCGGATACAATCTTCCAGAGTGTTGGGGCCAGGGAAGATCATAACTAGGGCCATGGACCTGGAGCCCCCAATTTGCACCGTGCAGCTATGGGGCCTGAGGACTGTCACCCCCTGTGTACCCGGCCCTTTGGGACTAATCACGATAATCTCCCCATGTGTCCTAGCGTGGTGACAAGGATTGAATTGGGCAGTTTATAAACAGTGCCATCCATAGGCTCGGTGTAGAACAGGTACTTCTGAAGTGTGCTTAGGATAGCCTGAACCCAACCCCATAAGAGCTGTGTTCTCTTCACAGTTTCAGAGATTCCAACAGGTGACCTTAACACACCTGCAGGACATTGCCAGCAACTACAATGTGTACTACAATATGGACGCCCGCTTCCAGGGCCTGGTGGAACAGAGCCAAGCCATAGCTCTAGCGATGAATCAGTCTCAAGCTGCCATACAAGGAGATGTGGCCCAACTAAAGACCTGGTTTAGGAAGAGTCAGCGAAGGAGCCGGAAGATGGATGCTCGGCTCCAAGCCTTGGACCTCTCCCTGAACACAAAGAACAGGCAGTGGGTGGAGGAGGAGAAGGAGCAAAAGGCACAGAGGGAGGCTACTGCAAGCCTGGCCGTAAGCTTTAGGGCACTACAGGATGCGCTGGCCAGCCTCACACAGCAAGTCCATAGCCAGGATGCCAGGCTCGCTGTTCTTGAGGGACAGATACAGAGGTCCTCCCCTAGTACTGTGGCCCTGGGGCTGACCACAGCCCCCAGCCCCACCCAGCTTGCTCATCGAGGCCCTGGTTCCTTGCAACTGTGGAGGAAGAGCCAGGCATCCAAGTCTTCATCCCAACACAGGAGTTCCTCCCAAGACTTCACTGTCCACGTCCAGGAGATGCAGAAGTCCCAAGCCCCAAGCAACCATCAAGCAGCCTCACTGAGGACCTACCAAGGACCAGGAAACAGTAAGTGACACAAACCTGTCACCTCCCTATCAAGTTCCAGGTTTCCCTAACAATGCCTGAAGCTATCATGACATGCCTGACACCTGTCACCCCAAAGAGCTCTTTCCCCCAAGGGCTACATACCCAACACGGTAAGAGAGAATGGCCTCTAGCAGGTCAGGCTGCATGACAGAAGGGCCCCCAGTGAAGTGGTTGACTCAGGAGCCTCAGAATGAGAGACTGTGAGAGACAATGACTCTCACTTCATACTAACAATACTGAGACTTGACTTGGGGTAGCCAAAGAGAAATAGTTGAGTTTGTGTTTGTGCAGGAGCCTAACGCCAGCCTAGAACAAGGACAGAAATGGTCGGAGCACTGTTTGACACAAAACAGCGACTTCCACAGTCCTAACCACATTTCCCTGTCTCCTGAATTCTCCTTGGCTGAGTTCTTCAGTTTCTCCTTATCTAGCATAGTCCCCACCCCCAAATCCTCCTGGGGCTTGAGATGCACTGCTCTTTCCTGATCCTGGACTCAGTCACAGAGTTGATATTTCAGTTTAAAATAAATTAAAAAGTGCTCAGACAGGCAGGTCCCAGCTGCTACGTAGGGAAGAGAGGGGCCAAGTGCTGTCTGCTCATCTGAGATCCACCAATAAGTACTGAAGACACCTCAGACTAAAAAACGGGCCCTAAGGATTTATTTCCTATAGAATAATCCTAGATTATCTGGCTGATAATAGTCACCAGAGGTTAGAGAGGAAGGCAGGAAAGTCAGACCTTGAGGACACCTGAGGACAGAGGCAGAGAATAAGAGGGTATACTGTGGAACTAGAGTGTAGCCACGAGCCAAGGCCTTCAGGACTACCACAACCAAACACAACTAGGCTTCTCTGAGCCTCTGGAGGAAACTGGGTCTTGAACCCTGGGAGACCAGGTACAGGTTTATGACCTCCAAAAGAGAGCTGGTTTAAGTCAATAAACATGTATCAAAGTTACAGCAGTCACAGAGCTTAGACAGAGGCTTCCCTGGTCTGAAGGCGCTTCAGAGACAGATGGACAGGGAGGATTCAGCCACTCTCTGAGAGTTATCCTCAGTCCTTACCTGTGCAGCGGAAGTGTTCAGATCGTGAGCTCAGAAAGGATGAAGCAAGCACCATGAAGACCCTGGGGTCATGATGTGGCTCTCCCTGGGGGTCAAAGGGCAGGCCTGCAGCAGGGTGCTTCCGAACTGTTTCATGCTCAGGGCTGACTCTCTTCCCTCTGTTTCCAGTTTGCGGCACGGGCCCAGTGCTGATTTTCCCCAATACCTCCACTGAAAATGTGATCTTTCTCAGCCCTGGCCTCCTCGTGCCCCTACGAGCTCTGACCTTCTGCAGTTGGGTCCGCATGGCCACCAGCTACCTGGGCACCCTCCTTTCCTACGCCACCGACGACAATGACAACAAGTTAGTGCTGCATGGCCGAGACTCCCTGGTCCCCGGCTCCATTCACTTTGTGATCGGAGACCCGATCTTCAGGGAATTGTCCCTGCAACCGCTCCTGGATGGTCAGTGGCACCACATTTGTATCATCTGGACATCCGTGGAGGGCAAGTACTGGCTCCATGTAGACAGAAGGATAGTAGCCACCGGCTCCCGCTTCAGAGAGGGCTATGAGATCCCTCCTGGAGGGTCGCTTGTGCTGGGCCAGGAACAAGACACTGTGGGGGGTGAGTTTGACAGCTCTGAGGCCTTCGTAGGGAGCATATCTGGCTTGGCCATCTGGGACCGGGCACTGCTCCCTGGAGAAGTTGCCAACCTGGCCTCTGGGAAAGAGCTCCCGACAGGTGCCCTTCTGACGCTAACCAATGTCACATCCGTAGGTGGATTTGTGCAGAGAGTCAAATGTACATGCCTGGAACAGTGTCCGTAAGGCCGTCACACAGAGACTGCATCACAGTCAATGCCATCAAGAAGAGTAAGCCTCATACCAGAACACTCCCCTGCCGTGACTGCTGGGCTATGTGCGCCTGTGCTCTAATGTAGGAGCTTCCCACATGGAGACGCAGATTAGACAGAAAATGTGCAAGGGGAGGAAAGGGGGGTCCAAGAAGGCAACTTCCCATTGCTGTGGCATTCTTTGGTTTGCAGTTTTGATTGGTTGTTGTTTTCTGAACTAGGGTCTCATCCTGTGGGCCTTATTGGCTTAGAACTCACTCTGCATCCCCAGACTGGCTCCAAACCCATAGCAATCTGCCACCAGGGTGCTGAGATTCCAGATGTGAGTCACCGATCCCCCACTCCTTTCTCTCTTTTTCTTTTTCCTTTTTTTCTTTTTCTTTCTTTTTTCTTTTTTTCGGAGCTGGGGACCGAACCCAGGGCCTTCTGCTTGCTAGGCAAGCGCTCTACCACTGAGCTAAATCCCCAACCCCTTCTCTCTTTTTCTTTTGACAGATTCTCACTATATAGGCCAGCTTAGCTTGCATTCATGACCCTCCACCCTCTCAAGTGCTAAGACACTGGCCTTCACGGTGATATTTTTACAGGCTGCACCTTCAAAGCCATTCTTGTTTCCTGTGTGGTCTTTTACCCCAGCTGAGTTGGCAGACAGGAACATTGGGGCTGGGTGGACTTCCTTCTAAAGCACCTTTGTAGCCACGAAATGCTGTCAGACAGATGATAGGCCAGTTCCTGGGGACTCCCTTGAAGTTATAAGAAGTACTTTTACCATAGTTGTCTCTTCTCCAAAGATTCACTGGAGTTTTCCTGTGAACATGGATGTTCCAACATCCCTCTCATGAAAAAAGCCTTAACATCCTGTCTGCTCTCCCCCTTTCCCAGAAGACCTAGGGATTCCTGGAGGTAAACTGGCCATTCTTGTTCTGTTGTCTGTGAGAGCCATTGAGGCTGCCAGAGCTACCATTAAAGACACACT
This sequence comes from Rattus norvegicus, assembly GCF_021556685.1. Classification (NCBI taxonomy): domain Eukaryota; kingdom Metazoa; phylum Chordata; class Mammalia; order Rodentia; family Muridae; genus Rattus; species Rattus norvegicus. The sequence goes on from NC_141543.1 coordinate 20,132,936, forward strand.
AGGGGGCTGGAGAGATGACTCAGTGGTTAAGAGCACTGACTGTTCTTCCAGAGGTCCTGAGTTCAAATCCCAGCAACCACATGGTGGCTCACAACCATCTGTAATGGGATCCGATGTCCTCTTCTGGTGTGTCTGAAGACAGCTACAGTGTGCTCATATACATTAAATAAGTAAGTAAATCTTTTTTTTTTTTTTTGGTTCTTTTTTTCGGAGCTGGGGACCGAACCCAGGGCCTTGCGCTTCCTAGGCAAGCACTCTACCACTGAGCAAATCCAAAAAAAGGGATTGGGGATTTAGCTCAGTGGTAGAGCGCTTGCCTAGGAAGCGCAAGGCCCTGGGTTCGGTCCCCAGCTCCGAAAAAAAGAACCAAAAAAAAAAATCTTAAAAAAAAGACAAACTAGCAATGCTTTAAAACTTAATTTGCCAGGCATTATTTTCACATTATAATATGTGCCCCTTTAAGAGTTTCTTTTTGGGGCTGGGGATTTAGCTCAGTGGTAGAGCGCTTACCTAGGAAGCGCAAGGCCCTGGGTTCGGTCCCCAGCTCCAAAAAAAAAAAAAAAAAAAAAAAAAAGAGTTTCTTTTTAAAGATTATAATAAAAGTGCTGAGTTGTGCGCCCATCACAATCTAGTTTTATTTAGTTTTCTTTTAAAATATTCTTTTGGTTTTTGGAGGCAGGGTTTCTCTATGTAGCCCTAGCTGTCTTAGAACTCACTCTGTAGACCAGACTGGCCTTGAACTCAGAACTCCACCTACCTCTGCCTCCTGAGTGCTGGGATTAAAGACATGTGCCACCCCTGCCCAGATCACCTGACTTTTTTTAAAATGTGGGTTTGGGAAATCAAACTAGGGAGACAGAGGTGGGTGGATCTCTGTGAGTTTGAGCCCAGCCTGGTCTACATAGTGAATTTCAGGATAGCCAGGGCTACTTAGAGAGAGAGAGGCCTTGTCTAAAAAAATGAAAAAGAAAGAAAAAAGAGAAAGAGAGAAACCGGAATGAGAAGAGTTCTGAAAAGAAGGAAAAGCCATCGAATCCCTTTGTCTGTTGGGTTGTACAGGGCTGTGACTGAGGTAAGCTAATGAGCCTGGTCAGCGGTTCCCCAGATGCTAACGGCTGAGCTACTTATCAGGCTGGCATGGTCTTGGTCAGTCCCCTGGCCCAAGGATGCCTGTGTGCTGTGCATGCAGTGCCTATCAGGTTGGTTGCGTTGAAATTCCCTGCCTTTGTCCATTTCTGCTTCCAGCTTCTTGAGTTGTTAGCTTTGACTGTTACTCACTTGGCCAGCTTGCTATCTGACCTTGCAGGTGTCCAAAAGCACTGTTAATGACACAGAGCTCTTAGTTCTCAAGCAACAGCTGCTAATTAATCTTTGTTAACTTTTCATCTAGGGCATGGCCTGGGGTTTCTTCCCTATGGTATGTGGGCTTTGTTAGGGGCTCTCTGGTATCATTATTTATATCAGAGACAAGAATAGAAGAAAGGAAGGACAGCACTGCTTTGTAAGCCTTCCTCAAGGACTCCCGGGTTGGGGAAGCCAGCCTGTGCTCACTGAGGCAGAGCCCTGGTCTTCCTTGTATCTCATCAGTCTGCTTATCTTTTCTTTCTTTCATTAATTTTTTAGACAGGGTCTCACTATGTGCCCCTGGCTATCCTAGAATTCACTCTGTGGATCAGGTTGGTCTCGAACTCTGAGATCCACCTGCCTCTGCCTCCTGAGTGCTGGGATTAAAGATGTGTGCCACCATGTCCAGCATCAGTTTGGCTATCTCACGCCTAGTCATCGCCCTCTGATTCACCTTCTCAGTGTTCCAGGTTTGCCATTTCCCCACTTAGTCTTCCCATTCAGCCTCAGCGTCTGTTCTCACTGGAACACTTGTGAGTGCCTGACAGTTTTCACCCTGTGCCCCTTTCCTCCCTGCCTACGGAAGCTAGCATCTGAGTCATTGGTTTGGCTTTCTGTTTGTGGAAGAGTTATGACCGTATATTTCTGGGTTGTCGTTCAACTTGCTACCCTCCCAACTCAATTCTCTGAATGCTGGGGTTACAGATATGTGCCACTGTACCCCTTTCCATTTCAAAAGGGAGAAAGTGGCACTGGACAGATGGCCCGGTTCTCATCTAGAGAACCCAGGCTCGGTTCCCAGCCCTACCATGAAAGCTTAGAACCATCTATACCTCCAGTTTCAGAAGATCTGATGCTCTTAATGGCCTCCACAGGTACTCGGCACACACGTGGTGCACATACACGCAGGCAAACACTCACATAAATTTTTTAAAAAAGATCTAAAATGAGAGAGTAGACTGAAGGTGACCCAGGCTCAGTGTTAGTAGAACCATGGGGTTCCAAAGCCTTCTGCACCCTGGGCTTCAGGTCTGTAGAGGCTGGGCCTCCATCTGGCTACCCTTTCCTCAGATGGAGACAGGCAGCAGTATGCAGAGCCCTACCAAGATGCACTGTCATGGGAACCTTGATCTAAATTAGTCTATTTTTTTAAAGATTAGATTCTTATAGCCCAGGCTGGGCTTGAACTCTCCGTGTAGCTGACGATGACTATAAACCCTTGATCCTCCTACCTCTACTCCCTGCGATTACAGATGCTGTGATCACAGGTGTTTCCCAATAAGGGCTTCATGCATGCCAGGCAAGCATTTCCCAACTGAGCTACATCCCCAGCACCTCCCTCTCATTTTTTCAAAACACATATTTTCTGTGTAGCCCTGGCTGTCCTGGGGCTCGCTGGGCAGACTAGGCTGGTTTCAAACTCAAGAGATCCGCCTGCCTCTGCCTCCTGAGTGCTGGGCTTAAAGGCATGCGCCAACACCACTGCTGCCCTAAATGAGTCTCTTAACAGCATCTTTCCAATCTCTTGTTATGCCCAGTGCCCTAAGCCTTCTGCTATAATCAGCCCCCTAGGTCGCCTGTTCCTGAGTCACAGTCAGGGACTATGTCAGAACTGGAAAACCCACTGCATGGTGCATGGCTGTGATCTTGAGTCACGAACTGTCTTCTGCTTCCCCAAGGACCTGAGCTCTTGGTCTCAAGCACAACTAGTTGAGCTCCTCTCCTTCTCTAACATCCCTTCCTTGCTTCTCTTGACACATCCCAGAGGCAGCTTTTGCTTCATTTCATTCTGGCTCCAAGGAGAGTGGGTAGCAACATATTTCTCCTGTAAAGAGCCTTGATCTAGTGAATGCCAGAGGGACAGCATAATCCCTGGGATTTTTGTTCTGTGGAAGACCCCTAGCAACAAGCAGGAAAAGTTGAAACTCCAATGGTTTGATTAGAAGTCTTGCTCTCAACCTCCTATATCAGACTAGAGCAGCTAGAGGTAACCAGACACACATGAGTTCTAAGCCAGTATGCTGCAACGAGCATCGGTTCTATATTTCCAGATCATAGATATCCAACAAGGTCTAAGGGAACCAAGATATCGCACCAGTCACTGCCGAGCTTGGGCCTTCAGCAGACATATTACAGCACGGTGAATGGCCGCCTCCTGGAGGAACTGTAGGGGCAAAAGTCACTCTAGCCAGGCAGATGGCCTTAGGTGTGGTCCATTCGTGTTTGGGGCAGTATGGCAGGACTTCATGGGCAAGTAGAAATCTTGGACAGGCAGTCATGGGAAGTCTGTTGGATTTGGAGACCAGAGAGTCAGAACACATTCATCTGACTCAACCTCCTCCTGGTGGGGTCATCAAACCTCACCAGTGTATTTTGAAGCATGAACCTCACCCTTTCTAAGGCTACTAGATTCTTTCTTTAACATCAATTACATTGTTACAATCCTGGCCCTGCAAGGAGTCAGTACCAACAAGAAGCCGTTGGTTCTCCCATAACCATGTTGTCTACCCCTGTCCATTTCTCTTCTTGCAAAGAACTAGGAGCATTTGACAGACATGTGTAAAACCCCGAATTTAATCCTAATAGACAAAAGCCAATAAAAAGAGAACAAATAAGTTGAAGGCCCTGGTCTTTTGGGAGCTGTGGGAATTTTACCACTTTGTCAACAAGGGTTATGGAGAGCATCTATCCTCCCAGGCATGACCCTGGGACTGTTCTCTCCATGTCCCCTTCTACGTATCCTGGTATGCCCCCACACCTCTACTCTGCTTATTTTTCTGCCCATTCTTTCTTTCACCAAACTCTACCATCCAGAAAGATCCAACCCTGTGGGTTCAGCTCACTGACAACTTGTTGCACCTCTACTGTGTGTCAAAAATAATGGTCCTTGGCCCTAAAAAACCAGAGAAGAGGGGATGTCTTGCCTCTGAACCTTTACGGGGCTGGTTGTATGTCCTAGTCTCAAAGAAAATAGGATCAAAGTTTGTGGGGAGGGGGCGGGTGTTGAGACAGGGTTTCTCTGGGTAGCCCTAGCTGTCCTGGAACTCACTCTGTAGACCAGGCTGGTTTCAAACTCAGAGATTCATCTGCCTCTGCCTCCCAAGTGCTAGGACTAAAGACATGTACCACCACTGCCCAGCTTCTAATCAAAGTTTTGAAAATAAACGGATCTAAGTTCAAGCCCTATGGAATACTAATGATCTTAGTTAGACAATTCAGACAATCCAGCTTCATTTCCCAACCTCAATGCCCAGCAATACAAAAGAGGTTCATAATATCCTTGTCACCATCTTGTAAAATGACAAAGCCAAGGTGCATCAATGAGGAAATTACACCTTTTTGGAGGGTGTAACACACGAATGCACACACACACACACACACACACACACACACACACACACACACGCACGCACGCACGCGCACACACACACTTGCAAGATCGCAGGATAATCATGGGAAAATTCAGAACCTCATTTAACTTTCTTCCTCTTATTCTGTGTTTGGTTTTGGTTTACTTTGTGTGAAAGGAAGGACATTTCATCTCACCCTTAGAAGTTAAGAAGAACTTAAAACTTTCCTGATTTGAAAATTTTCAAATCTAAAAAGTTTCAAGGTAATATAATATATTATTTTATATATACTGTATATAGAATATATATATATATATATTTGTCGGACCCTCCTGGCTCCCCTGCAGTGTTTGACCCCTGCTGAAGCCCTGCTGATGCATGTAGAAGCCTTTTGTTCCTAACAAAGGAATCCCCTGGCCCGGTAGCGACATACCCGGGCGTACACCTGGGCAATGGTCCATTCGTTCCCATCCTTTGCTCTCAGTCTTTGTTCCTGGGACTTAGGCTGGTCTTCCTGGAATTTTCCACCCAGTGAACTTGGGGTATATATTCGGTGAATAAAGCTACAGAATTGGCATTCTCTCTTAACCCGAGGGACCCGAATATGTGTGTTTTTTAATCCCCAGGCTTAAGCCTGGTTCTCGGTGCCGTGTCGGTGTGGGCATCGACATATTCTAGAATCCTTGTTAACTCTCTTATACATGACCTTTGCCACCACTGAAGTTCTGAATTGAATTTTAATTATTTTTATAGAGCCTTCCTATGTTGTGCACATTAACCCCAGCCTTTCCCATGTTTCTCTGTTAAATGTAGCTTTCGCATTGTATACCTATTTCCTTTATTAAGTGGACACTTTCTTCCTTGCTCCCTTCTACCATCTTCAGTAAAGCAACTGCCGTGACACTGCTCAGAATTTAACCTTGCAGCATTGTTCTTTGTCTGTAGAGTGCTACCCATGATGATTATTGTCACTCTCGAGTCCCTGAAGTTGCAGTATCAAATCCCATTCCTTACCCCGATATAGATATAATTCAGGATAGATCTAAGAACAACTTTGCTGATCTAATGCCGGTTACTAAGATTACACTTAACTTAGCCTTGCTAAAATACTATTGCCTAAAGCATCCTACGGCTAGTTAACACCACACCCATGTGCTGTCCTAGTCGTCGCCGCCGCCGCCTCCTCCTCCTCTTCCTCCCCCCCACCCACCCAATCTTTCCTCCTCTGGAACTTCAGGATCTCAAGCCCTTTCCTTCCCCTCCCCCTCCCCCTCCTCCTGCTCCTCCCCCAATCTTTCCTCCTCTGGAACTTCAGGATCTCAAGCCCTTTCCCAGAATTGCAGTAGTCCAGCTGCCCGTTGAACACAAAAAAACTCATGAGGCCAGCTTGGTTGAGAGTGACGATTCCAGAACTTAGTTTATATATTTTTTCACATCATCTCTTCAGAGATTGGGCGTGCATCTCCGGCTAGTTCTTCTCTGGAGTCTGGGTCACTGCCTTCAGTAAAGACACTAACTGCTAGGGGTCTTAAGATCTAGGTTTCTACGCCGGGCTGCAAGGACCAGTGAACCACAATTCCCAGGAGACCCCGCGCTTACGGACCTCACCGGCCTCCGTCCTGGGTCACGTGGGCACCGATGGTAGATCATGTGAGTCCCGGGCGCGGGTCACGGGAACGCTGCCGGGCTGCCGGCTGTTCTTGTGGAGTTTGGTCCTCAGTGGGCCATGGCCAACGTTTCTAAGAAAGTGTCTTGGTCCGGCCGAGATCGCGATGACGAGGAGGGGGCGCCGCTGCTTCGAAGGACGGGGCAACCTGACGAGGAGACGCCGCTGCTGAACGGAGCCGGGCCGGGCGCGCGCCAGGTGAGGCCCGCGGGCCGGAGATGCGGCCGCCGGGATCGCTAAGCTGGTCTTCAGTGTGCTGGCCGGGCCCAGAGGGAGGCCACAGCGTTCTCCTCTATTTTTTTTTTTTTTTTTGAATTCTGGAAAACTTATTTTGGATAGTTTCGCACCCATAAGCCTCTTCCTTTCTTCCCCTTTGAACCCCTTCTTCCCATCTCGTCCCCACCAAGTGGCTACACCATCAGAAAAAAATGATACCCTCTCCTCCAGCAACCATTGTCATTGACTTTTCAGCAAGAGATCCTAAGACTTTAACGTTGTTGTTGTGGTTTCTTTTGTTTTTTTTTTTTTTGTTTGTTTGTTTTTTTGGTTGATTTTTTTTTTTTAACTTTTTGTGGCGAGGCTCGAGCCCAGGGTATACACATGCTAGGCAAGCATACGACCTCAGGTCTGCTCCCCCAGCCCTTAGCGTTTCAAGATACAGTCTCACAGTAAGACCACGGCTAGCAATGAATTCATAATTCCGCCTCATTTCCCCAAGAACTTGGAAGGCCTGGACTACACGCCTGGCAGGTTTCACAGACAGCTTAAATGGCAGTGCGTTTTCAGTGAAAGTGTCTGCCTCCTTTCTCATAGGAGCAATTCCAAACATTTGGGGCACAATTGGAATGACAAGTGTTTCCACTCATTTTCTCTTGCTACCTAATTGAAGATAGAATATGCAGCCAGACAGGATAAGCAACAAGTCAGAGGCCAGAGTGTGCTCAGCACCCAAAACAGTTTGTGCCTTTAGATGCATAGCGTTTGAAAAAGGGTACAGGTTTGTTGGCTCGCCTGCTTTTGCTTCTCTTGCCTGTGTGCATCATGTTAGCTTTGAGTCAGTTACTTATGTCAATTCCTTGATGTTAGTCTGTTTTATATCCGCCCTCTACCCTTCCTCCTTCTGATTTTAGAGGTGTCTGGCAAACACTCCTGCTATTTTAGAGGCTAAGAAGAACACAAGATCAGGCAGCTGCATGAAAACTTACATATGGGCTTTGCTATAGACCCTTGAAGGTGCTTAGGACAATGAGAGTCAAAAGTCAGTTTCTCGTTGCTGGGAAGCAGCTCAACTCCCTTTGAAGTGACATGTACTTGCAAATCTGGTCTGCAGCAGCAACCTGAAATGACTTGAGGAAGGTGATAGGGCTATGTCTGCCTTCCTAGGGTGTTTCTGGGAGGTGTGAATTGTTATTGTAAAGAAAGTAACCTCTTGGTGAGGGGGCTGTTGCTTCAAAGAGAACCCAAGTTCAGGTCCCGGCACCCGGGTCCTGTGGCTCAACCTCCTGTAACTGTAGCTCCAGGTGATCTGACCACCTTTTCTTCTCCTGGCTTCCACCAGAGTAACACCATGCTCAAGCACTCGCGCATGTCTCTCTGCAAAAAGAAAGTAATTTTATGTTGGAAACTGATTTTAAGAGAGGGAAGAATTTGGAAACTAACAGAAGTTGAGTTTGGGCTGAATGGCTGTGGATTTTGTTTTTATTTGGTTTTGCTTTTCTTTGCAAATAGACATAAGAGTAAAGAATGAGGTGATCTTTCCCCTAAACACCATTATCGTTTCAAAGCTGCAGTTAATACAATTGATTGGTTGCTGTTAAACAATTTAAAAAAAAATAGTTGTGCACCTGCCCCATTGTGGGTTCCCTGTTCTGTGTGCAGGTCACTGAGGTGCATAGGACAGTTTCCTTCCCTCTGGGAACAGGCTCAACACCTTGCTGGTTTTGTGTGAGGAACCCCATAGGAATATGTGCAATGAGCACTTTTGTGCTCTGTGTAAATTGTGCAAAGTCTTCAGACAAACAGAGCAACACGACAGAGAGTATATGGGTGGGATGTGGTACGAGGTGTAGGAGTCTTGTTCAGTCACTTGAGTTGACTTGAGTGTGACTAGGTCTAGGAGAGGCATACAGGAGGCTTGGGACTCCAGTGCTAAGGGATCCTTGCCTGCTTAGGCGGGTTGAACAGGCATTGGCTACAGCTTGGGAACTCTCTGTACTGAGCACCAAACCAGCCAGAATTTCCAGCAGGATCTGAGGCCTGCTGATGCCAGTTTTCTCATCTGTAAAAAGTTAACGAATGTGTAACACTGGGCAAGCCTGTTAGAAAACAGGCTCTCAATGGAGACTAGTCATCAACAGCAAGGGTCTGGAGACACAGAGTGCTTGCCTAGCATCAGTGAAGCCCTGGGTTCAGCCTCCAGCACCACATAAAACTGAATGTGGTGGTAAATGCCTATAATTGGGCATGCAGGTGGTGAGAACAGGCGAATCGGAAGTCAGAAGTCTGATTTTGAGGTCAAGCTGAACTAGATGAAACCCTGTCTCAAGACAAAACAAAACAAAACACACAAATAAAAACCCTATGAAACTAATGGAAATTCATCTTTGCACTTGACATTTGGCCATGGCCCCTCTTCAGCTGAATGACTTGTTGGTGTTGCTTTTCTCAGGGAAAGTCTGGGCAATAGGCAGGCTCGTAGTTAAGCATGGGTTGCCCTGGAGCTGCAGCAGGAGTCTAAGCTAGTCTTTGGAAATAAAAAGGGGAGCATAGTCAGGTGACCCTAGGCACTGCGCATGAGCTCATTATCCTGGCTACCTCCTGAGCTGCTGGGGTTTGTTGCAGCATCTCCAGGGTTGGGTGGAAGCAGTGTTGCCACCCAGCCAGGCGGAAGCTGGCCAAGCCATGTAGTAGCTGCTGAAGGCAGGACAGGCTGGGCCCTGTTTAAAGCTCAGGCCCTGTGGCACTACCTGGAGGCCAAGTCTTTGGTCCTTTTCTTAGGTGTAGGGTGATAGAGGAACAGAGAGAGGGTGAGGTCAGCCTGCAAGTCATAGTCATGTGTGTGGGCAACAGGAAGTAGAGTTTTCTGTGAAGCTGTTTGATCTTAGAGCAAATGGTGGAGAGGTGGCAGTGTGTGTTTGCAGTCTTTTTTTTTTTTTTTAAGATTTTTTTATATATTATATATAAGTACACTGTAGCTGTCTTCAGACACCCCAGAAGAGGGCATCAGATCCCATTACAGATGGTTGTGAGTCACCATGTGGTTGCTGGGATTTGAACTCAGGACCTCTGGAAGAGCAGTCAGTGCTCTTAACCACTGAGCCATCTCTCCAGCCCTGTTTGCAGTCTTTTTAAATGCAGGGCATTCTTACAGGCCCATTTTGGGGATCGCCACCAGAGACGCCTCCTCCCTCAGCAGAGGAGGGACCTCAGGTGAGTGTGAAGCTGTCCTGTCCTGTCCTGACACCACAGACCATAGCTGCTGGGTAGGACAGGAAACCTGTGGCCAGCGGACAGCTTCAGGGATGGGTCCTCTGACTGTCCCAGTACCCCCTGACCCCCCTCCTGTTGCTTCTCAGTCTCAGGAATTTTTCCTCCTCTCTCAGCTCATACCCAAGCCTCAGCCCAACGGTGTAGTGAGCTGAAGGGCAGGGTCCTCAGCCTCCAGGCAGCCATACAGGGCCATGTCCACCAGTCCACAGGCTCCTCCCTATGTCCCACACCTCCCTGTTCTGGGTTGCTTTGTTGTAGACCCTCTGGCTACTACGTCTTGGGCCTGTCTCTCTTTCCAGTTTTTTGTCACCTTTGTCACATTTTTTTTTTTTTTTTTTTTTTGGTTCTTTTTTTCGGAGCTGGGGACCGAACCCAGGGCCTTGTGCTTCCTAGGCAAGCGCTCTACCACTGAGCTAAATCCCCAACCCCCACCTTTGTCACATTTATTTGCACTTTTTTTTTTTTTTTTTGATGTCCCTGCTGCAACAGTCTGGGTTTCTGTGGTGTTTAGCATGGAGCCTGGCACGTGGCAGCTGCTCGTGGAGGTGGAATGTAGAGCTGGTGGGTATGCAACAGTGAGCAACTTAAGAATAATTGCTGTGTGCGGTGGTGCACACCTTTAATCCCAGCGTTCAGGGAGCAGAGGCAGGTGGATCTCTGAGTTCGAGGCCAGCCTGGTCTATATAATGAGTTCCAGGACAGCCAGGGCTATGCAAAGAAATCCTGTCTTTAAAAAAATTATTAAAAATATAAAATTAGGGTGTCCCCTCAGTGTGAGAGTGCTGTCTTCCAGCTCTGGTTCCAATGGAACTGGAGGTTGCTGCTGCTGCTACCTGGACCTTGAAGGTGGCAGAATTCAGTCGTCTTCATTTCTCAAATAAAATTGGAGTGTGAGTGCATGTGTGTGTACACACAGGTGTGTACATGTATGTGTATGCCTTGTAGTAAGAGCACATGACATAAATGTGCTATCTAGTTTCACACCATTCACCCCATAATGGAGATTGAGCCCCAGGCTTCTGCGTACTAGACAGGTACTCTCACTTCCCACTCCTAAGTTTTACGTGTGGTCAGAGTGTTGGTATATATAGTGTGTAAGTCAGTATAAAGGACTCATGTTGGGCTTGAGCTCTCTGTGTAGTTGAGGCCAGGTTTTAATTCTTTTTACATGCATTTTGGGGGTGGGGGGACATGCATGTATGGAACTCTGGATCACTTGGAGTAGGTGCTTTCCTCCACTGTGTGGACTCAGGTCATCGGGTTCCGAAGGAGATGCCTTTATCCACTACGCCATCTTGCTGGCCCAGGCTTTTCCTCTTTGATCTCTTCCCTCAACCTCTAAGAATCTAGCATTTCAGGTATTTTTTGCCACCCATCTGGTGTGTGTGTGTATGTGTGTGTGAGTGTGTGTGTGAGTGTGTGAGTGTGTGTGTGTGTGTGTGTGTGTGTATGTGTGTGTGTGTTTTATATTTGTTGTTGTTGAGATAGGATTTCTCTGTGTAACCCTGGCTTTCCTAGAACTCCCTCTGTAGACCAGGATGGCCTCAAACTCAGAGATCTGCCTCCTGGGTGCTGGGATTGAAGGCGTACACCACCTTGACTTGCCCATCTGGTATATTCTTAGTGTTGGGCAATTAGTCTCCAGAACTTCTTCATCTTGTAAAACAGAAACTGTGACTAAAACTGTCCCCCAACTTTTCTTGCTTTCTTCCTCCTTCCCCTGGCCACCTCCTCTTACTTTCTGTCTTTATGGATATAAGCATACTAAGGAGGCTGGCCTCACAGCCTTACAGCTGAGGATCTTGAACCATTGCAGGGTGGGGAAGTAGTGGAGGCAGGATATCACCACACAGCTCTGACTGGTCTGGAATACACTATGAAGACCAGGCTGGCTTACATGTATGTATGGGCACCGCATGTATGCCGAGTGTAGGCAGAAGCCAGGGGCATGTTAGATCTCGTAAAACTAGAGTTATTGGTGGTATGAGCTGCCATGTGGGTGCTGGGAATCAAACCCTAGGTCCTCTGGAAGAGCAGCTGGTGTTCTTAACCACTGAGCCATCCCTCCAGTTCTGACCTCGAGCTTTTGATTCCTCTCTTTCCACCTGGCTTATGCAATACTGAAGATTAAACCTAAGCCTTCCTGTATGCTAGACAAGCTCTCTCCCAGCCAAGCCATACCCTCAGGCCCCTTATATTTGTCTCTCTTGTGACCGGCTTCTGCACATTGTCTATAAGGTTTATCCACATTATAGCAGGCATTACTGCCTTAGTATGTCTGTTTTATGTCTATGGACAAGTGGGTAAATAATGCTTTTGTGATTATGAGTGATGTCTCTTGGAGATCCCACTTTCTGATCTTTTGGGTTTTTACTGAGATGTGGAACAGATGGTGGTGGTATGATGATGATGATGATGATGATGATGATGATGATGATGATGGTGGTGGTGATGTTGTTGTATGGGAGGGTTTGTGTGTGTGTGTGATTAGTATATTTGGGAGAGGGGTGTATGTGGTGTGTATGGGTGAGAGGTTAATATGTATGGGAAAGGGATATATGTGGTGTATATATGCATACACACAAGCAAATGCAGAGTCCAGAGGAAGACATTGGGTATCCCACTCTATCACTACTTTGTTCCTTTAAGACTCTCACTGAACCTGAAGCTACCTCAAGCTCCATAGATCCTCTTGTGTCTACAGACACACAGGTAGCCAGCTTTTTCCCATGAGTGCTGAAATCTGAACTCAAGCCCACAAACCTGTGTAGCAAGTGCTAATCCACTGAGCCATTTCTTCAGCCCCGATTTTCTAACCCCCTCTCTCCCCCATAGCTAGACAGTAGCATCTCAATGGAGTCTAGAGCACCTCTCTGTATATTGATCAGCCACTTCTCTGTGTTTGGGGTGGGGAGGGATCAGCCCAGAGCCTTTTTCTTCTGGTCACTTTTGTATATCTGGGTGCTTTGTAACTGTCTGCTTTCTGCCTGTCAGTCATTCTCAATACTATGATGGCATTTATCCTGTTTTGAAAGTTATATTTTCAGTCTGTTGGTTTGTGGGAAATTTTGTTTTATGTAACTTTGAAATAATTATAGATTCCCAGAAATTACAAAACTAGTCCTGAGCAGGCCTGTGTTCTCAACCAGTTCCTCTAGGGTGGTATGTTGAGTAATTGTAGCTCAGTACAAGGGCACCGAGTTTGCCAGCTGTGCAATGTGTGTAAACCCATGGGAGCCTCTGTTAGTCAGACACAGCTCTGAGCCCTCTGCAGCTCCTTCGCTGCTAAGGGAGGTCCAGCACCTGTGCTCCACTATAGCCAGGATTGTGGGGTCCAGCACCTGTGCTCCACTGTAGCCCGGATTGTCCTGCTGTCACACATTACTCTGTCAGCCTGATTTTCTGTTCTGCCTGCTGTTGCTTTTTCATGGATGTGGGTCCCTGCTCACCAAGGATAGTGTATGAACAAGTACTGTCATGTGACCCATAGCTGGCCCTTCTCCTGTCATCCTCTCAAACTGTTGAGGTTCCATTTTCTTAGGCCTTGTGGGTTTGACTCTGGGTACTTACGGTACAGTGAAATAATTGTTGATGGCCTTGGTTTTGTCTAGACCATCTGTGATAGGTGAAACAGCCTGGCCACCTCCCCTTCTCTCTGCATGGCTGGCCTTGGAGCTTCCTCTGTCTTCCACACTTTGTTTTTATCACAGCTACTCTGCTTTGAACAAAGGGCCACACAGCTTTTGCTCAGCTCAGAGGTTGGCCTTCCCCTCACCAGCATTTCTGAAAACACTCAAGAAACAGTTGAAACTGAACATTAAGTACGACCCCCAACTCATCTACCTCCCCGTTACTAGGCAGGCATGGCTTTTTCAGGTTGGAGGCTTACAATCAAGGCAGTGTCCTTAAAAAAGGATGCTAGCAGCCCTACACTTGGGCTGATCTGCAAGGACTTCACAACTCTTATCTACTCAACTCTTCCACACAGCTCTGCTTGGGAGGCCTGTATTAGCATGCTTGAAGCAGATAGAGGCCTGGAGAAGCAGACTAGACATGGCTTTGTAGAGATGTGGCAGGCAGGAGAAGAAATAAAGTTTCATGCACTGGACACATTCTGTGGCCTGTGGCCCTGGTGCAGGATCATGCTCTCTCTCATATGACAGACAGAGTGGTGTACGAGGGTGAGGAAAGCCAGGCTTTCTGTCCTGTGCTGGACTTCTCAGGGACAGGCTATGCATGTCAGGAGCAGACCTGGGTTCCAGCAACCACGGAGGGCAGAGTGTGAGGGTGGGAATGAGAATGAGTAGTGCCCTCATCTGATGCCCGCCATCATGGTCTCTTCTGTTTATAGTCTCATTCTGCACTTTTCCGAATTGGACAGATGAACAACGTGGAGCTGGATGATGAACTCCTGGACCCGGTGAGTGGTGTGATGTTCTCTGCTCCCACTGAGCTGACCTTCACTGAGTGAAGGAAAGAGGAAGGGTAGCATGGTTGGCAGATAGCAGGACTCCCAGAGAGGGCACACAGAATATCCATGTGTCCTCTCAGGCCAGGTGACCAGCAACTGTGAAGAGGCAGAAGCACTGTGGAGGAAGCCACACAGTACAGAGACCTTTGTCAGGAGCTTAGTGTGACAGTGGCCAAGTGAGCTGAGGACTCTAGGAATAGGTGAGATGGGTTTTGGGGATGAGGAATCCTCAGGCTTAGAGAAAAGCCATTTTCTCTGGCCATGGGGTAGATTCTGGTGTCCCTAAAACAAGCTCTCCAGGGGCTCTTACAGAGGATCCAATGTTCATGTCAGATGGCCTACAACTGCCTGCACTTGTAGTTCCCAGGGATCCAGCACCCTGTTTTGACCTCCATAAGTACCTGTACTCACAGGCACATACATACCTACACTTAACAAAAAATAAATCTTGAAAAAACAAACAAGGGAATGTTTCCTTAGCCACCCCTTCCCCCCTGGAATTTGTGTGCTGTCTACTGTGGTTTTATTTGTCCCTAAGGGTAATGATATAGAGTGGTCTCACATGCCTCAGAGGCCAGAGGCATTGGGCCCCCATGGGGCAGAGTTACAGCTGTGATAAGTCATACCATATGGATCCCTAGGAACCAAACTTGGGTCTTCTGCTAGAACACTCAGCCTCTGAGCCATCCCTGCAGACCTATGTCAGCTTCTTTAGTTCTTTTCTGTTACTCTAGGGTTTTGTTTTTCCCAGGACTGGGGTAGGAGCTAAAGCCTGTGCCTTCAGCACGAGCTCTGTCCTTTCTTGGTTTTATTGCCTTGCTTGCATAACCCAGCTGGCCTTGAATTTCCCATCCCCTTGAACCTGCCTCCTAAGTGCTAGGATTATAGGCGTGCTCCACCACACCCAGCTTTGTTGAGTGTTTATAATGGTTTTTCCCGGTTTTGTTTTTTAAGACAGGGTTTCTCTGTGTAGCCATGGCTGTCCTGGAGCTCTCTCTGTAGACAAGGCTGGCCTGGAACTTATAGATCCCCTTATCTCTGCCTACCAAGTGCTGAGATTAAAGACAGGCACCAACACTGCCTGACTATACTGCTTTTTCTGTGTCTTTAAAATTGTCTGTGGACTTTTCCCTTCATCTTGACATAGTGTATCGGTTGATTTCTAGGGTGTTAAACTAACCTTGTTCTCCTGAAACAAACCTAAGGTATCTGAAGGGGATGATGCTTTGTAAATTTCTGTGCCTTCCCAGCCTTGTGTGTCAGATAACCCAGAGCTCTGGGATTTGAGACTGTTTTTTTCTTCCACAGGAAGTGGACCCTCCTCACACCTTCCCCAAGGAGATTCCACACAACGAGAAGCTCCTCTCCCTCAAGTATGAGGTGGGTTCTTTTTTTTTTTTTTTTTTTTTTTTTCTTTTCTATTTTTCGGAGCTAGGGATCGAACCCAGGGCCTTGCGCTTGCTAGGCAAGCGCTCTACCACTGAGCTAAATCCCCAACCCTGAGGTGGGTTTTTTATTCTTCCTCCTGGGCTCAAGCCCTATCCTTTCCAGCCCTCTTCCCTTTCCATTGGCTACACTTGCCCAGTTCCCTGGGTCAGTAATTGAGTTTCTTGTGCCCTGGTCTGTGCAGAGCCTGGACTATGACAATAGTGAGAATCAGCTCTTCCTGGAGGAGGAAAGACGAATCAACCACACGGTGAGCAGAGTGAGCCAATGGCTTGTTAGGTTGGTGCCGGCTTGTTGGGCTAGGCAGTATCCCCATTTCATCTCCCTCTTTTTTCTCCCCCGAGCTTGGATTCTACACCCAGCATTTGCTTTCATAGTTTGTGTATTGGAGGATGAGGCTCTGAACATGGGACCCCTCTCACCAGATACTGGAAACTGTGAGGGAGGGATGTAATCATGGCCAATAAGGTTGTTCTGCAGATGATAGACAGTTTTTCAAATACTAGTGGCTGGTTGTGAATTTCTAGGGAATGTTTCTTACCTCCTTGGAACTTCTTGTGGCCTTCCATGGTCATTGAAGCATTGGCTGGAGGCTGCTTTTGGCAGATTTGGGGCGTAAGCAAAACTTTGTACTACGTGTGGTGGCAGCCCTTGAATCTGCCAGCACCAGGGCAGGTTCCTGGATGCAGTGCTCCCTTTGACTCTGCCCCATTCCCCATCCCTATCTAGGCTTTCCGGACAGTGGAGATCAAGCGCTGGGTTATCTGTGCCCTCATTGGAATCCTCACAGGCCTAGTAGCCTGCTTCATTGACATTGTAGTGGAGAACCTGGCAGGCCTCAAGTACCGAGTCATCAAGGACAGTATCCTCCAAAGACACTGTGTATGGGGCATGTGGGAGGAGGGTTCACAGCAGATCCCAGGCATGTGTCTTCACAGGCAGGCAGTAAAGAACAGAACAGGGGTTGGGGATTTAGCTCAGTGGTAGAGCACTTGCCTAGCAACCACAAGGCCCTGGGTTCGGTCCCCAGCTCCGAAAGAAAAAAAAAAAAAAAGAACAGAACAGGCCGGACTCCTAGACATCACCTACCATATGTGCGCAGCATTCAGCATGTGTGTGGCGTATTCCTCGCCAGGCTGTGAGAAGTCTGTAGGTTTTCCACTCAGCACCATGGCCTGCTAGCTACTCAGTAGTTGTGCTGGCCCAGGTCATGAGATGATCTGGCCAGAATGCCTGGCCACAGAGTGAGACATGTAGGGCAGATGTGTGCTCCCGAAGTGCATCGGTGTCTGTCCTTGACCATCCCTGAGACATCGACAAGTTCACAGAGAAGGGCGGCCTGTCCTTCTCCCTCCTGCTGTGGGCCACACTGAACTCTGCCTTCGTGCTCGTGGGGTCTGTGATTGTGGCCTTCATAGAGGTAAAGTCATGTGTAGGAGAGTGGGTACCCCAGATCAAGGGTGGGCATGGGGTCTTGGTGAAAGCATGGGCTCCTCTAGCTTTCCCATCATGAGCCCCTGTTAACCTGTGATAGTGGAGGCTTTCTGCCAGAGAGAATCACAGTGTGATATGAATGGGAAATGTTTGGTCAGAACCGAAAACACTGCAACTTCCTCAGCTTACTCCTACTAGTACAGTATTTAATCCAATAGTATAACTCCCAACCTATCTCTTGGCTGCCCAATTCATATCCAGACCATAGGTATATCACGCCTACCCCATATTTATATAGATCTAGATCTCTCAGGGCCTTCACATAGCTAGATAAAGAGTTATTCCAGGGCTTGAGGGTTCCAGCAATGTGGGCAATTCATGCAGAGATCCATGCATAGGGAATAGCATGACCAGCCACTCTCTAGGAGACTATACTCTTTTTTTTTTTTTTTTTCTTTTTTTTTTTTCGGAGCTGGGGACCGAACCCAGGGCCTTGCGCTGAGACTATACTCTTAACCCACAGGTGGTTCCTCCAAAGCCCCCAGGAGTCCGCCTTTCTTCTAGGTTCCTCTTTGATCCTTGTCTTCTTTGTGGGGGTAATAAAGGAGGAAAAGACAGCATCTAGAACCTGCTATGTATCCATAGTGTGCAGCTCTCCATAGATAGGAAGTGTTAGTTCCTGCTTAGTACATGATGAGTGTCCTGTTCATCCTGGAATGTCCCTTCACCCAGCTCACTTGGGGACACATGACCATCAGACTTTTCCCTTAACCCTTCCCACACTCCCACAAGGTTTCCTCAGGGATTGCTGTATTCCTGGCTGGGGGTAGGGAAGGACCTCTACCTCCCTGACATGAAGCCTTCCCTGTGCCTGCTCTTGTGGTTGTAGAGGCTGCATCCTCTTACTCTCCCTGCTCATTGGCACCCCTGTCTTTCCAGCCAGTTGCTGCTGGCAGCGGAATCCCTCAGATCAAGTGCTTCCTCAATGGGGTGAAGATCCCCCACGTGGTGCGGCTCAAGGTGAGGTGTGCAGTGAAACGGGGCAGAGCATGGGATTTCTGATTGTTGTCTCTGTAAGTCTGTCTTTGCCTTTGCTTGACCCTCCACACCTGGCACAAGTCATGTGCACACCAGCTGTTACGTGTGCACTGACAACAGGCTGTGCATCTGCAAATGGCAATAAGAAATGCAGGAGCATAAATGCTGTGACTGCAGCCATGCAGTACATGTCTGTAACTCGGGACTGTGCGACCCTGAGTATTTATTTTATAGCTAGACAGGTTGAGCTACGGTGGGAGATGGCCCACCTTTCCTTCCTTCCCTGTTTTCAAAGTTTTCTCTCACACTCGTAGTGCACAATCTTGGCATCATCCTAATGCCACAGAGGCTAGACAGTTGTCACCACAGTCTATTACTACTGTTTGTTTTTGTAAGACCAGCCTTTCTGTCCGAGTCTGGCCAGATACTGCCTCCTGTCCCCATCTCAGAGGGCAGGTAGACATTGGCTTCCTTTGAGGGACTTCCTTGCCTGATTCTCTGTGGCCTCCTCTGGGATGTTCCTGGGCCTGGTGCCCTGTAGCCAAGGAAAGCATGGCCACACTCTAGAAATGGAAAGTCCCATGCTGTTGCTCTACTGTAGAAGAGGGTGAACATGATGCTTCCTCACAGCGCTGATTTGTTACTGAACTTTGTGAACAATCTGGAATGTTTTGCTAAATACCTTTGGATTTAGGAGACTTCCTCAGAGCCTGTGTTGAGAGCATGCTGTCCTTCCCAGTTGCCCCCTTCTCTCTGCACCAGGGCCCATGTGCCAGGGAAGGCATTATAAGTTTGATAATTTTTTTTATATTGTTTATGGGCTCAGATAATAAAGTCAGCTTTTGCTCACCCTTGACCTGCCTGATCACCCACCAGGCTCACACAGTTCAGGAGAGTCATAGTCTCTCAGTCCCCACCTTCATGGTTCCTGACCTGATGGGGGGATGAATACTCGGGTGTCCTTGAAGTAGGTGCTTGCACCTGTGTGTTCATGTGGAGACTGTGTTGGGCCTAGGGCAGAGATCTAGTCCTGGGCAGGGTTGAGCTTCCTCCCTCTGACCCTCCAGGAATACATCAACTCTGAGTTCCTCGAGGGGCTGTGGAGCAGGAGCCCTGAGGACTGCCCTAGCATTTGTGGTGTGGCTGGGTGATGAGTGGGAGTTCTCACTTGAGCACTCAGCAGCAGTGCTGGCCTTCCTTGAGCCCCCTGTGGCTAGGCATGTACAACAGGATTACTCAAACTCTGTATCTTCCTTTTCCAGACGCTGGTGATCAAGGTGTCTGGCGTGATTCTGTCTGTGGTAGGGGGACTGGCTGTGGGAAAGGTAACAACAGAATGAGTGACACTGGTCCCTCCTGAGTCTGAGTTCCTGTCATTTGACACCATGCGTGGCCTCTAAGTACTGATTGCTTTGTGCTCCAGGAAGGGCCAATGATCCACTCAGGATCCGTGATTGCTGCAGGGATTTCACAGGGAAGGTCGACGTCACTCAAGCGAGATTTTAAGGTGAGTCCTTACACACACACTCGTGGACTAAGGATTCACAGCTGTGTTTCAGCTGAGTCTTCATCCAGACCTCTGGGTCTCCCTCAACATCCAATTCCTGTTACTGTCTCTAAGTCTAAGGGCAGTCTGGCCTGATCCCAGTCCAGGTGGTTAACAGACTACGTGGCGTCTCCATGGTCAGTTCCTAGGGTGCTGGTGTAATTCTGTTGAATCTCTGACCAGCTTCTCAGAATACTCGAAGGAGGTCTGAGCTGTAAATGGCTCCGCAGACACATGGTATAATTTTGTTATGTTTCCCACTGTTACCAGCAGTGAGGTAGGCATTACACTAAACTTTTATGCTGATAAATATGAAACTGTCTTTTGAAACAGGGTTACACTGTCTAGCCAGGCTGGCCTTGAACTTAGGATTCTGTCTCAGGGCTTCTGAGAGCTGAGATGCCAGGGATGTACCACCAAGCCTGCTGAACAATCCTTGTTAAAATTTTTCCACTCATTGGGCTTTCTTCAGTTACCAGGGTAGAGCTGGAACAAGAAGGTCATAGAGTTCTTGCATGCATGGAGAGGTTCAGTCTCTGTCACAAGTGGAATCCTGTGGTTCTCAGCTGTGGGTACATGGGAGTGCCAGCTCTCCTGTTATCTGTCACTGTAACATTGCTCTCTGTGAATCCAGTAGCTATTGCTGTGATGATAATGATGTGATTATCTAGAAAACTGCTCGATGCCTGATTATCTAGAAAAAAATGTCCCTTCTTTGGCCTGTTTGATGGGACCTGTTTCCAACTTCCCCTCTGTGATAAGCAGCCCCTCAGCCTCCCACAACACCCTCTGTCTTCTCTTTCAGATCTTTGAATATTTCCGCAGAGATACAGAGAAGCGGGATTTTGTCTCAGCTGGAGCTGCAGCTGGAGTGTCTGCTGCGTTTGGAGCACCTGTGGGTAAGGAGGGCCAGGTCCACCTCATCTCTGGCTATGCCCTCAGGTGTTTTGTGGATGCCCAGGATGGTGAAGCAGGGCTTTCTTATAGGCCTGGTTCTGAGGTTTGCAGACAAGTGCCTGGTGAGGGTGTGGGCAGTGTCTTACAGATACCAGCTGTGGCCTGCTTCCACTTACAGCATGCCTGTATCTTGGCCTTAGTTTCCTGGTGCCTCTGTTGGGCGATGGCAGTGGATAAGCTGCCCTATGACCTTGGTGGCACTTTAGCCCTGCTATTTGCCTTCCAGGTGGGGTCCTGTTCAGCCTGGAAGAGGGCGCCTCCTTCTGGAATCAGTTCCTGACATGGAGAATTGTAAGTGGCCAGGGTGACCACGCTTCTTCCTCCCTTGAGAACTCTTTATATTCAGCCCATCCTTTTGTGTTGTAGAGTCCCTCGGTGGGTCCAGCAGCACTACGCCTGTCCTAGGTGTTCTTGCCAGCCTTGGTGGCTCCTAGGAACCCCAGAAACATTACCTTCTCTTAATGTCCTTCATTGACTTGTGTATAGAGCTGCAGCCCCACTTGGCTCCAGACCCTTTCCTTTTGTCTTAGATGGGTATCCAGACACACAGCTTTTCAAATGACAGAAGTCCCTATCTCCGTGCCTGCTTCTGGCATTCAGAGGAGAGTGTTCTATATTACTCTTAGAATCTAGGTGGACCAAATGTGGCTTTGAGGGTGCTGGGTGGGCCAAGTAGAGCTCTGAGGACACTGAATACTGAGTAGGCTGGACTGGACTCTGAGGGTACTGGGTACACCAGGCAAATCTCTAAGACTCTGGCTTCTCTCTGCAACAGTTCTTTGCTTCCATGATTTCGACCTTTACACTGAATTTTGTTCTGAGCATCTACCATGGAAACATGTGGGACCTGTCCAGCCCTGGCCTCATAAATTTTGGAAGATTCGACTCAGAGGTAGTTTGCCAGCTACATAGTTCCAACTTGCCCTTTCTGCTGCCACCTTAGAACCCCATTAGGATAAAGCTGAGACTTGAATATGGCTATGGGAAGATAGAGTTCTAAGGAGGGATGTTGAACTCTTACTTGTCAGTTCCAGCGCTCTGCAGTGCTCTGAGCATGTGCCCAAGGACCTGCTCCAGCTATAAATGTTGCAGTATGAGATGGCTGCACAAGCCACTCAACCCAGCTCAGCCATAAAGGGCCAGGGGGCATAAGGTCTTCTCAAAGACCATTTACCTCACCCATGAAACCTATTTGGTTCTGACAAAAGTGCTAGAAGGTTCTGTACATGTAGGCAGAGTTCCTGCCCAGTCCTAAAATTTAAGCAGCCATTTCTCAAAGCCTTTGCTTTCTCCCCTCTGCACAGAAAATGGCCTACACAATCCATGAGATTCCTGTCTTCATCGCCATGGGTGTGGTGGGTAAGGCCCCTCCCTGTAGCATGGACCAGAGGGAACCTTTTGGCAAGGGTGGACTCCCAACTCCAAAGTGGTGCAGGTCTGCAGGTGCCTTGGTCAAGATCTCCACTCCTCACCTCTAGGCATCACACTGCTGGCGTTACTGTGCAGATGCATGCATGGGCAGGCACCTTAGAAAGGCCCCAGAGCTTTAATTCTACTTTGTAAAGCTCCAGACTTAGATTCAGATTCCCTGAGGGGTAGGGGGTCTTTACAACATCTACAGAGTGAGGATTATTTCTTATCCAAAATACTCAGGGCCTGAAGTGGTTCATATTTCTATTGTTTTTCTTCCCCTGGAATTTAGAACATTTACATAGATATAAATGAGATTTTTGGGGAAGGGGCCCTAGCCTTAAAGGAGCCCATCAGTTTACACTACACCTTATACCTGAAGGTCATGTCCATGCTCAGAGGTTGAAGGTCTGGGTTCTGAGTGAGGTGTACCAGCCATGCTGCAGTGCACAAAGCTGAGTGGAGGGCAAAGCAGCCTTAGTGACAAGTGCCTGTGAAGCCATTAGACAGCCCACCTCACCAGGGCCTCCCCACTTCTGGGAGCTTCGCTATCCTCCCTGTCAAACTAACATTAGTCTCCTCTCTGGTTGCAGGTGGCATTCTTGGAGCCGTGTTCAATGCCTTGAATTACTGGCTAACTATGTTTCGAATCAGGTGAGAACCCTGCTTTGTATACCAGATTGACAGGTACAGCCCCACTGTGTACAGGAAATGGACAAATTGTGGAGGCCTTGTCAGTGAGGGCCCTTCCCTAAAGGTCTGTCCAGCTGCTCAGGACAGGTGTGGCCTCTGGGAGAGGGACAAGTAAGTGCAAGTGAGGCACCCCCCTGAGAAATGTTCCTTGGGTCCTGGTCTGAAAGTTAGCAGATAAAATTTGTCACAGAGAACAAAGTCCTGGGTAAATTAGATGCTGCCCACCTTCTGCCTGGGGTGCCAACCCTTTTATTAGAAGAGAAGCAATCAAGTTGTTTGGGAAGGTCTTGGGCTCATGGTGCATCTACCTGTGTTTTGCACTGGTATCAGCTGCTATGTTGGTGTAGCAGGGTGAGTCAATACAAAGACGTCTATGGTCAGGGGGAGAAAGATAACCCAGGAGTCTGGGCTGATTGATCATTAAACCTGTATTGTGTTCCCATCAATGGGTTCTGGGTCAGGTTTCCCTGGCAACTGCCAGGGGCAGAGCAGGTGAGTGAGTCTACTATCCCTGGCCATCCCTGCAGCAAAGTCCACTTTGGTCTCTAGGTACATCCACCGGCCCTGCCTCCAAGTGATTGAGGCCATGCTGGTGGCAGCTGTCACAGCCACAGTTGCATTTGTCTTGATTTACTCGTCTCGAGATTGCCAGCCCCTGCAGGGGAGCTCCATGTCCTACCCACTCCAGGTAGGCATAGGCTTTGGGCTGGCTCTGTGAGCAGGGCCAACTGCAGAGTTCTCGTTTCCCAGAGGTAACAATGCTAGCAGGCCCTTGCTCTGTACATAGGGTCCCATGGAAAGCTGAGGCTGTCTGTCAAGTGCCTGGGGAATGGCTCCTAGACCGATCTCACCAAAGTCCTTTCCAGACACCCCCTGAAGAGGGTTTTAGAATGAGGCTCAGTATAGATAAGAGAGGAACGTACCTGTAATCATACAGAAACCCCCAAGCAAGAGCTGCCTCTCTCTGGCAAGCAAATGATGTGTCCCTCCATGTAAGATAATAGTGCTGAGCTGAGAAGACTGGGCCTACTGGTTCCCAGGGCCAGGGTCCCACTGTCCATCCTGAAGCTCCTAGGTTCTTGTTCCTGTTCCTTTTGGATGGTGGGGACAGATGGACCTCCATTTCCCAGAGAGGTGGTCATGCCAGTGAAACCCTGTCTGAACTTAACCCCGGGCTGTGCTCTGAGCCCAGATCCTGTCTGCTGCTCTCTAGACTCAGGGTACGTGAGAGCACTCAGCGGCACAGCATCCACCCTGTGGCCATCTCTCCCCCTGTGTCCTTTCTCTCAACTCTGCAGCTCTTCTGTGCAGATGGCGAATACAACTCAATGGCCGCAGCCTTCTTTAACACCCCTGAGAAGAGCGTCGTCAGCCTGTTCCACGACCCACCAGGTACGTGCAGTCAGCGAGCTGCAGCTTCCTGTGGGCAGTGGACAAGTTCTTGGCTCAGAGGTCACTGCCCTGGGGTAAGGCATCGTCTCTGGTATGGTGAGGTGTGCTGGAGTGCAGGAACCAGCATTGCAGAGTAGGAGACATGCACTGTGCAGGATGGCCAGGTTCTGTGGTACCTGGTGGCCAAGCACCTGAAGAGGGAGGGACTGGCTGAGCTCCCCACCCTTGCCTTTTCTCCCTAAGGATAGCCATCTTTCTCTCCAGTAGAAAACCTAGCTTGATGACTCCAAGCCAGGCCCTTCTGGCTTCAGCCATGCCCTGGTAGTGCCTAGAGCTAAGCCCTACACACTGGGCCCAAGCAGAGCCGAGCATCGTTGGGCCTGTGTCCTCTGGCTATGCTGTTTAGTTTGCTTTCTGTTGTTGATGGAACGACCAAAACCAACAGGTTGTATAGTCCCATCTTTGAGGAAGCTGAGGCAGGAACTGAAGCAGAAGCCATGACGGAACATTGATTTCTGGCTTGCTCAGCCATCTTCCTTACAGCCCAGGTCCACCTGCCCAGGGATGGTACAGCCCACAGTGTGCTGGATCCTCGCACTTCAACTAGCAATCAGGGAAACGCCCCGACAGACATGCCCACGCCTGGAGGCAGTTCCTTAGTTCATAAGTATATCAGATTAACAACTGAAGTTAACCATGACATACACCCTACTAATGGGGAGAGTTGTTTATAATCGTGTTCTGTCATTCCTTGTGTGGGGGATTGTCCATAGGAAAGGTCTGTGTAAGTTAATGGATAAATTGCCATAGAATAAGCCAGTGGCCTTACACATGTGGGCCTCTGCCCTTACTGACTTATTCCTGCTGATGTCAGTAACCTGAGCCATGGTTAGCCACACAGACTGATGGTACACAGACAGAGTTCAGCTGAGCTAGAAGTCTGCTGTTGCCCTCAGGAGGATGGGCTTCCTCTTTGTGCTGGAGAACAGCCTCTACATGGCACAGGACACATTGACTTCAGGCTGTTGCTCATTCTGGGGAGTTTGGTGTTAGCATTATGGGCCCTGAATTTGACACCTGTGCTGCCACCTTGAGGTCACCTTGCTGTACTTCCTCACCATCATTTCTGATGGGACCTACGCTTCACCTGGAGAAGCTGAGAATACAGAACTTTCTAGGGATCACTGGGAATCTGGGTTCTGGTGGCTTGGTTCTCAGGATGGGAATACAAGGCAGGCAGAAAATCCCTGCACAGGCCTGAGCTCCAGCTGTAGCCAATGACCTTCCTTTCCCCTAGGCTCCTATAATCCCATGACTCTCGGCCTGTTCACCCTGGTCTACTTCTTCCTGGCCTGCTGGACCTATGGCCTCACAGTATCTGCTGGTGTCTTCATCCCATCCCTGCTCATTGGGGCTGCCTGGGGCCGACTCTTTGGCATCTCCATGTCCTACCTCACAGGAGCAGCGGTGAGTTGGGGGAAGCATGCCAGAGCTCTACTACGCAAACATTCCTGGTGGCCTTAGGTCTGGGGACCACCACAGCCACCTGAAGCTCGGATGCCGTGGAATAGCCATATGACGTAACTGGAGCCATGTCCGGGAGGACAGTGAGAACAGGAAAAGGAGCCCGGGTCTGTCTAGCGCTGGCCTCAGCCCTTCCTCTCACCAGCTGCTGGGTGGTTTGATCTGTGTGTGTTTTCTCACTTCAGTGTGAGTAAAATTGACAAGTTATTCTGGGCAGTGGTAGCATGGCTTTAGTCCCAGCACTCAGGAGGCAGGGGCAGGTGGATCTCTGTGAGTTTGAGGCCAGCCTGGTCTACAGAGTGAGTTCTAGGATACCCAGGGCTACACAGAGACACCCTATCTCAGAAAACAAAAAAGAAAAGGGAGGAAAATTAAAAAAAAAAAAAAAAAGGAAAGGAAATAGAAAAAAACCAGATCGACAAATGGCAGAAGGGATAGCACAGGAAGCCTGTAGCTGCCCCTCCCTGTCCTCAGGCTCAGGTATCTGTCCAGATCTGCTTTGGTTGGGTTCTAACTTCTGAAATGTGGTTCTTAAGAATGATTACTGTAAGCATAAACAGTTCTGAGCATTAGCATTAGCCACCATCCCTTCCAGCTTTAGTGTCTGCTCCTCACGTAGAATGGAGTAGTATTGACAGTCGCTCCCATTTCCCCTTCTCAGTTCTGTTAGTCTCTACTTCCCTGCTGTCTTTGGGCTCATCTGCTGCCAACATTTCCTAGGGCACACAGTGCACACCATCGTGTGTCTGCAATTTCTAACTGAATGTGATGTGCATTGTCCCATCTGTATTGTGACATGTTCTAGGCTCTTTTTCTTCACAGCTGAATGTCTCTTTCCTTGGGTGATTCAGTGTGTCCTCATGGACATGGGCAATGGCACCTCAGGCACTTTTGCCTGCTGTCCTCACTCTATGTAGGTTCCTCGGAGAAGCACAGCCTTCACAACTCATGGGCATGGGCAGGAGGTGTAGTCTGTGTACCTTGTCCCTATACATGGCCCACCTAGCTAGAGTGTTGGCCTACTGGTTGTAGCAGAGGGTACTGGAGTGGAATGTCCCGTGTGGATCACTATGCCCAAGCTCATCTTCACTAGTATGCCCTGGCAGACTGGGTGGGGATGGCCACTGTCTCTGAGATTCACCCATGTTGCCTCCCACAGATCTGGGCAGATCCGGGTAAATACGCCCTGATGGGAGCTGCTGCTCAGCTTGGTAAGCCCCAGCTCTTGCTCTTGCCTTCGTTGGTGAGTTAGCCTCACCCTGCTTACCCATGTGTATTCCGTCATAGCTACCCTTTGCCATTTCTGTGAGCAGAATTGTAAGTGAGGCAGGTGAGGTTATCAGTCCCATAGCATGGCCAAGTGGCAGAGGTTAGGCCCAAGGTTTAGCATCCTTGCCTCTGGGGTCTGGAAGGATGGGTGGGTAAAAAGGCTGCAGCTATGGCAGAGCTAGGGACTGTGTTGAGAGGGATAGGGGCTTATTTACTCCCACAGGTGGGATCGTGAGGATGACCCTTAGCCTGACAGTCATCATGATGGAGGCCACCAGCAACGTGACCTACGGTTTTCCCATCATGTTGGTGCTGATGACTGCCAAGATTGTGGGTGATGTCTTCATTGAGGTGCGCAGCTTGAGGGGGTGGTTTGTCCTCTGCTTACCCTGCATATTGTCCTTGTAGCCTGGCACTGGGATTTAAGGGGCTTACAACAGCTACAGAAGGACCCCTGGGCAATACCCTGAATCATGACTCTGTATCCAGGGCCTCTATGACATGCACATCCAGCTGCAAAGTGTGCCCTTCCTACACTGGGAAGCCCCGGTCACCTCACATTCGCTCACTGCCAGGTATGGCCAGCTGACCTGTTAAGCTTTTGGGTTCCTGGGGGCAGTGGGTGGATGTGGGCAGAGAAAACACTGAATGCTTGTGGAGAGCCCAGATCCCAGCATTCCTACTGTGGCCATCCATGATTGGTCTCCCAGTGCTTGGTAAAGTCTCTGGCATGGAAATGGGGGTGTTGGGGTCCCAAGTCTGACAGCTTCATGTCGGTCAGGTATTCACATGGTGCAAAAGCTCTTTTTTTTTTTTTTTTTTTTGGTTCTTTTTTTCGGAGCTGGGGACCGAACCCAGGGCCTTGCGCTTCCCAGGCAAGCGCTCTACCACTGAGCTAAATCCCCAACCCCGCAAAAGCTCATAAAGAAGAGCTCTGACAGCTTGTGGTGTTAATATAACTGAGACAGTCCTTGGGTCGGGCCTCTTGGCAGGGAAGTAATGAGCACGCCTGTGACCTGCCTGAGGAGGAGAGAGAAGGTTGGCATCATCGTGGATGTCCTAAGTGACACAGCGTCTAATCACAATGGGTTCCCTGTGGTGGAGGATGTAGGAGACACCCAGGTACTGTGGGTACCTCTCTGAATGTCAGCTCCATTTTATCTCGTGCCCGTGAGCAGCACATGTCGGGGATGGGGTGGGGGGCGGGCATTATGTAGTTCACCTGAACAAGGAACTTTTAAGATTTTACCTTTATTCTACTTACGTGCTCTGCCTGCATGTATGCATGTGTACCACGTGCATAACTGGTACCTGCAGAAGCTACAAGAGCTCTCCTTGGAATTGGCAATATAGATGGTGTAAGCTGTAATGTAGGTGCTTGGAATCAAGCCTGGGTCTTTTGCAAAAGCATCGAGTGCTCTTAACCACTGACCCATTTCTCCAGCTCTTGAACAGAAAATCTTGTGTTCCATGTAGAGTAATAAAGTCCTCTCTTAGCTGGACTGTCCCATGCAGACTACAGGCCTTCTGTGATTCTAACTGGACTTCTTAGTCATGGTGTTGGTGACTGTGACACGTGTCCAAAGGTACTGGTGAGGTGTGAGGCCAGCTGATGTTGACGCCTTTTGCTCAGGTCTTACCCTGCTAAGAT
This sequence comes from Rattus norvegicus, assembly GCF_021556685.1. Taxonomy (NCBI): domain Eukaryota; kingdom Metazoa; phylum Chordata; class Mammalia; order Rodentia; family Muridae; genus Rattus; species Rattus norvegicus. Next base: position 20,161,616 of record NC_141543.1, read on the forward strand.
TGTTGGACACAGGCACTGATGGCTTGAAAGAATGTGGGGAACACACTTAGGTTACACCTTGCCACCTGTTGATCCCATTCTCAGCATGGAAGCCATCCTCTGCTGGAAGGCTTAGCCCTATGTCAGATACTTTAGGGATTAGCAGCATTGTGTGTGAGAGATGCCCACTTCAACGCCATGCCTGGAGGTGACTGTTAAACAGCAGACATGGGCCAATGGGGAATTTGAACAGAATAGGGTTGGCCAAAGTTTCCCACTGCAGTCTCAGGCCTCTGACTCTTTCCTCTCCTGCAGCCAGCCAGACTCCAAGGCCTAATCCTGCGTTCCCAGCTCATCGTGCTCCTGAAGCACAAGGTACCCCTGGCAGGCAGGCCCTGGGTGGGAGTGTCCTGGGCAGCATCTTTCACAGTGGCAGACATATAACTGGCTGCTACCTGCAGGTGTTTGTGGAGAGGTCCAACATGGGTTTGGTGCAGCGGAGACTGAGGCTGAAAGACTTTCGCGATGCCTACCCACGCTTCCCCCCAATCCAGTCCATCCACGTATCCCAGGATGAGCGGGAGTGCACCATGGACCTTTCTGAGTTCATGAACCCTTCTCCCTACACTGTGCCACAGGTACTTATTGACCCAAAGGACTTGAAAGCAGGGCTTGGGTATGGTTGATACCTTGTATCCTTTGAAAAGGTGGTAAGGAACCTCTGGACTCTGGAGTGATTGCTGCAGACAGAGGAGGCCTTCAAGGATGGCGCAAGTAGGGCTTGCGTCCTGCGATGGGTCATCAGACCAGAATGTATTAGGAACAGCCTGAGAAAAGTTGGGCGTCAAGTGGTAGTGAGCCTCAGAGATCCCTATCAGCGGCCCACAGGGCCTTAGAGTCAGGCATGGAGGGGAAGGACGGCTCAGTACCCTTGAGATGCTTGGTTGAGGGGTTTGAGTCTTCCCACAGTGGTACAGTGGGCTAAAGGCAGTTGATTACCTTGCAGGAGGCATCTCTTCCTCGAGTGTTCAAGCTGTTCCGGGCTCTGGGCCTGAGGCACCTGGTCGTAGTAGACAACCACAATCAGGTGAGACTGATTCTGTCCTGCCGGAGATTGCTGGAGCTGGCTCACTCTGCTTCCTGTAGTCTTGCTAAGTTGTGGGTGGACATGGGGTCTTGTCTGTCTCAGGACGGTAAGCCTTGGGACCTAACCTGTTATTGTACACCTACTTAGAACTAGTATGTGGAGTATGCCACCACATGGAGTAGTTCTTTTGACCCTATGGGGACTCTATGACCTGGTATTTTTCTTGCAGGTGGTCGGGCTGGTGACCAGGAAGGACCTAGCAAGATACCGCCTAGGAAAAGGAGGCCTAGAAGAGCTTTCACTGGCCCAGACGTGAGGGCTGGCCCCCACCCTTGGGCAGCGGCACCCCGGCCCCTCTGCACCTCCTCCCAGGGTCCCTGGTCTCAGCCAAAGCCTTGCCCTGGGCAGTGCAGCAACAGGAGCAAATGCCCTCCCCGGGCTTGGCTGGTGTGGGGCCCAGACCCTTTGTCCTGGGCAGTTGGTTTACATCATCAGCATTTCCCTATTCCCTGAACCTGCAGTCCTCAGACTTGTCCCACTCCTGGGTCCCTTCTCCCAGGATGTAAAGTGTGTTTTCACACCCCTTGTGGCTCACTTCTGAGAGCCAATAGAGACTCGTGTATGTGAGAGAGACAGACAGACAGACAGGCAAGCAGCAGGCGAGAGCTACTATTTACTGCTGTTTTTGCTCTGCCTCTGAGCACCTATCCTGTGTCTGTACTGCTCAAAACAGCCAGGGGCTTCAGCAGAAAGGGTGTGAGGAGCTATGCAGCCTGGAGCAGGCTCTGTCAGGGAACCCACGTGTGCCCCACATGCCGTCTGTGTCTTTGTCCAGAAGACAGGGACTGGTTCTATGCCTGGGGCTTGTGATCTGAAGATCACATGAAGACTGAATTGGAATTCACCAACATCTGCCCTAGGCTTTCAGACCTGGGGCCCATGGCACTGGACTATAGCCAGAAGGCAGGTCTTTTTGCAGCACTTAGGTCCCTGGTGTCCATAGTGTCTTGCTTATTACTGTACTATGTACACCCTTGGGAAATGGCCTCCCAGGACCAGGCCATTCCAGGGTGGCCCTACAATGGATGGACCTGTGAGCACCAGAGCCGAGGAACCTCACCCTTAAGCCCTGTATTGTCAAAGCTGGCTCCACTGGACCAAGCCGAACCTGATGTCTCCCCTGGGACGCTTTGTAAAGCTAGTTGCAGTGTCTCTGGCACTAGTCTGTTACAAGGCCACACAGCTTTGGACAGCTGGCAGCTCCTGCCCTTCAGTTGTCCCTCCAGAAGAGTGGCTCTTCCTTCCATGAGGAGATGGGCTAACTATGTTGAGTCTGAAATGAGAAACGAGAGATCTCTGTTCTCTGCCTTGGGCTCAGCATTCTGGGGAGTCAGGCACTCAGCATGGTGATAAGCAAGTACAAATGGCACCTTCTACAAACAGTCGCTGCTCTCTGTGTTGGGCAGTGGTGCAGTCCATGAAGAGTATGGCAGCCAGCCCAGGACCCAGTGGGAGGGCCATGCAGGGACTCTGGCCTTCTCATCCCATCACAGACTTGCTCTCAGGCTCACTGCAGAGCATGGGTTCTGTGACCTGTGTCCTGTCCTCAAGCCTGGGCTCTTCAAGAAGTTAAAACTGGCCCACCTGGTGGGTAGGTCCAAGTGACAACGCCAGGAGTGCTCTGGATTGGGAAGGGCCATGCCTAAGTTGGACCCAAGGGATGTAAAACACGGCACAGGATCTCAGACTTGGTACCAAAAAAGCATGTGCAATCTGTCCACAGCCTGTGTGTTGACTACTTGTTGAAATGATATTTTTGGATATATTAGGTTAAATAAAACAATCAAAGTTTGGCTCTCCACATATTCTTATTTTGGCTCTTGGGAAGGCTGAAATCCCAGCAGCCTACATCACCCTCTGGCATCACCCTCTGTATCCGTCTCATTTGGCTAGGACCCTTGCCTTCTGCTCTGTGTGACTCAAGCCTGTGCTGATTCCTGGACCACCTCTCCACCATGCCCATAACCCAGTAGCCCCAGAGCCAGAGGAGGCTTTCCAGCAAGGGGCATGCTTCATTGTCCCCCCCCAAATCCTTCTGGGGACCAGAAGTTAGGGAGTCCACAGGACAGGGCAGATGAGAGCTCAAGTTCCATTGGCAGTTGGCCATGAAGCCATAGGGTTCTGGTGAGAAAAAGATTCCCAGAATAACTCAGCTGTACCTGCCTCCTCGGGATCCACTAAAGAGGCAAGGTGGAAGGGCAGGAGCCGCTACCTCATACCTCCACTACTCTCAGGTCCACAGCCTCTCCTCCTGACTCATCTTCTCCCGAAGATTCAGTCTCCACTCCCTTGTCTTCTCCCCAAGATCCAGACCTTCCTTCTTGAGCCTTACTTTCCTGAGTCCCACAGCCTTTCCTAAATCCTGGCCTCCTCTGTGGCCCAAAGCCTTCTCTTCTCCCCTCAATGATCCCAGTTCCTGCAGCTTTCTGGCCTGGATTACTGGCTTCTCTCCAGCCAACCACTCGGCTACCCCGGCCTGGTGTTCAGCCTTGGGTCACCATAGGGCCACTGACATCATTACCTGAACAACAGGTGTGGCTGCTGGTGAAACCATGTCAGGTGAGTAGAGAGAAGGGATATACAGAGTAGTCCTGCTTTTAAACCTCACAGGTTCTGATGGAGCTGGCTAGGTTGTCCTAGTACTGCGTGTCCTCCCCCGGGACCCTCAACCCCTCTTACCTGGACCCCCGGAAGGGCTGATCTGTGTGATTCAGCAGGATGAGTCTCTGAGGTCAGGTGACAGCAAGCACCATCACAGATGTACTGTCCTTGTGCACGAGCTCCCAAGGTGCCTCCTTCCAGAGCCAGCTGATGGCCCCTCACTCGGGCTTTCGCCTCCACAACTGAGCACTGTCACCCTCGAGGACCTGGAGCTTCTCTTAACAGAAGGCCTAGCCAGTCACGAGCCCTCGAGTACCGAAAGCTTGGAGAAATATGAGTGCAGTGGACTGGTGTCCAACTCCTTGGTCCCTGAACAGGACACCCCTAAGCAATGGAAACAGCTGGAGCAGTGGTGAGCCTTGCAGAGTATGAGGAAGGCCATGTGGGGTAAGGGAGATGGCGTACTGTGATCGAGTTACCTCCAGGAAAAGCACAGCTTGACCCACCTGCTCTGGCCCTAATCAGGGTAGCTGAGCTGCAGGCTGAGGTGGTTCGCCTGAGGGGACACAAGGAGCGCTGTGAGCATGCCACATTGGGCCTGCTTCAAGAGCTGTTGCAGGTCCATGCCCGAGTGCAGATGCAGGCCTCAGAGCTGCGCCAGCTGAGGCAAGAGGTGCAGCAGGCAGCCTGGAGCCCAGAGAAGGAGGAACTAGAGGTGAGTCGTTGAGTGGCATGGCAAATACAAAAGAGCCACCCCTTTCCTGATGCTTGGGACACTTTCCTGGATCCTGACCCTACTGACCCCAGTCATTTCAAGCTGTGACTCCGACATGTCCTGCATCTGTGCTGCAGCGACCTGGTAGATAGATTCAGCCTACTGAGCCCATATTTCCTCCTCTTTGCAGTTGTCTGGGCCCCAGAGCCAGGACCAGATGCAAGCCCTGGATAAAAGGTACAGAGAGAGACAGACACAGAGACAGACAGACAGACAAGTACACGCTTCAGGGGGAAGGGCTGGGGCCCATGCTGTTAATGCCCTGCAGTAGCTGGCATTAAGGCCCACATGTGTCTTGTTTAAGTAGACAGTACCTATAATGGTGCAGGTCAGGTCGGCTGTGCACACACTGGGGCAGGCTGTACAAGTGGTGGGAGACTGGTTGCACGGCCCCATGCCCTGCCCCAATAGATGCTGCCTAACTGCTCTGGGGCTAGCAGGGCAACTCCTTCCACCAGGCTTGTGGAGGTCCGAGAGGCTTTGACACACATCAGGAGGAAACAGGCTCTACAGGACTCAGAGCGGAGACATGCTGAGCAGGAGATAAACCTCAGGTGGGCCAACTCTGGAAATCTCAGGCCTGTGCAACACTGGGGTCTTCCTTCCCTGAGCCCCCAGCGCCCCTTGGGGAGCATCCTCTAATGGGAGTGCTGCACTTCTGACTTCTGGGGGGCCCCACCCGCCTGCTCTTTGATCTAGTGCCTTGCCCTCACTGGGGACCCCAAGGCTTGCTTCCATGTGTCACCTGGGCCGGATGTGTACCCCAGCCTGAGAAGGACCTAGGACCCTAAAGCCCACCAGTTTGCTTATGGTTCCCTAGCTGAGTTGGTTTTACCACACCTACTGCCTCTAGGCTGACCAACCTGACTGCCATGCTGAGCCAAGAGGAGCAGGGCCGAGAAGCAGCCTGCAGCGCATTGCAGAAAAACCAAGAGGACACCAGCCAGAAGGTGGACCTTGAGTTGGCCAAGATGCAGGTACCTCCTGGAAAGGCAGGCCTAGCTAAGGCAGGAGTCATCAACAGGGCTCTGAGAAGGAAACCTATGGCCATGTCCTCAATGTGTCCCTCTTGCTGCAGCTGCTTGAGTGTACACGATAGCCCTACCCTGTCTGACGTGGTCGCCTCTCATCCCAGCTGCATTGCCCACTCACTGACAGCTGCCGTCTTAGGCACTGAAAACTCAATCCTGCTGTCACAGCCATGTGCCAAGTGCCCTGTTGTTGCAGGTTTGGGGAACAGAAGGCATGGGCAGGGGGCTGACTGTTTCAGTTGAACTAACAGAAAAGGAACATCTGGGCCTGAAGCCCCTTCTGCAGCTCTTTTCAGTTTCAGCATTTCTCTCAAGCAGAAATCACAGATTCCCAAGGCAGCGTGTTCTCCTTCCACTTGGGACCCCTCAGAGGGGCCTCTGCGTGGAGTGGTGGTGGCACAAGCCTTTCATTCCAGCACGCAGGAGGCAGAGGCAGGTGGATCTCTCAGTTCAAGGTCAGCCTGGTCTACAGAACTGGTTCCAGGGCAGCTACAGGTACACAGAGAAACCCTGGCTTGAAAAAAGATAGATTAGATAGATGGATGGATGGATGGATGGATGGATGGATGGATGGATGGATAGATAGATAGATGGATGGATGGATGGATGGATGGATGGATGGATGGATGGATAGATGGATAGATAGATAGATAGATAGATAGATAGATAGATAGATAGATAGATAGATGGATGGATGATAGATAGAGCGAGCCTCTGCTTCTACATGGAGCTTAGAGATGGTTACACATGCCTGCCACCCAGCTTTTTGGCTCTATAAATGGAGACCAGGAGCTATAGCTGCTGCTCTGTGTCCAGGCTCCTCAGAGGACAGGGTGGGCATGAAATACTGGGTACTTCAGCTGACCCATCATGATTCTGCTGCCCAGAAGTAGTGGCATTCGCCTCATGGCTGCTGGGAAGTTAATGCATTGGCATCATTAAGCACACAGAAGCTTTGGGCTGACCACCCCTCACATGCTAGGCATGGAGGAAGCTACTCTAATCAGGCCCTTTGAGTTCTTTAACGTCAGGGTCAGGACTTTACATGCCACTGCCTGTTTTTACAATAAAGTTTTATTGCACAGAGCCATGAACATTTGTGTAACATAGTGAGAGTTGCTACTTTGAGTAAGAGTTGGGAGGCTTCGGGATTGGGGATTTAGCTCAGTGGTAGAGCACTTGCCTAGCAAACGCAAGGCCCTGGGTTCAGTCCCCAGCTCCGAAAAAAAGAAAAAGAAAAAAAAAAAAAAGAGTTGGGAGGCTTCAAGGAAGACCCTGGGAGCTTGAAATGTTTGCATCCTGGCCTTTCAGAAAAAGTGGCCGAGGGAGGGTGTCTGGCTCAGTTCATGGATTGCTGGCCTAGTATGCACAAAGTTCTGGGTTCAATCTCCAGCACCCATAAATCTGAGCGTAGTGGCACTACAGGTGTGAAGCCAGCCTGGGCCATATATGAGATCCTATCTTAAAAATAAAATGTAGCGGGGGTTGGGGATTTAGCTCAGTGGTAGAGCGCTTGCCTAGCTCTGAGTTCGGTCCCCAGCTCTGAAAAAAATAAAAATAAAATAAAATAAAATGTAGCCATCCCTGTTTTAGGCTTCCCTCCTGCAGGGGAGGGAGGTCAGCAGTGGCTCCGATGAACTTCACCCAGATGACAGCCCAGGCCTGGCTCTTTGTCAGAGCCTGAGAGCTGGGCCTGTTGTCAGGAGAGTCCTGTGGCCACAGAGAAGGTGCTAGGCAGGTGAATGCTACGAGGTAGGTTTCTTGCAGGTTTTATTTGGTATACAGGGAGGTACAACAGTCTCCCTGTGAAGCCTGGCTCACCTCAAACTCCTGAGTACGGGAATTACAGTCACATGCCACAACGTCCAGATTTGTCAAATCCTGACATTCCTGGGGAGACATAAGGGAAACGTTCACCCCAAATAGTGAAGGAGCCAGCAGGCGTCAAGAAAGAGTCCAAGTCCAGTTTAGCAAACAAATGAGTTTACTGGGGCTTCTTACAGGATAGCATGGGCAAGACAGGCGGGGGCAAACCTAAAAGCCCCCATGGCCCCACCATCAGTATTTTACCTCTTATACTTTGGTTGTAATGGCAGGGAAAGGTCTATAACTCTCCCCCCACTCCCAGAGGGACTGTAAGCCCCATTCCCATAGACAGTTATCTGCTCAGAGCTGTTTCTCATTGTCATGACTGCAAACCAAGATCTCCACAGGTCACCACAGCTGCTCAACTGCAGAATGGCACTGGCTATGTCAAGACTCAAAGGAGACAGCCTTACTACAGTGTATGGGGGATGGGCCTGGAACCTCTGTCCTGTGCCCAGCATGGGGAGGAGGCAAAGCCCAAGCGTTACAACTAGTTTTCCCACCCACACCCTTGATAAGGCCATGCATGGGTGTTCCCACACATGCGGGGATGTTCTCACATACCGGATAGGGTGTCTTCACACCAGCTTCTCTTACTGAGGCTCCAGCTCAGTGTGGAATTCCGTGCCCACTGAACAACCTTTCCCGGATACCGCTGAGGCTCTGGATGTGCTCTGAATTGTCTAGGCCCCTGTGACCTTGATCTTTAGGTCCTTCCTGGCCCATGATCTAGTGTTCGGGGGGGACAGTGGCTCCTATCTGCCCTACCTTCATTCCTGCCCAGTGCATGCAGCCTGGCTATGCAGGGGTTGGGAACATGGCAGGGAGTGGGAGGAGGAGGGTATGAGACCCGGGTGAGGAAATGGATACACCAGGCAGGGTGGGATGTCTGGCAGGGAAGCTTCAGGTGACTCTGTGGTCCCTCACAGGCCCAGATGATGAAACTCAACGAGGAGATAAGCCTCCGCTTCCTCAAGAGAGAGGCTAAACTATGTGGTTTTCTGCAGAAGACTTTCATGGTCTTGGAGCAGGTGAGGGTCCAGGTGGGGCCGAGCATCCTCATGGGTTGTCCAAGTGAGCCACAGATTTATAGCTGTTGGACTGGAGAGGTTGCTCAGTGGTTAGAGCACCGGCCGCTCTTCCAGAGGATCCAGTTTCATTCCCGGCACCCTCATAGCAGCTCACAACTGCCTGTAACTCCAGTTCCAGGGGCTCTAACACCCTCACACAGACATACATGTGGCCAAAGCATGGACGCGCCTAAAATAAAAATAATTACTTCTTTAAAATTCACAGCAGCAGGGTTAGGGATTTGGCTCAGTGGTAGAGCACTTGCCTAGCAAGCGCAAGGCCCTGGGTTCAGTCCCCAGCTCCGAAAAAAAAAGAATAAAAAAAAAAAATTCATGGGGTTGGGGATTTAGCTCAGCGGTAGAGCACTTGCCTAGCAAGCGCAAGGCCCTGGGTTCGGTCCCCAGCTCCGAAAAAAAGAAAAAAAAAATTCACAGCAGCTAGTGCTGTCTCCACAGAGAATGAAATCCTCCGAGACTGCACGGCTGTCGGCAGAAAGCAGCCTGCGAGAGGAACTGGAAACCCGCTGGCAGAAGCTGCATGAGCTGACGGAGGAGAGCTTACGGGTCTTGCGGGCACAGCGTGAGGTGGGCCTGGGTGACCAGGCGGGGTGGGAGATGGGATAGTCACCAAGGCTCAGGGTCACTTCTGCCACAGCAGGAAGAGGAGGGTCACCTGCTGGAACAGTGCCGGGGCCTAGACAAAGCTGTGGTCTATCTGACCAAGTTTGTGCAACAGAACCAGGTGTCACTGAATCGAGTCCTGATGGCTGAGCAGAAGGCCCGGTGGGTGTCATGTCAGTTCCTCCCTCAGCTAACCACTGGCTGAGCTCAGCTGGGGAATGCCCCAACTCCCTCAACCCCTGCAGCTGTTGGTTAGGCACTGACTAGTTGGACATGTCAGGATAGGACAGCAACCCTCTGCTAGAGCTGCTGTTCCTTCTCCACCCTGACTCTCGCACTCCCTTCCTGGTAGCACCCCCTCCTCTGGTCCATCTGATTACCTAGAAGGTCCCAGAGCTGGCAAGCAGAACCCCCCTCCCTAGCCAGTGCTAAGGGCCAGTTTGGGTATCAATACACAGGGAGGCCAAGGTGAGCTTGGAGGAGACCCAGGCTGAGGAGTTGGCTTCATATGTCCATGAGAACCTGGAGGCTGTACAGATGGCTGGCAAGCTAGCCCAGCAGGAAACACAGGATGCACTGGAGCTGGTAAGGGGCTGAGTGAGGTGGTGGTCAGCAGGGATCTAGCAGAGCCTCCCTGACTCTATGTTGTCCCATGCAGCTCCAAGAGAAGAGCCAGGTCCTAGAGGGGTCAGTGGCAGGGCTGGACCAGCAGCTAAAGGACCTGAGTGACCACTGTCTAGCTCTGAGTTGGAGGCTAGATCTGCAGGAGCAAACACTAGGCCTGAAGTTGTTCCAGGTGAGAAGGACAGACCCGCAAGGAAGGGCAATACAGGATGGAGCCACGGAAGAGACCTGGTCTCTGAATCAGGCAGGGTGGCTCCTACAGGCCCTTGGCCCCTAACACACTCTTCCTTTTTCTCTTCCCTTCCCCACTCTCTCTGTTTTCTTTCTCCCTCCCCCCCCCTCTCTCTCTCCAATTCACCATTCAGTGGGTATGGTAGTACCTTACTTTAATACCAGTTCAGGAGGCAGAGGCAGGCAGATGTCTGTAGTTCAAGGCCTGCCTGGTCTACAGAACGAGTTCCAGGACAGCCAGGACTGTTACATAGAGCAAGGCTGTCTTGAAAAAGCAGCCCCCTTCCCTCATCACCTTTTAAAGCATATAGTTTAATGGTGGTTTTTTTTTTTTGGTTATGTATTTTATTTTATTTGAGTTTCTTTTTTTTTAATTAATTAGTTTTATTTATATGAGTACACTGCAGCTGTCTTCAGACACACCAGCAGAGGGCATTGGATCCCATTACAGATGGCTGTGAGCCACCATGTGGTTGCTGGGAATTGAACTCAGGACCACTGGAAGAGCAGCCAGTGCTCTTAACCACTGAACCGTCTCTCCAGCCCCCTTGAGTTTCTTTTATGTACTTTTTTACTTATGTACATGTGTGTAAGTGCTCAGATAGGCTGAAATCACAGATGGCTGTGAGCCACCCAACCTGGGTACAGGAACCCAAACTCCAGTCCTCTGGAAGAGCAGCCAGTGCTCTGAACTGCTAAGTCATCTCTTCATCCTGCTATTATTATTTTTTCACTATTGTTTTGTTTTAAGAGAGGCTCTTGCTATGTAGCTTAGGCTGGCCTGATACTCAGTGTGATCCCAACCTCAGGAGGCTGGGGCAGGAAAATTATGAGCTCAACACTAACCCTAACTAAAACCCAGCACTTTCCACACGAGAAACTCTCCAAGCCGGCTCCAGAACTTTCTCTTTACGTCAGATAGAATCCCAGAGCCCAGCAGTCCTCCTCCTTCTCCATCTAGCTCTGGTGTGTGCATAGACACTCCATCCCAGCATAAGCCTTTCCTCCCGGGCTTCTCTCCTGAGCTGCCTGCCTCCCTGTTGTGTGAATTCACGCTTCATTCCTTGGTGGCTGAATCATGTTCCCACACGGGGACAGGCCGTGTTTTGCATACTCTCTCCTCTGCTGACAGACACAAGAAGCCGTTCTCTTTTGTAGCTGTTGTGAACACACTCTCTGGCGTGGCAGGTGGATCCCCCGACTCGGCTGGCTCTACATCCTTTCTGGGTATATATGGCCAGAGCAGCTGCCAACAGGGCCCACAGACCACAACATCTGTACCCTCTTGCAGTGTGGCCAATCTGTTTTTCTCTATTCCCGTCAGGGACAACTGCCAGTTCCTCAAGGGCATATTTCTGCTCAGCTGGATGACCCTGGGAAGACCACCCCAGCTGTCATGAATCTGGAATATCTGTCTTCTGCAGGGTCTGGCCAGGCTCTCCGGGCAATCTGCATGCTTTGTATGAACATGCTCTAGGGTCAAATACTCTGCCTCCTGGCTTCAGCAGGCCCTGTCTACCCACCCCTCTTCCATCCCTCACTCGATGTTGAAATTGCAGGCACAGGCCGCATGGGAAGGTGTGGAGAGGGAGTCCCTGCAGGACCTGGCCCAGTGGCTGACAGAAGTCTCAGCTCACTTGCAGGAGGTGCAGGAGAGAGTGAGCAGCCTCCCCCAGCAGGTGGGCGAGGCTAGAGTTACCACTCGCCTTGAGGTTCTATGTCTGGCTGGGCTTGAGCTGTCCTGGGGCTCCCTGATGGCTGTGGTAAGTCACCTTGAGCTCCTACATATTCCACATTTCAGATAGAAAGTGTCTCCAACAAGTGTGTTCTTTACAAGAGTGATGTGGATGTGAAGATCTCTGCTGAGGGCAAGGCCAGGTGAGGGTTCGAAGCCACCCAGGCCTCTGGGAAGTAGAGAAACTCTTCTGACCTTCCTGATCTTTACTAGTCCTTCCAACCCCTACGCCTCTGCCCTTATGGTTGCCCCATCCCCAGCTAGTCCTACCCTGGGCTCTACCTCCTCTGGAATAGCCTGCACCCTCAAGTTTAGCCCTGTGATAGTCTCGGGAGTCTTAGCTCTGAACTGAGCCTTCTTCCTTGGGCTCTGAAGCCCCTATAATCAGTCCCTGGTACCCACAGGGAGTTTGAGGTTGAGACTGTGCGACAGGAGCTGGCTGCCCTGCTGATGTCTGTGCAGCTTCTGAAAGAGGAGAACCCTGGACGGAAGATTGCAGAGATCCAGGGCCAGCTGGCCACGGTATCCCTTGGGCCCCAGGAAGCCCCCTGGGTCTGTCTGCCTCCTTGTACTCCAGGCCCTCAGCGTTTCTATGCCAGTGGGTACATTTGGACATCAGCAGTCCATGTCTGACTATGACCAGAACTGTGTTTAGTTTCAGAAGCAAATGATAAAGTTGGAGAACAGCCTTCAGGCCAACAAAACCATCCAGAACCTGAAGTTTAATAATGAGACCAAGCTGGTGAGAGAAAACTCTGGGAGAACCACTGACCCCCTCACCCTCTGCCAGCCTGCCCCAAGCCCTGTCTGTTCCCATCTCTACAGGGCCCCAGGATACATTAGCTGGGTGGTGCTGAACAATGTTTCCTGGAGGTGAGGACCTCCCGTCAGGCTGCCTCTATAGAAGACATCCCCACACGTACACATCTGCCACCCACTTCTGTCATCCAATTCCCATTTCTCTGTCCTTGTTCCCCGTGGGTCCTCTTAGCACCGTTACCTCTGCACTTGCAGCGCACAGAGGAGATTGCCACCCTGCGTGAGAGCATGCTGCATCTGTGGAGTGAGGAGGGTCCCTGGCCTCTGACACTGGGCAGCAAGCGAGTATTCATGTCCCTGGTGAGGCAGCGGTTCTTCATCAAGGACGTAGCCCTTGGCGAGCTGGTCCCTGTGAACTCCTGGGGAGTGTACCAAGCTGTGAGGTGGGCAGCTGAGAGCTGGGGTCTCCCAAGGGTAGCAACACAGCCACGGGGGGTGGGGGGATGTTGTGTATGAGTTATGTCTCTGGGCAGGTGGCTTCATTGGAAGACAGTCCTCTTGAACTTGGTGACCCAGAAAAGGCCCGGAGTGAACTCGGCAATGACCCAGTGTAGGCCTGCATCAAGGTCACATCTCTGACTATGTTCCAGAAATAAACATGCCAGTTCTTGTACCTGTTGGAGTCAGAGTCTCCTGTCGTCTGCTGGGATGGCTTCTCTACGACTCACAGGCCTGACAAGGGTGTCAAGTAGTGAGAGGGAAACCCAGAAGGCCCAAGTTATTAGACGTTGAAGAACCCCCTCCTTCCCCGCCTTATGCAAGGCCAGACTATCACGTCCAGTGGGAGTTCTGTGCAGGGGCACCCAGGCCACACTTGTCAGGATACATCCCTGCTGCTGTGAGGACAAATGTGAAGAATGAGGATACAGGGTCCTCAGACACCCTCAGCCCTGCACACCTACCCACTAAGTGCTGAGGAAGCCACTTGTGAGCACGAATCAGGAGAGTGAGAATCTGTGTCTCTGTGTGATCAGGCAGTGTCCCTCTTCTAGCCTCTCAAGAAAACCTGAACTCTGCATGCAGCTGGCCCTACAGAGACGGAGAGGGCTGGCCTGGTTTTAGTCCAACCCAACTAGTTGCTCTTTGCCACTGACTTGAATCTTGGGGCTAGCCTGGTAACAAAGGGCAAGGGTGTACAAGAGGTTGGTTCATAGTTCTTGCCTGAGTTCCATTCACTTCCTGAGGACAGAGTCCTGAAGCCTGCTGTGTATAGTGGGGTCCCCGGAGAGCTGGTAGTCAGGTGTGGCAGGTCTGGGTAAGCTTACATGCTCTGTCTCTCTCTGACTCTCTCTGTCTCTCTCTTCTCTCTCTGTCTCTCTGTGTCTCTGTCTCTGTCTCTCTCTGTCTCCCTGTCTCTCTGTCTTTTTCAGTGCTGGTGGCAACAGTTCCAGACACTTGGGATAAGTTCAAATCCTCTTGGGCCTGTTCTCCTCTTGAGGGAGAGGTAACTGCATGACTACTTAGATAGACCTACTAGGTAGGGCAGGACCTGTGCTACAGAAGGAGGTGCTTGGTTGTTCTGAAGGTAGAAAAGGCCATTGCTGCCCCAGCACACTCCTGACTCACCTACTCACTAGATCTCGGCCAGCTGTGTCCCCTCCAGAACTTGGGTGCCTCCACTCTGCAGCTCAGAGCCACCCTCAGCAGACCAGCTGGCCAGCAGATCACTAAAATCTGGTGTGCCCGGATGCAGTAGGCCTAGTGGGTTGGGTACAGGCTCCTTCCAGAAGGATGGAGGCAATTTTCTTTGGGTCATGGGGGTAATGTGGCTATACTTCCGCTCCAGCCTCAGTCTTCGGCAAGCTGATACTCTGGGCCTAGAGAACTGCCGAAGGCCATAATCAAAGAGCTCAGCCAGGGGGCCCAGTGGTGGCACCCTGTCTCCTCTGTGGCCCAGCCTGTGCACCTGACCCTCAGGCTCCCCAGGTGAATGCATCCTGAGCTCAGCCGCCGCCTCATCCTCTGGGGGCCCATCCTGGGCCAGGCATACCAGATCAGCATAGTACAGATCCCGGGCAGAACAGCTGGCTGCTTGGCTATCAGCATAGATGTCTTGGGCATCTGGGTCTTGCCCTGTGTCCTTGCGTCCAAAGTATCGCTGAATGTCACCACTGATGAGCTCTGAGAAGCGCAGCAGCTGCACTGGGGTCTCAGGGCTGCTGGGACCCTGAGGGACCACTCCTGAGCTCTGAGAGTCTGGGCTGCAGCCCTGTGACCCCTCACCTTGCAGGTCTTGGTCTCCCTCTTCTTCTTCCTCCTCCTCTTCTTCCTCCTCTTCTTCCTCTCCCTCCTCCTCTTCAGAAGTTTCTGTAGCCTCCAGGTCTGTGAACAGGAAGGACTTGTGTGATGGTAGGGGTAGCCGGAAGCCACAGACAGATCGTATCACTCCAGCAGCCATCTTGTGGAGGTCCCCAAAATTTTGGGGGGGTCTCTGGAGCTAGGAGAGAAGCAAGAGGGTAGATTAGCAAGTTAGGGCTGGCAGTGCCCACTAGAGCCAGCCTGGATGTATGGCCCCAAATGGTGCTTTAGTTCTTTGCTCTCTCCATCCCTGGGCTTCCTGAGCTCAAAGAGGGCCTGGCTTAGAGAGATGTACAGGATCCTCTCATGTAGGGTGGATCCATTGAATACAGGGGAACCAGACAGAACCATGAGAACCACCACAGTTGTGATTACAGGGTAGGGCCAGAGGCAGAAGTCCTAGAGTTCAGTACCACTCAAGACAGGAAGGGACAGGCACTGGACAAGGTGTCTACCCTGTCCCAGCCTGGACCACTGTGGTGACAGGACCAGAACCTACTTTGACAGGCCCAGCAACCTGGCAAATGCCATGGGGAGCTTCGGGGCTATGACAGACAAAGGTCTGGTTCCTGTCTAGCTACAGTTACAGCCACAACTCCAGGGCTTCTCTTTGAAGAGGTGCAATTGCTGGGGTTTCTTTCTTCTTTTTCCTTGTTTTGTTTTGAGATAGGACCTATACTAGAACTTGATATGTAAACTGGCTTCAAACTCAACAGAAGTTTGCTTGTCCCTGCCTCTAGAGTGCTGGGATTAAAGGCATGTGCCGCCACTCTTGGGTAGTAATTCTTGATTTTTAAAGAAACGAGTGTCGAGCCAGACGTAAGCTGGATCCAGATGTGGTAGTGTATGCCTTGAATCTCAGTACTCAGGAGGCAGAAGCAGAGGCAGGCAGATCTCTGAATTCGAGACCAGCCTGATCTACAATCTGAGTACCACCAGGACAGCCAGGGCCACACAGAGAAATTGTGTCTAGAAAAACTGAAGAGAGAAAGAAAGAAAGAAAGAAAGAAAGAAAGAAAGAAAGAAAGAAAGAAAGAAAGGAAGGAAGGAAGAAAGAAAGGAAGGAAGAAAGGAAGAAAGGAAGAAAGGAAGAAAGGAAGAAAGGAAGAAAGGAAGAAAGGAAGGAAGAAGAGAGGCAGAGAGAGAAAGAAGAGAGAAAAAGAGGCAGAGAGAGAGAGAGAGAGAGAGAGAGAGAGAGAGAGAGAGAGAGAGAGAAACAGAGAGAAGGGAAGGGAGAGGGGTGTTCTCACTTGGAGCCTAGATGTAGCTCTCTCTCCTCCTGGCTAGTGACCCTACAGTAGATCTCATTTCTAGAGCCACCAGACTCCTTCACAGAGGAAGGGGGAGAGCAGATATCCAACAATGTGTATCAGAAGACAATCTCTACCTGAGATGCCTAGGTGTGAGTGGCCCCTTGGTCAGATCTGCTCAGGGTCAAACTGCACAGCCCCTTTCTGCTATCCTGAAACCCTGGGTTTGGGAAGTAGATCTGGCCACTTCAATGTCCTCTATTGCTGGATCCTTCTGTCTTAGGAGGTGTCCAGTAGTCCTGACACTAGTCTTTGAGGATGACTGCTAGTGGAGAACTTAATGCAGGCATATTCCCTCTGAGAGGGACCTCCCCAACACCCAGGGGTGCGACCACCCATTCACCCAGGCTCCTACCTGACTGGGACTGCAGGGCTCTCTCAGCAGGCTCTCCTCCACCTGGGGCGCAAGCATTTATAGCTGAGCTCCACAACTGCCTGAGGCTGGCAAATATTTGGCAACGGCATTGTCATCACAGACTGGGCAAACAGAGCCCGTTTGTTTTAGCGCCCAGCAACCAGAGCCGCATGGGGGGAGTACCCGCAGACTGCCTCACCTGCAGGCAGCCTGCCGGGGGACCATGGAGTGTTTGCCTCAGGCCCAGCTGGCCCACACCCTGGACCCGAGGACCCTTATCTGTACTGCTGATTGGGGCCCCATCCAAGCTTTGCCAAATAGGCGGAAAATTAAATTTCATGCTATTTTGAGTTCTGGAGTACGCCTCTCCAGAGGACATCCTGCCTGCAGCGCATGCTATAAACCCTCCTCTGCAAGCAACAGGATCTGGGGCAAGCGGAGAGCTAAGGCTATGCAGCCACTTAGTAGGTCCAGGATGGGTGCTAACACTGGCAGCCTTTGTAACCCCTACCAAGCCCCTCTAGCCTCTGAGCCCTTGTTCAGCTAAGATTAACCATAACCATGTCAACCAGCCCAGTAAGGACTGTGGGATGGACTCTCATGTGATAGCTGCCACCCACTTGCCCTGAGACCCAGCTATACTTGCAGTCATTCTGATTGAACCAATCGCTCAGCATCCTTGCTGGGGTGAAGACAGGACACCTACCTTCCCTGGTTGGAAGCCTAAATGGAGTTGGGGGCGGGGTTCCTCTCCTTCTCGGGCCCTCTGCCTTTCTGGTGGTATAGCTTCCTCTGGCTTCCTTAATCACTGATCCCAAACTGGGTGGTTTTAAAACAGTTATTGCATCCTCTGCCCTCCTGGAGACCAGAGTCAAAACTGAGATACCAGTGAGGCTGGTGTCTGGGGTCCCGCCAGCCGCTTGGTGTTTGTCTTGAGCCTGTCATAGCCATCGATGCTGTCATCTTCATTTGGGCTTTCACTTTTTCTTTTTAACCTTGGGACAGGGTCTTGCTGTGTAGCCTACACTGGTGGGGTCAGACTGGTGGCCATCCGAGTGCTTGCCTTGCAGGCATGCAGCGCCCTGCTTGGCTGGCAACTCTTTTTTTTTTTTTTTTTTTTTTTAAAGAGCTGACGACTTTATTTTCACATTTCACAATGTAAGTGAAAACCGCACTTTTTTGTACCACTTCTCCCTCCAGAAGCGTTCTCTCTGTTAGGAAGGGAAGTTCCTCATCATGCACCTAGGAAACACTCAGGGTCAGCACCAAGATCTCCTGGCGAAACAACAAGAAATACAAAAGGATAAAGAGCGCTTCTGCTCTTATCTGTCTGGCCGGGTCATGCCAGGCCGTGTGGGCACCATCATAGGGCGGGCGGGAGGTCTCATCATTGGAGGCCCGGGCATCATGGGCATATGGCCTCCCATGGGTGGTCTCATCCCAGGAGCTGGTCCCACAGGCATCATCCCAGGAGGAGGGGGGCCCATCATTGGCATCATGGGAGGGCCTCCCATGTGGGGTGCAGGCATCATGCCAGGCCGAGGAGGACCCGGGAGACTGGGGGGAGGCGGGATCATGGCCCCTGCAGGCGGAGGAGCAGAGAACGGAGCTGGAGGGATCTTTCCTTGTTGAAATGCAGCCGTTGTTTTGTCAATCAGGCTCTGGGCCTGTTCTTCCATCCATTTCTGGTAATAGTCTTTTACATTCTCTTTGTGTTTCCGACCACTGCAGTGTGTCTTCCTCACAGACGGAGAATCGTGGGTAAGATACGTATCACAGTAGTCACAATAAAACTTGGGCATGTTGCTCCACAGGCCGTTGGCTATCCCGGTCCCCGCCGCCAGGAACTCTTGGCTGGCAACTCTTACAGAGGTGTTCGCCATTGCATTTAGGGCTGCCCGAATCCAGCACATCCTCAGCTTAACTCGTCACAGCCACAAAGAGTTTTCCCAAATACATTCAGTCTGTGGTTTAGGGTGGAGGTGCATTTAGGGGTGGGCACTATTCTAGCCGATCCAGGTGCCCTCCAGGAGGAATGGAGCCCTCAGAGCACTCAGCTGCCCTCAAGGAGCCCCCAGTGTCTTCAGATGCTGCTGCTACTGTGGTTAGTTCTAAGGACAGGAAAGTGCCTCCTCCCAGCGTGGCTTTCAGTACCTCAGGCTCAAAACATTAGCCCATTGTCTCTAAGTCCAGCTCTTCACCTGGCTAAGGGGATAAGAGGAATGTGGGTATCACTTACCTTCCCTGGGTCCTTCTTTGCTCCAGGCACCACCCCCACTTTAGACAAGGACAACGCCTTGGTTTCAAGCCAGTGAAGCCCTAACTTCCAGCCTAGGCATATGTCACCTGACACAATCACCTTCAGCTTTTTCCTGCCCCCTGAGCCCTTACTTGATGGCTTCAGTGAGTTCGTGGTTCCCGGAGGGTAGGAGGTTAGGGAACCCAACCCTAAAGATGCTTCATGCCTGCTCACTGCAGTCAGGACCCCTACCTGACAAGTAAGCCATAGAGAAAGGAAGTTAAGTCCTAAGGATGAGCACCTCAAAGGGTTGGGCCGAGTTGGGGTTGTACAAAGATTGGTAGCCGACTGCCCAGCATGTCGAAAGTTCAAGGTTAGATCCCCAAGGCCACACACACTGAGTACGGTAGTGCATGCCTATGTACCCTGTAGGCACCAGGAGGTGGAGGCAGGGGATTCTGAACGTCAAGGTCATTCTTAGCAAGTTCAAGTTCACACTAAGCTATATGAAACCCGTGGCAGAGCAACCTGCAAACAAGGCTTGGAACCCTGGTGTGACTGTCAACTGTGGACTAGGTTGTCTGCTTGGAGCTGAGCCCTGGAGAAGACATCAAGGGGCCTAGTCACCTCCAAGCCTGACAGGACACTGGAAGGCTTGGGGACGGTGGTGGCATAGCTGCCGCCTGTACCAACCTCTTCTCGGGCAGGAAACTTGGGCCACATCCTCAGTGAGAACCAGAAGAGACCTCTGCTGTGCCTGGCTAGGCCCAGTTTTGCGTGTCCATTCTGCTCTGGATTCTACCTACTTCTGACCCTACAGTCTGACCATGTTAGACTCCAAGGTCTGAAACCACTGGCCAGTCTTGGCTGTGGGCAGCACTGCTTCAGCCTCAGCCAGCTAGCTCCCTTCTCACCCACCAAAGCCCAGACCTGCTGAAGGACCAGGTATGGGGCTGGGGGGTTGCACTTCCTCCAAGCTGAAGCCACATCACCTTCTACTGCTGGATGCTGGCCCAGGAAAGGGATGGGGACAGGTTGAGTGATATGACACTGACAGATGGGCCTGAGAGGTCTACAGATGCACCATGCTGGGCAGGCAGGGAAGGGATAGCTAGGGCCTCAGGGAGTACCCAGAAGGGCATGTGGATTGTGGCCCACATCCCACCCTGACCGGTCCTAGTGATAGAAGAAGTGCTGAGGCTGTGAGTACAGCTTGCCACCGGCTCACCTGGTCGAGCCTTGAGCTTTCTGAACCTTAGGTCGAGTGCTTCAGGAGGAGGAAATGAGTCACAATTCTGCCCCGGAGAAGTCATCCTTCTTCCAAATGAATTTTGGAAGAGCTGGATG
Organism: Rattus norvegicus; assembly: GCF_021556685.1. Classification (NCBI taxonomy): domain Eukaryota; kingdom Metazoa; phylum Chordata; class Mammalia; order Rodentia; family Muridae; genus Rattus; species Rattus norvegicus. The sequence continues at coordinate 20,181,664 of NC_141543.1, forward strand.
TGAGGCAGGGGATGTAGATGGACCAACTGAGGCAGGCAGTGTGTCTCAGCAAATGTGAATCAGCCACTATCAAGGAACTAGAATCCTTGAGGTCAATACAAAGTCAGGCAGAGATGGGAGGTCAGAGAGAGACTAGAAGATGCTCTATTTAGAAGATACTGGATTGGGGTTGGGGATTTGACTTAGTGGTAGAGCGCTTGCCTAGCAACCACAAGGCCCTGGGTTCAGTCCCCAGCTCCAAAAAAAAAAAAAAAAAAAAAGAAGATGCTGGATTGCTGGCTTTGAAGATGGGGAAAGGGCCATGAGTGAAGGATTCTGGGAATTTTCAGAAGCTGGGAACACAAAGGACCCATTTTTCTTTGCGTTCTCTGGAATGTCATTGGATACCTCAACGTCAGGGCTGGTGAAGCTTCCCTGGACTCCAAACCCTTCTTGGAAATCCCACCTAAGCCACACAGCTTAGCATCGACACAACCGGAAAACCATAGTAAGAGTCATGGCTCCGGATGGGAGCGGTTGGGTGTGTAGGATGCTGTTGCTGGCTGTGAAATTTATAGACAGTTCTCCCAGCATGGGAAACCCCCGTATCAATGTCCTAGTTGAGGTCAAGCTTAAGTTATCTCAAGAAACCTAGAGCCAAGAGCTGGGTGTGGCAATACTTGATTGTAATCTTAGCTCTAGGAAGGCGGAGGCAGGAGGATCCTGTGGTCCAACTAACCTAACCTTCTTGAGTTTCAGACTAGTGAGCGACTGTCAGAAAATAAAAAGGTAAGGCTGGGTATGGTGGCGCATGCCTTTAATTCTAGCGCTTGGAGGAAAAGGCAAGTGGATCTCTGGGAGTCTGTGGCCAGCCTGGTCTACATACTGAGTTCCAAGATAGCCAAAGCTACATAGAGAGACCATGTGTCGATAGATAGATAGATAGATAGATAGATAGATAGATAGATAGATAGATAGACAGATAGACAGACAGACAGATAGTACCTGAAAAACCATACCTAAAGTTGTCCTCTGGCCTCCACATATATGTGTACACACATTCACAAGCACCCTTCCCCACATACATCCACACCCCATTACATATGCACCCTAACACACAATCATACATACACGTATACAACCACACATGCAAGGAAACCAAAGAACACCAGAGCCTCAGCTGTTTCCCATGTGTGGAGAGACCCTCTCCTACAAGAGGGGATCAGCGGTCGCTCCCCAGGGCTGCCACTTCCCTGGTGCTTGGGTTTTACACTTCCCCCCCACCAACACCTTCCCCACCTTGCCTGTGGCAGGCATCTGGATTGGAGGAATAGGTCTTGGACAGCTTTAGGTCCTGACACACCCACTCGTGCTGGCTGAGAGAAGGCTGTCTTGAAGGACTTTGTCCTTATCCTGGAGAAATTCTGGTGTTCTCCACTGCCTGGCAAGAGGTCATGGAGAAGACCATGAGCTAGGGTGGAAGATTTATCCACAGTGGGAAGAAAGCAGAGCAGACGGTTGTCTGGGAAGAGGCCCCTGAGAAGGGCCTATGGGGCTGGCGAGAGTAATGAGAGGCCTGAGCAGAGAAACCAGAGAAGGGCCTGCTGCTTAAGTCCAAGCAAAAGGGGACAAGCTTTCACAGGGCAGACATAGAGTGCTAATGGAGGGAGGGTCTGGGGACTTAGAGGGCATGGTGAGGAGGCCATCCCTCACTTTTCCTTCATGTTGAATTGTGAGCCATGTTCAGGACAGACCAGGAGTCTCGTAGGTAGGGGTTGAACTCTAGTGTTTGTTTCTGATAAGGCCTGGTTGGGGTCTCTGGGTCAGTAGACAAACACGCTTAGTGGGTGGACAAGGCCAGGCAGAGCCCCTGTCACCCCATCTTAGTTATCTTCCATTTGGGGACCCTGGAAGAGGCTGGGGCTGAAGCATATGTCCTAGCATCTGCTCCTAACTGGGATATGTTTGGGGTTGGGCTCAGAAAAGCACTCTGCCCACTGTCCCCTCCCCACCACCAGTCCCCACTCACTGTCAGGCCTCAGACCCTGGGAGACTGAGTGGGACTCTGCCCTTACAGGGGCACAGACCTGCCTGACCCCAGGCACCTGGTATCTATCTTCCTGGGAAAATCAATAGCTCCAATATGTCAGCTCTTAAGTGGAGCTACAATAAATTACCCTGCCATTAAGCCCACTGACGGCTACCACCGCCTCTGCTTCCATTAGTGAGACATTAGGCTTCCTGTGAAATTTCTCTGTGTGCTTTGTGATAATGAGAGCTGAGGTGTTGGTTATGTCCCCGACGAGCACGGCAGTGGCTCCACATACAGTATGGTGGGACGTCACATCTTGGAGCTTCTACCATAGGGTAGCTTTTACAGCTTCCTGGCCAGGCTCCTGTAGCAGAACCTGTAAGGAAGAGTGGTTCTTCGAGAGGAGAACAACAAACATGTGTGACTGGAAAGATGGCTGGCACTTAGGAGTGCGCGCTGCTTTTAGAAGAACCTGGGTTCTGTTCCCAGCACCTACATGCTATCTTACAACTGTACCTAACTCCAGTTTCATTTCGGGGGATCCAGTGCACTCTTCTGGCTCTGTGTGCACCAGGCACATACATACATACATACATACATACACACACACACACACACACACACACACACACACACACACACATACATTGCAAAACACAAACACATAAAGTACACTTAAATTGGGGCTGGGGATTTAGCTCAGTGGTAGAGCGCTTACCTAGGAAGCGCAAGGCCCTGGGTTCGGTCCCCAGCTCCGAAAAAAAGAACCCCCCAAAAAAAAAGTATACTTAAATTTCTTTTGTTTTGTTTTTCAAGACAGGGTCTTTCTATGTAGTCCTGGCTGTCCTGGAACTCACTCTGTAGTCCAGGTTGACCTTGAACTCACAGAGATCTGCTTGCCTCTACCTCCTAATGGCTGGGACTAAAGGTATGTGCCACCACTGCTGGTTCTTTCCGTTTTTTTGAGACAGGGTTTCTCTGTGTAGCTCTGGATGTGCTGAAACTCACTCCATAGATCTGCTGGCCTCTGCCTCCCAAGTGCTGGGACAAAAGGTGTGTGCCTCGACTGTCCACCTTAATATTTGTAAAAAAATTTTTTTTTTGGTTCTTTTTTTTCGGAGCTGGGGACCGAACCCAGGGCCTTGCGCTTCCTAGGTAAGCGCTCTACCACTGGTAAAAATTTTAAAAAAGAATATTCCCAATGGCCTGGAGGCCTGAAATTTCAAACACTCCTTGCTACAGTTTGGGGGATATTATTCCTGGACTCTCTCCCTCCTCCTGTAACTGAGGAGGCATGAGTGGGTGGGGAGGTCCTTGGCTGCTGCTTCCTAACATCCTGTCTCTCTCTGCTATTGCGTGCCTTGCCTTCTCTTCTGAAAAGGCATTGAAAAGGCATTCTGAAAATCCTGACGTTGGCTTTACAGTCGATTCGCACCAGTATGACATTTTGTAAACCATGTTATTTGCAAAGACCAAACAAGGTGCCAATCTTGTTTTCAAGGGCGGGAACACTGTTCACTCCGGCACTGTAATGCCAACCCCAGGAAGATATGAGATTGGAGTGTGTGTGTGTGTGTGTGTGTGTGTGTGTGTGTGTGTAGGTCCCATATGTGTAGGTGCATGGAGACTAGAAGTGGTGTTCCTCAGGAGCCACTCACCTTTTTTTTTTGAAATAATGTCTCTTCCTGGGACCTGGGACTCGCTGATGAAGCCATACTGAGTGGCTAGAGCGCTCCACAGATGCCCTTTTCTGCAACCCTAGAGCTGGGATTACAAACATGGGCCACGACATAGAGCTTTTGATGTGGCTGCTCAAACTTGGGTCCTCTGGCTTGCATGGTGAGCACTACGGACTGAGCCGCCCGTCTTGCCAGCCCTAAGAGATCTCTTTCTGCCTCTGACCTGAGACAGTCTTTGAGACTGGGATGAGCTCACTGGTCATTGTTAGAGGCTAGCCCACCCCAGGGTGAAGCTCTAACTCGTGTTCTACCTCCTTAATCTGGTCTCATGGGCTGTTCTGTGCAGTTTGAGCCTGGTTCCCCTATGTTATCCAATCCAGGAAGCCTAGTTCCCTTCACACTTTAGGGCCCTTGAGCTCCATCTCCTTCTGGAGGCTCCCCCTGGGTTGCATGTTACCTACAGTTAGGTGCCTGGGTGCTGTGAGGTTCTTGCCAGGAGAGTGGTGTAGCAGTGTGGGGTGGGGCCCTGGGAGGAGGACCTGGGTAGACAGGTGCCTCTGTTGACACAACAGCTCTTAGCCAGGGTCCTGGGTTGGGCCTCTCGGTGTGTGTGGGGGAGGGGGGTTGAGGTGGGGGGTTGGGAGGGCGACTCACAGGTGTTGCTGGGCCCCACCATCTCTCTCATTGTTCCTGCTCTAATTCAATGAGAGTGCCTTGGACAAGAATACTGAGCGGGAGGCTTTTCCCAGTAGTAAGTGGGCACTGGACTGTAGCATACTCCAGGTCACAGGAGGCTCCTGATTTTGTTCCATCCTGGGCTAGATTACAGCTCGCAGTAAGGGGATTTCCCAGGACCCTCTTTTGTCCACAAAGCATCCAAAAGCTACGGTCACCTTTAGGATGACAGCCTGCGTGTACTGCCAGGTGGGAGACCTTAAGCAAAGAGAAGGCGAAACCAGGTCACAAGGGTTCCAGCCTAGCTCGCTTGTGGGGACTAAGGCAAGTGAGTGTGCAGGCTGCTCACAAATCCTACAGTTGGAACATGCATAAATTTCCCCGCAAACTTCTGGGTCTAATTTCTTTCAGGTCCCCGCATCCCTACGTGGGGAGAAGTTCAAGTCCAGCCCTTGTCGCAGACTGCTCAGGGGTCTGGCGTACTGCGTACTGCGGAGAGACCAGGCTCGAATATTCAGGTCAGGAACAAATTTGATGCGACAGACAGAGTCAAACACACGAGAGAGGTTTGTTATTGTTGTGAATTTTACTTGAGAGCATCAGGGTATATATACACTTATTTTAAGGGCTTTGGTACAGGGTCAAATGATTACAATCTTACTCAGAAATCATCACACCATGATATAAGAACTCTTTTTTTTTTTTTTTTTGGTTCTTTTTTTCGGAGCTGGGGACCGAACCCAGGGCCTTGCGCTTCCTAGGTAAGCGCTCTACCACTGAGCTAAATCCCCAGCCCCGATATGAGAACTTTAAACACAGACTATACAGGAAGAAAATTTCTATTTTACGCTTGCCTGTGGTCATGTTGCCAGATATCCGGTTTTTACTAGTTTCATTATTAACCAGCACAACCTCTCTCTAAACTTCCCATATTAATAATCTTAATATTTTTTCTTTTGATCTCAGGTGGCCATAAAAGGAATCATCTTTTCCAAAAATAAGAAATTTATATACTTGTCACCTCAGCTGTCATTGCTGATCCTCTGAGAGAACACACCAGGGAGCTTGAGCTTGCCTGATCCTCTCCCAGGGAGATAGGGAACCATACTTGACTCTCTTACCATTAACCACCACTCATCTATCTAGATTATTATCATAAACTCCTATCCAAGGTAAAGGTGCATCTGTAGGATCAGACTTGTAAGGGCCTTCCCATCTAGGGAATCCTCCATTTCCTGATCTAATTCATCCTTATTTTTTTTCTCTTTTTTTGTCTTCTAGAAAGTCCCTGGAATCCCGATTCAAGTTTCTGCAAAGTGTCCATAATTTCCCCAAATGTCTCCTAAGTAGTTTACAACATTTGAATCAGCAGTTATGCTGCTGGGGGCTATTTGCTGGCAAAGTCACATTTCTAGCAGGTTTGCACAATTGCTTCTCTACCTGAAATTCTATTCTTGGAGTAGCTTCCGGCACCGAGGTCGAGGGCACCGAGGTCAATGTCTGCTGACTTGTGTCCTGTGGTCCCTCAGTTCCTGAAACATCTAAAGATACAACTTGGTTCTCCTAAGAGGACGAGGCGCCACAGGCTATTGTTTCAAACACCAGCAAGATAGTACACATCCAAGCAGCCATACACCCAATACCTGAGCCAAGAAAAAAGCTAATCTCGTTTCCTTCTAGGGGTCTGCCAGGGACCTCCAGGAGGCCTAACCATGTGTGGTGCGAACTGAGGGACCAGCAGCCATTCAAGCTCTTTTTGCTCCATGCTCCATGTCTCCACTGGATGTAGCAAGCCCTCCTGCAGAGGAGTTTCAAGTGAAGATGGGACAGCTGGGCTGAGTTATTGTAGCTGAACTTCATGTCTTCAGGAGCCAGGTTGCTGCACTGTGAGTTGTGTCTCTCTCCTTAATGCTGCCTAGTGAGGGCATCCTCTACCTTCTTGGGAGTGCTGTGTAAGACTGGGCCTCGCTCTAGCAGGAATGTGTAGGTCACTACCAGTCAGAGGCTGAAGAGTCATTTTCCTAACTTCTTTCTCCCTTTCCATGATCAATCTGGTGCCCTCAGACACTCACCTGAGCAAACTAATAGCGTGGCACTCTGCTTGCCCAGAAAGGGTCCTAGGTTTCTGGGACTCACAGCCATATGCCCCATGAGATAGAAGGGAGAGGTGGGCTTTTCTGTTATTTCGTTTTTGTTTTTGTGACTGGTTCACAGATTGAGAACAAATTCAGAGTGACAGTCATTAGTGGGCCCTGCAGTAAGGCCAGGTGGATATGACTCACCCTAGTACTGAACTGACACCATTAGGGCTGATCCTGTTTTTTGTTTGTTTGTTTTGTATTTTAAATTGGGTTGATATCAGGCTGTGTCGTACAAGCTGGCTTGGAACCAGGGATCTTCTTGTTTCTGCCTCCACAGTCTTGAGATTACAAGGTTGCCTGGCTGATTCTGAAGATGAACTGAGCTTAAATCAGCTTCCAGCTCAAAACACCAGGCGCACTCAGGAATGTAATTTCAGAATTACCTCCCTGTAGGCTGTCCGAGGTGTGGTCAGCTTATGGTCTACACAGATCCATTTTCAGTCTCCCTGAATGCAAATGGATTCTGGGGACCTAGGATAGTCTAGGGGGAGGTGATGTTTCTGCAAGCCTTTTTTTTTTTTTTTTTTCAAGTTTCAAAAATGGTTTTATTTATGTAAGTCAGTGCACATTCCTAATACAGTGATTTCCTGAAGATTACAGTATTTTTGTAAACATAAGATTTACAGTTTAACCATACACAAAGCCTATTTTTAATTCCTTGACGGAATAAATTACTTTTCTTCAAAAATTAGTCAAGTGCAATTTGCCCGATATTTAATGTATACTAGGATTAAAGCCTACAAAACTAGTAACAGATACAATTGTCAAGCCTTTCATTTGAACACATTCACTTTCAAATTTAACTTATTTCGCCCCATTTAATAAACATCACTTTCTTTGAAAATTACCCAATTAAGCAGTTAACAGTTCTCCATAATATGGTACAGGCCACTGGCATTAAAAAGGCAGTTACTAAGATGTCAAGGTGCCTGCAGGCTAGTAAGATCGAAAACCCCACAGCTGCCCAAGGCAAACCTTGCAGAGTGGCAGGGTGAACTGAGTGTCAGTGGAAAGCTTTCTGCAAGCCTTTTTTAAGGGGACGGCCGGGCAGGGAGGCCTCTAAGGTTCGAGGGCTTTCCACCTCCGGTCCTGAGGGCATAGCTGAGATGGACTCGGCTGGCAGTTGAGACACTGGTCAAAAAGGAGGCTGAGAGCCCGGACAGAGCACTTAGAATGGAAGACGCACTCCTGGAGAACAGGAACCAAGTCCTTCCCGGACGATAATTCGGTAAAGAAGCCATCTGATGCCAGGGGTTCTCAAGTCTGTGGGCATCACACTGAACAGCCCCGAGCCAAGCTTTTGCGAGAGTCGAATCGGTCTCACTTCCAATTAGCCCGCTGGCTCAGGTCTCTGTGGAGGGACTGAGAACTACACAAAGCCATAAGTCGCCAGGCCATCAGGGCGGGGCCCGAGACGGAAGAGCGCGCAAGAGGAAATGCATCACTTCCAGTTGCGCCGCTGGACCCACGTTTTGTAGTCGTAAAAATTTGAGGTGAAGTTCGGCTTCCGGTTTTGTGCGACGGAAGTGACGAAAGCCCTGAGCGCCGCAGTGTGCGAGTCGAGGTCGCTATGAACAGTGTCCTGTGCTCACGGGCGGCGGGGTGAGAGCCGTGAGGTGCTGGTGGGTCAGGGCGGGAGGCGACCGTGGCTGCGGGACGCTTACTGCTGTCTCTCTTCCAGAGCGGTCAGGGCTCTGCGGCTCGTGGGCTGGACTTCCCGAAGCTTGCATCCGCCGCCCCGTGACCGGTCTCCAGTTCAGTCTGCAGACAGGGAAGAGGAGGAGGAAGACCCCAACCTCCCAATTCAATTTTCCGGCAGCAAAGCCACCCCAGTCCGCTGGACGGTGGAGCATTCCCTGGGGAAGCAGCAGCAGCGGCCCTGGTGGAAAGTGCTGCCGTTCACCCTTCCCCTTGTGGTTCTGATCATTTGGTGCTACCGGAGGGAGGAGAGCAGCACGGACCAGTGGTTGAGACAGATTTTGGAAGAGGAGGACGAGGAAGAGCCGGAAGGTCCTCTGGAGGAGCTTGAAGCTCCGGCCATCTACGGGGCTAGAACGTAACAGGGTTCGTGCTGAGGAAGGGAGTAGGCAGCCATCCTTCTGTTTTGTCGTCAAATTTGACGATTTCTGAACTGGTTCTGCGCATGTCTTCGTTGCTTAAAGGACTTGGATGGCGCTCTTGTCGCTGACACAACACAGCACAAAATTGGAGGCTCGAAATCTGATCTTTGCTCGACACCAATGTTCAGTGATTACGTCCAAAGAACTTTTGAGGTTCATAGAAAAGGTTTCGGGTGCACCGTGTGCTGTTGAATTTGTGATGTGTTTGTACAGCCTAATTATGTTTCCCGAGGAGTTCTGGGGGAGATGTTACCTGCGGTTTATTCGCTTTCTGAGACAGGCTAACTGCATAAGTGTACAGAGCTATGGTGTGTGCAACATCAGTTGAAGCTACTTTAAAAACTAACAAATGGAAAATACATTTGGTAAAGTCTAAAGAACTCAATTTTCTCCCCTTTCATCAAGTGGGTTTTGTTTTGTTTTGAGACACAGTCTCCCTAGATAGCTCTGGCTGGCCTGGAACTGGTTATGTAGACCAGCCTTGCCTCAGACTTAAACATCAGCCTACTTCTGCCGCCACATTTTTTTCTTCTGCTGCTCTTAATTCCCACTTGAGAACCTAGAAACTTGCCAGAAGTGGTAGTGCATGCCCGTAGTCTCATCACTTAAGAGACTGAGGTAGGGGGATCCTAAGTTTGAGGTCTGCCTGGGTTACATAGGGAGACCCTGTCCCAAAAAACAAAACAAAATCATTTTTCACCGACATAGTGGGTTATTTGTTTCTGTCTTTTGACAGTGTTGGGGGTTGAACCCAGGGACCTGTCGTGCTAGCCTACCTATGAGCTCTATTTCCAGCTCACATAGAATCGTTTTTTGAAAAAAAGAAGTCAGATTCCTCTGTGCCACCAGGCTGATAACTTGTGTGCAGTAGTGTGTGCAGTTGAGCAGAAGAAGTGAGCACACTTACTGCACGTGTACATTGTTGGTTTCTTTTTCCTTTTTCTTTTTTTCTTTTTTAAGACAGGATTTCTTTACATAGCCCCAGCCATCCTGGAATTCTGGCTGTAAACCCAGCTGGCCTTGAACTCAGCAAGTATGTATAGTGCCATACTTGTTGCTCCTATCTCTCAAATAGACTGTCACTTGTATTTTTCCCCATTGTTCTCAGCCTGGTGAATTCTCTGGGTGAGTGCCCAGTAAACATCAGGTAGGGAGATGACCTGTAAATATAAACCAGCTGCATGTTCAAGACGGTAGATAAACTGTTGGGCAGAAAGAAATGATTAAATAAAACATGTTCTTTTTTTTTTTTGGTTCTTTTTTTCGGAGCTGGGGACCGAACCCAGGGCCTTGCGCTTCCTAGGTAAGCGCTCTACCACTGAGCTAAATCCCCAGCCCCAAACATGTTCTTTTGAGGGAGGAGGAGTTGACCTCACAGACACATACAAAGTTAGATTTATTTTATGTATATGAATGTGCATCAAATGCATGTCTGGTGCCTATGCAGTTAAGAAGAGGATATCAGATTCCCTGGAACTGGAGTTACAAATGGCTATGAGCAATCATAGGTTCTGGGAACTGAACTTGGGTCCCAGAGGACCCATTATTTTAACCACTGTGAGCAGTCTCTCCAGCTCCAACAGCCACTTTTTGTAAGTTCTTAAAAATGGGAAGTTATGGGGTTGGGAATTTAGCTCAGTGGTAGAGCGCTTGCCTAGCAAACGCAAGGCCCTGGGTTCGGTCCCCAGCTCCGAAAAAAAGAAAAAAAAATGGGAAGTTATCAGTAGTGTTGAGTAGTTCCCCCCCCCCCCAAAAGTGAGCTATTACACACAGGAAAAATCCTGTCAGTTTTGTTTTAAGCCCTAGCCCTTGAGTAACAGCTTCGATAAAAAGAACACTTCTGGTCCTTTTGTGGGTGTCACAGGTGGTGTCGTTGGAGGACTACACACACCTTTGATGGGTGGTAAGGGGCTTGAGGCACCTTCCCTCATGCCCACAGTAAAGGTGGTTCAGTTCCACCATCACTGCCATGTGCTCTGTCACACCTATGGAGCCACCTCTGCTGTCTGAAGGTTCCTTAGGTCGTCTCGTGTGTCACTCCAAGCTGGAGTTGGGGAGGGGGGCGGGATTGAACTAGTTTTCACTTTCCACTCCTCCACAGTCCGAGACTTGTTTATTCTTCTATAGATGTCCCTGTCTGCCCTTCCCTGCTCGCTCATTCTTCTGTTTGATCTTTGAAAAGACAGCGTTCCTGTTTGCTGGGACTAGTCTACAACTCATGTCCACATGCTTCACAACCACTAAAACAAGTCCTTTAAAATAAGTTAATTTCAGGGTTTGTGGGCCAGGGATAAAGCTCAGTGGTAGAGTGAGTGGCTAGCATGCACAGGCTCTGGGTTCTATCTCTAGCACTCAAACCAAACTCCCAAAAGTTGTCAACAATTCAAGTTGCCTACAAAATGTCCTATGAAGAAGTCAGTAATCCTACCAGCGAGTGTAATTTTACCTTATTAGTATTTTAAAATATAGCTTATAAAATAGAGCTTACAAATACAGCTCTATGCATATTTTAGATCGTGTTCGTGGAAATGGAATAGATTTTTTTTTTTGTAATCCTCCTTTCTGAACATTCCCCTCAGAACACTTTCCTCTCAGAACACTTTCAGCCCTGCTGCCCAGACTTTATCCCTCAGAGCACCCCGCTGTTGGCTGAGGAGCTGTGATCACTTTTCTTGCATTTACAATGTCTCATGCCACACAGTTACACACTAGTGAATGCTAGCCCTGGGTTCTCTCAATTTCATCCTAGCACTTCTGAGCCCCGCCCCCCACGTGCATTCAGCATTCTGTTGCTCCCAGATCACTCCGGTTCCTGATCACCCTGTACCTCCTTTACCCTTCTGGCAGCCTCATTGTGTTTTTTTGAAAAGTGGCTCAACAGAATTCACACTCGGGTCATCCTTAAATTTACGCATTTAATACAGGGGCGACCATCCCCACAGTCTAATTATAGACGTTTTCCAGCTAAAAGAAACCTGTGTCCAACAACAGCCCAGGACCCAGAGGCCCTCATGGGGACTCTACACCAACGGGCGTGTCCCGCTTCACGCCTGTAACTTGCTGCCGTGGTGGGCCGGCAGATGCTGTGTGTCACCCCCGTCGTACAGCGCGCGTGGGCGAGGGGTCGACGGGGGCGTGGCCGGCGCGGCGTGCTTGGGGGTGTGGCCGGCGCGGCGGGGGGCGCAGGGGGCTCGGAGCGGGGGGGAGATCCGGGGGCGCCGGCGCGGCGCATGCGCGCTGCATTGTTTTGACTGAAAATGCCGTCGGTTTCGAAAGCTGCGGCGGCGGCGCTGAGCGGGTCCCCCCCGCAGACCGAGAAACCAACCCACTACAGGTCAGTGCCTGGGCTGCGGTCCGTGGCCTTCTGGGCGCTGCGGCGCAGAGCAGCGGCCCGCGCGCGCCACGGGCCCGGGTGTCGCCGCTGAGGGTGCGCCCCGCCCGCGCCCCCGCCGCCAGCCCTTGTGGGTCACGCCGTCAGGGCTCGGGACGCCGCCTAAGGTGGAGTGGCAGCGCCCAGGGTCTTCTGTGACCCCTGGGTTGGGGGCTGGACTTGCTCCTGGTCTCAGGCGACCCCACGCGCCAGACTGGAGTCTGGGAAACAGCGCCTGCGTTTGTAGCTCAGGGCCGCGCCTGGGCTGGAGGTGGGCGCACGGCCATCCGGACTCGGGCAGTCGCCGCCTGAGGTTGAGAGGCGGTGCCCGGGGTCTGGGGTGATCTCTGGGTTGGGGGCGGAGCCGCACCTAGAGTCCAGCGGCGGCCTGGGTTGTGAGCCTGGGGGTCGTTTCTGCGGCGCAGAAGAGGGGTTGCGCCTGGTGTGGGCGGGTGGCGCTTGCAGTCCATCTGGAACCTGTGAAGGCAGTCCAGCAGGAGTTGGGAGACCGGGACTGAGGATTCAGAGGTGGCTCCAGGGGTCAGGGACTAGAAGGGGGCGGAGAATAGAGTGTAGTTTTATGGAGTTACCTGGGATCAGAGTTGGGGGTGGCCTGCTAGGAGGAGTTCTATGCCTCGTGTCCGGGGAACCTTCCTTATCTGGGGACTGGGAAGTGGTATTTGGGGTCAGGGAGCGGAAAGTCTGTCTGGCTGTCTGGAGTCACCTGGCCTCCGAGTTGGGGAGTGACACCCGGAGTGCTTTGAAAAAAGGAGGGTACCGGTCCTTGGCAGTCAGATGGACTCGGGGTGGGGGTGGGGCTTCGCGTCTGGGACCCTGCCCCGCCGCATCCCAGGGGCCTCCAGCCGGCGGCGGCTGCGGCCCGCAACGCTGTTTGTCTTTTTAGGTATCTAAAGGAGTTTAGGACAGAGCAGTGCTCCCTGTTTTTGCAGCATAAGTGCAGCCAGCACAGGCCGTTCACCTGTTTCCATTGGCATTTCCTAAATCAGCGTCGGCGCAGACCGCTCCGACGACGCGATGGCACCTTCAACTACAGCCCGGACGTTTACTGTTCCAAGTACGATGAGGCCACCGGCCTGTGTCCCGACGGTGACGAGTAAGTGGGGCTCCGGTGGGTGGCTGCTCCTGGCCTTCCCTCAGGACTGGTGTTGACTCTGTGATCAACAGGTTTTTGAGGTTTCTGATTTTTGTTTTGAGACAGGGAGTCTTTATGTAGCCCTGGCTGTCCTGAAATACTGTATGTAGAGGCTGGCCCCGAACTTAGAGCAATACCTGTCTTGGCCCGTTAAAGTGATGGGATTAAAGGTGTACGCCACTGCACTGGTCTTCTTGATTCATTTTAACACCCACCACCTGTAGAGGGGAACCTTAGTTTTATTCAAGACTTCCAGGGGTCAGTAGAGTATGTGTGCTTGAGGGGTTCCCCCGTTTGTAAGCTAGTTTTCCTGAAAGATTATGTGTGTTGTAGGGAAGGATGTTTGGTAATTCAAACTGATTTTGATTCACTTCCCACCGTTATCCCATCCAATGCTCTACTTTAAAATGGGCCCACATTTTGCAGCTACCTGATTTAAAACGGTTTTGTGCGATCAATTCTAAATGTGTAATGTGTAACGTGTAAGCGTGGAATGTCTCCTTGCTGCTTCTCTATGTATTTTAAAGAAGATAGCAGAGCTGTTATCCTGAAAAGGATTTGTGAGATGACTTTGCTTTTTCTTATTAATAATAAGGTATTGAGTATGGACTAGAACCCGTGATCTTGCTTATGCAGACAAGGACTCTAACCCTGAGATACTCTCAGCTCATTCGTTTTTTTTTTTTTTTTTTAATGGTAGGAAAGTTGTTTTATTTGCACATTGTCATTTATGTAACACTTTCGGGTTTTAGTAAGTCAAGGTTTTGTTTGGGTTGGTTTATATTTTACAAGTTTCCTAATGGTGTTATGAGCAGATGTCTTTATTTGTGTGCATGTGTGTGCTTCTGTGTGCAGGTGCAAAGTGTGTGGTTGCTCACACGCCAGTGCGTACATACATGATTAGGGTTCACAGGTTAACCTTACATGTTCCTCACCTTGTTTTAAAATAGGGTCTCTCACTGGCCTGGAGTTGGTTAAATAGGCCAGGCTGGTTGGCCTGCTAGCAGGTGCCAGGGGCCACCTGTCTCAACCTTCCCAGCACTGGGATTTGCGTGTGTGTGTGTGTGTGTGTGTGTATGTGTGTGTATGTATGTATGTGTGTGTGTGTACGTGTGTGTGTGTGTGTGCGCGTGCCTGCTTGTATGTATGTATGGGGGTGTGTGTTTATTCTTTTGTTTTTAATCAGGGTTCTGGGGATCAAACTCAGGTCTTTATGCTTTCAAGGCAAGTATTTTACTAACCGAGCTGAGCTCTCTCTCCAGCTCCAAACATCTTGGTTTTGAAATCGGGAAGACAGAGAAAGTCCAAGTGAGACTTTGTTCAGAGGGAGGTGGAACATAGTATCAGGAGGTGTTAAATCCTTCCTTTGAGCGGTTTGGGGATGTGGGGGTAGCTTCCTCCACTGAGATGAAGTATTGGTCTGTTTTTTTTTTTCTCCCTCCCCCCCCCCCCCCCCCCCCCAAAGACATGATTTCTCTGTGTAGCCCTGGCTGTTCTGGAACTTACTCTGTAGACCAGGCTGTCCTCCCTAACTCAGATCCACTTGCTTCTGCTTCCCAAATGCTAGAACTAAAGGTAGGCACCACCGCTACCTGGCAACAGTCTTAAAGTCCTGGTCTTTTGACACTTTGGAGGGATCTAGTGCCTGTAAAATTGTCGTAATAGCCATACAGAATTGTGCTGCTGTGATGATTGATTGATTGATTGATTGATTGATTGTAGAATGGAGAAAGTATGGATGTTGTCATATATGTGTTATTAGGGAGAGAACCTAAGAGGCAACCCTCTTTGACTGATGTATATCCTTAGCTTTCCTTAGTGTCTGACTGTGTAGCTCTGAGTGGCCTACAACTTGCTGTGTAGACCAGGCTAGCCTCAAACTTCCAGAGATTGCTTGCCCAAAGGTATTCATGAGGATACTGGGCTTTGTTTTGTTTTGCTTTGTTTTGTTTTGTTTTGTTTTTCTGAGATAGGGTTTCTCTGTTTAGCCCTGGCTGTCATGGAACTCAGATTATAGGGTAGGCAGGCCTCAAACTCACAGGGATCCTCCTGCCTGTCTCCTGAGTGCTGGGATTAAGGCAAACACCATCACTGCCAGGCTCACTGATCTTTTTTTTTTCTTCTTTTCTTTTCTTTTTTTCGGAGCTGGGGACCGAACCCAGGGCCTTGCGCTTGCTAGGCAAGCGCTCTACCACTGAGCTAAATCCCCAACCCCCTCACTGATCTTTTTTCAAGATTGTATTTTTAATTTTGTGTGTGTGCGTGTGTACACAAGTGTTCCGGAGCCCACAAAGGCTGGAGGATCTGCTGGCTGTCAAGTTACAGATGGTCGTGAATTCTAGAAGCTCACTTGGATCCTCTGCTAGAGCAGCACGTGGTCCTAACTGCTGAGCCATCTCTCCAGCCCCTCACAGAAAGGTTTTTAGTGTGTATATAGTTGGTGTTAATATAGGGTGAGGGCCAAACTAAATAGTGTAGCCTTCTGCTCTTCAGTTACAGTCTTTTAGAGCCAGCAATATAGTTCAGTGGGCAAAAGCATTTGTTACCAAGCTTGATGATTTAAACTTTATCCCTGGGACTCACATAATGGAAGAAGAAAATTCATACATAATAGAAAAAAGATTATGCTTTGACATCTGTACATATGCTATAGCACATATGCATGTTTGCACACACACACACACTCTAAATACATACAATATACTTATTTTTAGATGTAGTCTTTATGTAGCTGTCCTGGAACTCACTATGGACACACTGTGGCCATAGCTGTGTACTGTCTTCTGGCTCATGCAGGGTTGCCATAGAAATTACGTCTGGCTGTCTTGGAACTTACTATGTTGACCAGGCTGGCTTTGAACTCACAGAGATCCATTTGCCTCTGCCTCCTAAGTACTAGCTTGAAGACATGTAACCACCTATGGTATTTAATCTGCCAGAGCTGTGCTACTTAAGTCCTCTGAACTGGATCCTTGGATCCTTAGAAGACAGGTGACTCGCTGAGATCCAGGCCCGGTTCCTAGTTTCCCATGTTCTTAGTCACCTTGGGACTGTTGCTCCCTGAGCTTGAAGCAGGAACGCATGAGGTGAACGGTCCCAGCCTTGCCTGACCTTGTCTTAGAGTGTAGCCTGCGGATATCTCCTGGTGTCCCCAGTGATAATTTTAATTTGTAAAAAGAAAGCATGTCTTGGGCCAAAAGGTAAGCTTAGTGGGTAAGGGCACTTGTCGGACTTCCAGACGACCTGGGCTCAGTTCTCAGCACCCACATGGCATTTCACAACCCACTTATGACTCCAGGTCCAGGAATCTTGACACTCTACTACAGATGTCAGACAGACACACATACAAACACACACACACACACACACACACACACACACACACACACACACACACACACACTATACAGGTAAACATGCAGGCATGACACTCATACACTAAAATGAGTCTAAAAAGAAAATCAGTTGGGGTTGGGGATTTAGCTCAGTGGTAGAGCGCTTGCCTAGGAAGCGCAAGGCCCTGGGTTCGGTTCCCAGCTCCGAAAAAAAGAACCAAAAAAAAAAAACAGTCAGTCATGTCTCAGCCATTCTGAAACAGCTGTCCTGGTATTGGAGCACGTCACAGCTGGGCATCCACAGTGTGTCCGTTCTTACTGGCATGAACTGTGCTGCACTGGACATCAGCCTACTGCTGATCCTCTTCAGCTGTGTACAAGTGGTAATTAGCCACACACAGTTGTTAGACGTGTGCTGATACTCAGGCTCAGTGGCTTGCAGTTCATTGTTAGCAGACCTGAGTGGACCGTGCGGATGCTTGCCACTCGGTTTGTGTTCCGTGAATCTGACACTTAAGGGTCAGATGTGTCTTAGGGAAGATTTTTGTTTGTGGCTCATCTAGAGCACATGGAATGGTCTGCCCCTCAGGAAGCGTTCGACAGGCTGCCTCCACTGGGGATCTCTGCTTAGTAATTACTGAGGACTTCCCCACCGCTGCACATGTGGAATGGCTAGAGTTTCTCTTATTGAATTGCATCTTCTGGCTCCTGCAGGGTTGCTATAGAAATTATAAATTAGATAGTACCTTCCAGAGCAATGATGGTGGGGCTTTCCCTTTATTTCGGGGTCTTGGATGTATTTAGTTTTTGCATAGTACTACCAAGCAGTTAATAAACATTTATTGCAGTACTGAAGCAGAACGCAGGTCCTCAAGAAAGTTAGGGTTTGCCTCTGAGCCACATGCCAAGCCCAACAAACCCATTTTTTCTTTTAAAGATTTATTTATTTATTATGTACACAATGTTCTTCCTGCATATATGCCTGTAGGCCAGAAGAGGGCATCAGATCCCATTACAGATGGTTGTGAGCCACCATGTGGTTGCTGGGATTTGAACTCGGGACTGCTGGAAGAGCAGTCAGTGCTCTTAACTGCTGAGCCGTCTCTCCAGCCCCAAATGCACTATTTTAAAACATCACCATTTCTCAGAGTGAAGCCCCCCTAACCAGTGAGGTAAAGTGAGCAATCGGTTATTCTTCCATTTCTCAGAGTGAAGCCCCCTAACCAGTGAGGTAAAGTGAGCAATCGGTTATTCTTGATGTCGGCTCAGTCCATGCTGGGGCTCCCCGCCTGTGGAGGAGGGCAGCACTGGAGCATGTCTCTGTGGTCCTCTTCTATCCTTACCCTTGCCTTCTGGTTTCCTACCTTCCTGACCTCAGGGAGCACCCTCCTCCTTCCCTCTTTGATCTCTCCCTACAGAGTCCTCCCACCCCTCCCTTGTGGACACAGCCTCTTGGGGAAGCTTGCTGTCAGTCTCTCCTGGTTAAGATTCTCAGTGGGCTCTTCCCTGTTGGTGACTGTATGTCTTAGTTAGGGTTCCATTGCTGTGAAGACACCATGATCAGGACAACTCTTACAAAGGCAAACATTTCGTTGGGGCTGGCTTACGGTTTCAGAGGTTCAGTCCATTATTGTGGTGGCGGGAAGCATGGCGGTATGCAGGCAGACATGGGGCTGAGGAAGGAGCTGAGAGTTCCACATCTTGATTTGTAGGCCACAGAAGGAGACCTCAAACCTGCCTCCACAGTGACACAGTTCCTCCAGCAAGGTCACACCACCTAGCAGGGCCACTCCCTGTGGGCCAGTTACATTCAAACTACCAAAGCAGTTGCCCCCTTGCTGCCTCCTCCCATTCAGCCTGTTCTTTGGTAACTATTAGAGCCCTACAAACTACCTCGCTGCTGGGTTTGGCCCCAAAGGATACCTACTTCCTGCTTCATCCCTTCCTGTCTGTCAACTTGCCCTTTGGTCTGGTGGGCATGACTTTTCCCAGGATTGACCTTGAATGATAGCCCCATGGGAATTGGCCTTCAGGCTCCAAATGGCCTGCTTAGGTTGGCCGGCTCACTAACTAGTGGTGGATCTGTCTCCCAAGCCCATTAGGCAGCATCTAGGGCAGGTGGTAGGGTTACATTCATATCTGTGCACATCTAGCACAGGTGCTCCTGGGGCTGCAAGCCAAGTCTGTGTCTGTCTCCGCCCCCTCCCCTCCTACATCCCCCTTCTGTTTTCTTTTTTTTTTTTCTTTTTTTTTTTTTTTAAGATTTATTTTATTTATTATATATATAAGTACACTGTAGCTGTCTTCAGATACACCAGAAGGGGGCATCAGATCTCTTTACAGATGGTTGTGAGCCACCATGTGGTTGCTGGGAATTGAACTCATGACCTCTGGAAGAGCAGTCGGGTGCTCTTAACCGCTGAGCCATCTCTCCAGCCCCCCCTTCTGTTTTCTTGAGACAGGGTCTTACCATGTGGCTTTGGTGGACTTTAAACTCACAGAGATCTGCCTGTTTCCTGTCTCTGCCTCCCACATACTTAAAATCATGGGCCACCACAACCAGTACCTCTCTTTTGAGGTAGTTTCCGGGCAGGAGAATGGGACTGACACACAGGACAGAAGCTCTCCATTCCTATGGGAGGGCAGGTGTGCTACCTCTGTGGGATCAGGTGTACATTACTTAGGAAGGTTAGGTGTTTGAAGATGTCTTCCTGAACTAGAGCAGGCAGATTCTTCTAGGGAGCCAGGAGCATGTCTTCATGGTTGTCTGGATAGGGAAGATTCATGTAGCCCACCCCCACCCCCCACCGTGTGCCCTCTGACTATTGTCTAATTTATGCACTGTCCCTGGTGGTGTCGCTGGCTGAAAGCTTCTGTTTGTCTTGTTTCTGATAGAAATTGTTCTCATGAATTGGATGCAACTTTGCTGTGAGTTTGGTTTGGTTTGGTTTGGTTTGGTTTGGTTTGGTTTGGTTTGAGTTTGAGTTTGAGTTTGTTGTTCAGACAGGTTTTCACTCTGAAACACAAAGTAGGTTTGACCTTTTGGCAGTCCTCCTGCCTCAGCCTCTGTGTTGCTAGAATTATAAATGATCTCCCACACCCTGTTTGCTTTGCCTTTTCTGAGCATCAGGCCTCACTTTCCTACTTGGTTCATGGGGCAGTTCCCCCCTTTCCGTCTCCTAAGGACATTTGAGGCACCTGGGAACAGAGATGTTGCCGAGATGGGTTTCTGCAGCTGAGGGGACACTTTTTCATTGTGGCTCTTGATGAAACTGTGTGTCTTGATCAGTGTTCTGTTGTTGTGATAAGATGCAGTGACCACAGCAGCTCTTACAGAAGAAAGCATTTAACTGGGGCTTCCGGCTTCAGAGGTTTCATCTGGTATCGCCAGAGCAGGAAGCATGGCAGGAAGCATGGCAGCACAGGCAGACGTGGTGCTGGAGAAGGAGCTGAGAGTTCAGATCCAAAGGCAGCAAGAAGAGAGAGATACTAACCTTAGCTTAGGCTTTTGAAACCTTAAAGCCCATTCCCAGTGACAGACTTCTTCCAACAAGGCCACACCTCCTCATCCCTCTCAAGTAGTGCCACTCCCTGATGACCAACCATTCAGATACATGAGTCAGTGGGGACCATTCTTATTCAAACTTCTACATTGTTGGTAACTTGCTAGGTTGCCACTTCTCCCCCTCCCCCTTCCCCTTTCCCCTCCTTCCTCCTTCCTTCTCTTCCTTCTTCCCCTTCCTCTTCTAAATTTATTTTAAAATTTTTTTAATAATTTGTTTTTATTTCATGTGAATTGGTGTTTTGCCTACATGTATATCAGTATGAGGGTACTGGATAATTTGTAGTTACAAACACTTGTGAGCTGCCGTGTGGGTAGTGGAGATCAAACCTAGATCCTTTGGGAAAGCAGCCAGTGCTCTTAACCACTGAACCATCTTTCCACCCCTAAAAGTATTTTTTGTGGGT
This sequence comes from Rattus norvegicus, assembly GCF_021556685.1. Classification (NCBI taxonomy): domain Eukaryota; kingdom Metazoa; phylum Chordata; class Mammalia; order Rodentia; family Muridae; genus Rattus; species Rattus norvegicus. The sequence continues at coordinate 20,202,117 of NC_141543.1, forward strand.
TGGGTATAGTGACACATACCTTTAACCCCCTCAGAAAGCAGAGGCAGGTGGATCTTTGTGATTTTGAGGCCACCCTGGTCAACAAACAGATAACACCCAGGGCTGCACAGAGAAATCCTGTCTCTAAATACAAACAAAACAAATTTTAATTACTTTTATTATTTTAATTATTTATGTGTTGATATATGTAGAAGCCCACAGAGGCAGGAGATGTTGGATTTCCCCCCACCCCCCAGGAGCTAGAGTTACAGGTGATCGTGACCACCAAATGGGTCTGAGAACTAAAATCTTCTGTGAGAGCAGTATCTACTCTTACCCATTGGGCCATCTCTGCAGCCTCTTGATTTCTCCCTTTTTCCCTCCCTCCCTCTCTCCCTCTCTCTCTCCCTTCCCCCATCCCTTCCTTCCTTCCTTTCTTTCTTTTTTCTTTTTTTTTTTTATTCATTTATTATATATAAGTACACTGTATGCTATCTTCAGACACACCAGGAGAGGGCATTGGATCCCATTACAGATGGTTGTGAGCCACCATGTGGTTGCTGGGAATTGAACTCAGGACCTCTGGAAGAGTGGTCGGGTGCTCTTAACCGCTGAGCCATCCCTCCAGCCCTCTTTTTTTTTTTTTTTTTCCTGGTTTTTATTGCTTTGTTTTTGTGTGAGAAAGACAGGGTTTCTCTTTGTATCTCTGCCTGTCCTGGAATTCAATTTGTAGATCATGCTGTCCTTAAACTCAGAGATCCGCCTGCCTCTGATAACTGAGAACTGGGGTTAAAGAAGTAGACCACCACCACCCAGCCTGATTTTCCATTCTAAGGCTTAGAGCAGCGAGGCTTGTCTCAATGGCTGTGGTGTTTGTCACACAGTTCTTACATATGATGCCTGTGGGGAAAGACCCTTGTGCAGTGTTTCATGTACCAACTGTGGGACACCTGTCATGATGGTGCATATTTCTAATCCCAGCACTCAGGAGCCAGAGGAAGGGAGCTCTCTGTGAGTTCAAGGCCAGCCTGATTTATAAAGTCCAGGGCAACCAAGCCTTCATAGTAAGACCCTGTCTCAAAAATAAACAGATAAAAACAAAAACTTGTGAGGCCTAAGGCCTTCCCTGTTGAGTGTGTACTGCCAGCCTTTTGCCGTGAAGGGAGGCATGAGCAGCCCTCATGGCTAGAGTATTGTATGTAGGAGTTGTGAATTGGCGGCTTTGGAGGAAACATGCTCTCTGGTGTCTCCAGGATACTCAGGTTAATGGAATTACAATGAGAGCACTGAGCTGGGATCTGCAAGGGACTGGTGTAAAAAGTGCTTCCAAGGCTACTGGTTTGATTCACTGAGCTTAGCATGAGCTCTCTTGCCTTACAGTAGGGCGGGGGAGAGGGGGGAGGTGACAGGAGGAAGCTCCTGAAAGATGTTAGCTTGGAGGACAGGCACATCGGCTTAGAATGTGCATAGTTGTTAGTAAATCTCGTCTTTCAAGCTGGAGTCTCTTGGAGGATGTCCCTGGAAGGACCATGTGCTTGTCAAATGTCCCCGGGTTTCTGTGTGCAGTAATCCCTGAAGATCTCTTTTGGGAGATGCCCTCTCTCTACATGCCAAAGTCAGTCACAGTGAGCTTTTGAATTAATGAATTTAGTATGTAAATCGGGTTGGCTTTAAACTTGAGACGTCTTCCTCCCAAGTGCTGGGACTAAGACATGCCCATCATTGAAGCATTCTTTTACATTTGGTCCTAGCTCAACTTGAGGTCATGGAGTAGTGGGCAGTGGCTGCCTGGCCAAGCAGAAAAGAGTGCCAGGCAGTGAGTGGGAGGGCAACCGTCCCAGGGAGAAATCTCAGACAGTGCTCTGATCGCCAGAGTGGAGGGAGAATCAAGGAGCCCCTCAGCACAAGTCAGAGAACCCTTAGGGGAATGCACATAAATTTCAGTGTAAAATTGGGAGGATGGATAGGGGTGGGTAAGTTGTCTCTGCAGTCCCCTTGGAGTGATGTCTTTCTGTGTCCCCCTTCTCTGATGGGAGTCAGTTAGAGTAGAAAAACCACTGGAATGGAGACATCCCTGGGGACTACAAAGGCAGATGTGTGCAGGAGTGGAGGTGGGGTCATTCAGGTGTGCAGTATTGTCCTCATCTGTCTACACACGCACACACATACACGCATGCACGCACGCATGCACGGGCACACACACAGCGTGAGGCTTCTTTGTGCCCTTGGTTCTCTAGGTTGTTTACGACTCTTCTGTCAGTGTATGGTCTTGGACCTGCTATGTGATTGTGACATGAGGTCGCCCTATCTCTTCCTTTTGCCCCAGGTCCAGGCTTTGTTCTTCTTTTTTTTTTTTTTCTTTTTTGTTTTTTTCGGAGCTGAGGACCGAACCCAGGGCCTTGCGCTTGCTAGGCAAGCACTCTACCGCTGAGCTAAATCCCCAACCCTGGCTTTGTTCTTCTTGACCAGGTCTGTGGCCCTGTTAATCTACTAAGACTCCTTTTTCCTCCTTCCTGGAAAGCATCCGGATGCGGACTCAGACCACCCCACCTTCTCTGACAATAACTTGTCAGAAAGAGAATCTGGCCTGTGTACATGGCAGGAATGTACATTTGAGAGTGTTAGTTGGGACCAAGAGCAGTGGTGCACACCTTTACTCCCAGTACTCAGGAGACAGAGGCAGGAGATCTCTGAGTTTAAAGCCATACACATCTACCTAGTGAGATCCTGTCTAAAAGAATTATTTTTTTTTTAAATTCAGAACAGATGAAATGGCTTAGATAAAGGTTCCTGACACCAAACAACATTGTGAATTAAGTCCTGGAAGGAACAGACTCTGGGGTTGTTGGACACATACAGAAAATAATAAATAATGTAATAAAATATTTTTCAGAAAGTAAAAACTTAAAAAAAATTTAATTGGAAAAAAAATAGGTAAAGGTCAAGTGTAGTGGCCCATAGTGGCATATATCTGTAATTCTGTCACTTGAGGGATAGAGATAGAATTAGGAGTTCAAGGCCAGCCTGGGATACATACAGCCTGTCTCACAATACAAAGGAGGCAGGGAACTTTACCTCCGGTTTGAGAGGAGAGATGGTCACAGCTTTGGCAGGTGCTTGCTGCTTTTGTGGTGTAGCTGCTAGAGACGTGAGGTTTCCCTTGGTCCTTCCAGAGTCTGTGTGCTGGCCCTTTTTTTTTTTTTTTCCCCCTTTTCTTTTTTTCGGAGCTGGGGACCGAACCCAGGGCCTTGCGCTTGCTAGGCAAGCGCTCTACCACTGAGCTAAATCCCCAACCCCTGTGTGCTGGCCCTTTAATGCTTATTTATAACCAAATTAAGTTTCTCTTTTCTTGGAGATATTTTTATTTTAAAATCAGTAAAGGAGGGCAGGAGCTGCAGTTCAGTGCTAAGAGTACTTGCATAGTATGAATATAGTCCTGGGTTCAATTCCTGGGGGTGAGGGGGACAGACATAAGGTTGTCTCAACAATATGGTAAGATTAAATAAAATAAAAATCAGTGTCTTAGTCAGGGTTTCTTTTTTTTTTTTTTTTTTTTTTTTGGTTCTTTTTTTCGGAGCTGGGGACCGAACCCAGGGCCTTGCGCTTCCTAGGTAAGCGCTCTACCACTGAGCTAAATCCCCAGCCCCTTAGTCAGGGTTTCTATTTCTGCACAAAACATCATGACCAAGAAGCAGGGTTGGGAGGAAAGGGTTAATTCAGCTTACACTTCCAAGTTGCTGCTCATCACCAAAGGAAGTCAGGACTGGAACTCAAGCAGGTCAGAGAGCAGGAGCTGATGCAGAGGCCATGGAGGGATGTTTCTTACTGGCTTGCTTTCCCTGGTTTGCTCAGCTTGCTCTCTTATAGAACTCAGGACCACCAGCCCAGGGACAGCACCACCCATAGTAGGTCCTCCCCCTTTGATCACTAATTGAGAAAATGCCTTACAGCTGGGTCTCATGAAGACATTTCCTCAAGAAAGGCTCCTTTCTCTGTGAGAACTCCAGCTTGTGTCAAGTTGACACACACAACCAGCCAGTACAATCAATAAAGAAGTGGGGGGTGCACGTCTTTAATCCCAGGACTTGGGAGGCAGAGACAGGCAGGTCTCTGTGACTTGGAGGCCAGCCTGGTCTATAAAGAGAGCCTGTAAATTTCTCGAGTCAGAAGTCTTTGTTTATCTGGATTTTGGCATAGCAATGAATGATAATAAGGATAATGTCTTAGTTTGCTTTTCTTCTGTGGTAAACATTTTGACCCAAAACAATTTGGGGGAGAAAAGGGTTTATTTGGCCCACTTACATCAGAGTCCATCACTGAGGGAATTTGAGACAGACTGAAGCAGACACCCCAGAAAAACTGCTTTCAATCCTGTTCTCTGGGGCTTGCTCAGTTTGCTTTCTTTTTCTTTCTTTCTGTTTGTTTGATACAGGGCTTCTCTGCTCAGCCCTGGCTGTCTGGAACTCACTCTGTAGACCACACTGACTTCTACCTCAGAGATCTGCCTCTGCCTCTGCCTCTGCCTCTGCCTCTGCCTCTGCCTCTGCCCCTGCCTCTGCCCCTGCCCCTGCCCCTGCCCCTGCCCCTGCCCCTGCGCCTCTCTGCCTTTCTGCCTCTCTGCCTCTCTGCCTCTCTGCCCCTCTGCCCCTCTGCCCCTCTGCCTCTAGAGTGCAGGCATTAAAAAGCATACACTACTCCATCATCTGGCTTAGTTTGCTGTCATATATCTAGGACCGCTTACCTGCCCAGGGTTGGCGCTTCCCATATCGATTGTCAGTCAAAAAAAAATGCTTCACAGGTTTTTTGCAGGTCCGTCTGACGGAGGCATTTTCTTAATTGGGGTTCCCTGGTTCCTGACTATCCTGGCTTGTGTCAGGTTGACAAAAAACTGACCAGCACCAGTAGCAGTGCATGGTGTAAAATATGGAAAGATAGCACACCTCAGCATGTATACTTTTGGCAAGCAGATTATTCTGAGTTGAAGGCCAAGAGTCACCAAGGAGAATGGCTTTGATGGGAATCAGTGTTTTTCTACTGTGTATATCAGATGAGGTCTGAGCACCTTGGGAGGGGTTGTGGAGTTGGGGACAGGTACTTGTTGAATGGCGTCATTTCTGGTCAGAGCAGACCTTGGTATGCAGGAATGTAGAAACAGCCACTCCACAAGTGTCAGTCGGAGGCAAGTGGAGTGCAGGGTCAGCTAGGTCCACAAGAACTTGTCAGTGTTCATCCCTCTGCTTCCCAGATGCCCTTACCTGCATCGAACAACTGGGGACACGGAGCGCAAGTACCACCTACGCTACTACAAGACGGGCACGTGTATTCACGAGACAGATGCACGGGGTCACTGTGTGAAGAATGGGCTGCACTGTGCCTTCGCACACGGGCCCCTGGACCTTCGGCCGCCTGTGTGTGACATCAGGTGAGTTGGTACTTAGCTAGGGACCAGCTCACCACTGCTGCCTCCACCATTATTGTTTCGAAGCATCTCCTTCTGAGCCCGTTTTATTGAGTTACTGTTTTGGGGACAAAATCTCCTGCGTATCCCACAGTGGCCTCAAACTCCCTTTCCTCTTGTCACTCCCTCTGGAGAGCTAAGATTACAGAGTTTGCCACCACACCCAATTTATGTAGGCTAGGGAACAGACCCAGGATTTCATGTGTGCTATGCAAGCACTCTAGCAGCTGAGTTCCGTCCCGGCCTCCCCGATACATTCTCAGTGCTTCCTTGTGTATTGTGAGCCACAAATTGGAACAAAGGTCCAAGGCTTTCTGTCTAGACCAGCGGTTCCCAACCTTCCTAACACCGCAACTCTTTAATACAGTTCCTCATGTTGTGCTGGCCCTCAACCATAAATTACTTTTATTGCTACTTCATAACTGTAAAGTTGCTACTGTTATGAGGTGTAATGTAAATACTTCTGGAGGGGGAGGTTTGCTGAGGGGGCATCGACCCACAGGTTGAGAATTGCTGGTCTAGATAAAGGAATACCATGTCTGCCCCACTGCTGTGGAAAGCTCCTTCCTGAGCTCACACCTGTATAGCCTAACACTCAGGAGGCTAAGTCAGGCTCAGGCTGCCATGAGTTCAAGGCTGGCCTGTGACATATGGTGACTTGATAAATATTGGTACATTCTGAGTTACAGCAGGGAGAGCCCCTCTTCTCCAAAAAAGCAAAAGAAAAAAGAGTCAGTTGTGGCTGTGCACACCTTTAGTCCTAGTGCTTTAGAGGCAGAACATAGCAAGTTCTAGGACAGTTACATCAACCTTGTTTAAATAACCTTGTTTAAAATAGAAGGAAGGGATGGGGAGTCGGGGCAGATCTTTTCTAAATGAACCAGTTCTAAAGTTGCAATTTGTGATAGGACTGGTGTCCGAAGACAAGGCTGCTGGGCCTGATGCGGCTGTGTCTGCCTCTAAACCCTCAGGCAGTGTTGGTGAGGTGACAGACTGAGCGGTTCTGGAGCCATTCGTCCTGCTGGCTCGCCCCACTCTCAGGAACCTCAGGCTATAACTGCTGTACTGTGCTGTTGGTTGCAGGGAGCTTCAGGCTCAGGAAGCCCTGCAAAATGGCCAGCTCAGCGGAGGGGACGGTGTGCCTGACCTGCAGCCTGGGGTCTTGGCCAGCCAGGCCATGATCGAGAAGATCCTGGGTGAGGATCCTCGGTGGCAAGGTAAGCCTGGGATTGCTGTAGTACTTGCAGGGGAGAGCCATGGCCTTTCGCTTGGTACCTGCTCCATTCATGAGTTCTTAAACTAGAGAAGGACAGGTGGAAAAGTTCCTCAGTCCACTGCTAACTGTGACCCATTTAGGAAACAAGTGGCCATGTGGGATTTAAACCTACCCAGCTGGCCTCAGACTCTACTGAACCCATCAGGCGACCTGATGTCTTGGTGGGTGGCATTGGTTGGCTGTGGGGCTAAGGGAAGTGTTCAGGACCCACAGCAACTTCCAGGCAGCCTGTACCAGCACATTGCTGTTTGGTGTCTGCTGCCACCTGCCCATTAAAGTCAGACCCACCTACCTGTGCCTGGGTTTCGGTCAGACGTTTGTCTGTCCTTGGACTTGTCCTTTGGAGCTGTGAGCCATCCTCTGCAGGTTCCACAAGGATGATTGTAAAGAATAGCAGTCTTCTTTGTGATAAAATATGCATAAAATTCACCACTTTAGGGGAGATGACTCTGAGTACAGGGCTTGCTGTACAAGCACAGGGATCTGAGTCTGGACGCCTGGGATTCCCAAGAAAACCTGGGTGTTGCAGCACAGGCCTGTAATCCAAGCACTAGGGAGCTACAGATCCTGAAGGTTTACAACCCAGCCAGTTTAGCCAATTAGTAAACTCTGGGTTCCAGAAAGTAAGACATGAGGGGCTAGAGAGATGCCTCACAGTTAAAAAAAGATCAGTGAGCCTGGCAGTGATGGTGTTTGCCTTAATCCCAGCACTCAGGAGACAGGCAGGAGGATCCCTGTGAGGGAGGATCCCTGTGAGTTCTCTAGTGCTGGAATTAGAGGTGTGAGCCAGCGCAGCCAGCCTCAGAGTAGTTGTGTTGTCGTCTTTGTTGTTGTTGATGTTGTTCTTTTGTTTTGAAATAGGGTCTTACAATGTAGCTCTGGCTTTCCTGGAATGCACCATGTAGACCAGGCTGGTCTCAAACTCAATAGAGACCCGCCTGCCTCGGCCTCATGAGTGCTAAGATTAAAGACGTGCCACCATGCCTGACAAAGTTAATCATTTTTATGCAGACGTGATGCACACTTTGAGTCCAGCATTCAGGTGGCTGATGCAGGATGATCATGAACTCAAGACCAGCCTGGGTGTACATACTAAAACTGCTTCATAGAGTTAACGTAGATACTGAGCTGGATGTGGTTAGTACATACCTGTAACCTTGTACCTTAGGAGGCTGGGTTTGAGCAGGATTGCAAAATCTAGGCCAGTTTAAACTACAGAGCAAGTTTAAGGTCAGTCTGGGCAATTAACGGGACCTTCTCTCAAAATAGAGCGTGAAATAGCTGAGTGTGTGTGGCTCAGGGCCGGACCGCTTGTCCGGGCATTAGGTCCATGGCTTATCTTCAGTACAGCCTCAGCAAGAGCTTGACTCACATCTCTACCCACAGCACTGGGGACGCAGGCACAGGGGATTGAGTTCAAAGCCAGTCTAGATTATGTGTAATGTTTTTTAAAAAACATTAAGCTTTTTTTTCCCCCCACTTGAGACTGGGTTTCCCTGTGTAGCCCTGGCTGTCCTGGAACTCACTCTGTAGACCAGGCTGGCTTTGAACTTACAGATCTACCTGCTTCTGCCTCTGCCTCTCAAGTGTTGGGATTAAAAGGCTTGTGCCACCTCCACTTGGCTAGTGTTAAGCATTTTTAAAAGTAGGCATTTCTCCTCCTCCATCATCACTATCACCACCACCATCATCATCAGAGGTGGGAGTGGGCATGCAAGTGCTTGGGGAGAACCCAGAAGACAACTTTTGGGGATCAGTTTTCTCCTTCCATTGTGAGTTCTAGAGATTGAATTCAAGTTGCCAGGTTTGTGCAGTCACTGCTTCTGCCTGCCGAGATATCTCAGTGGCCTAAAAGTATTTTTAGAGCAGTTCTGTAGTCAGAGCAAACATGAGAAGATCCAGAGCTTTCCCTATGTTCCCTGTGCACCCCAGCCTTATTGACAGAGTTCAGAGTAGAACCAGTCACCTGACCATTGGGCAGGCCTGCATTGCCCAAACCTGTGGAGGTCAGGCTTATGTCTCAGCAGGCTGATTTGTTGTTCTTTTATGATAATAGAAACCGTTTAAGAGAGAGAAGGCACCCCTGAGAATGGGAGCATGAACTGGGACAAGGATATTCTCAAAAAAGCTCTGTGTTATCGTGGTGGTTTATTTGTGTGGGGGCTGGGGGTGTGCATGCCTGTGGATGTGTGTGTGGGTGAGTGTTCGTGCATGTGTGTTGTGTGGGAGCCTGAGGCTGACATCACATGGTAGCCTCTGTCACGCTCTCTCCTTGTATTCATTGATACCGAGTCTCTAAATTATACTCATGGCTCACTTGATCTGCATTCTGAGTGATGGAATTGTGGGCAGGCTGCATGCCCACTGGAATTTACATGAAGACTGAGAATTTGAACTCTGGTCCTCATGCTTGCACAGCAAGTGCTTAAAGCCACAAAGCCATCCCCTCAGCCTATCAGTGATTTTTTTTTCTTTTTTTTTTCTTTTTTTTTTCGGAGCTGGGGACTGAACCCAGGGCCTTGCACTTGCTAGGCAAGCGCTCTACTGCTCAGCTAAATCCCCAACCCCCAGTGATTTTTAATATGGTCACACACTAATGTGACTATGGCTTGATTGACATTTGATTTTCTTGTTTCCATTTTGAGACAGGGTCTCATTTCATCAGGGGCAACCTTGAACTTGCCATGTAACTAAAAATAAACTTGAATGTCTGATACTTCTGTCTATACCTCTCAAGTGCTGGGATTACAGGCACATGCCACCATTCCCATGTCACTGTGGGACTAAACCCAAGCTTTGTGCATAGCTATCTACCACCTGAGCAGTCAGTTCCTAGAAGAATACTATCCCAGTTACAGGGCTTCCCTGCCTTCTGGTGATTGTTGTCTCATCTCCTACTGTGTACGGTTTTTAGGGCAGTCCACAGTACAGCAGCTCTGGTCCTTCCTCATGGATGGACTGTGTTTGCTTACCTACTTAATGGTGACGGGTGGGTGGCTGTCTGTACTTTGGGCTGCTGTGTCTAATGTCACTGTGAGTGCTCAAGGCCAGGTTTTCTTGCATCTGTTTTCCAGACAGTAACTTTGTGTTGGGCAGCTATAAGACCGAGCAGTGCCCGAAGCCACCACGCCTATGTCGCCAGGGCTACGCCTGTCCACATTACCACAACAGCAGAGACCGACGTCGGAACCCCAGGAGGTTCCAGTACAGGTGGGCTCGGGACCACAGAGAGTAGGACCCTGAGCAGTCTCCCAAGTCTTCCCCATTAGAAGCTCACTCTGGCTCTATAGATACTGTGTTGTAGCCACTGACCTCATGGCTCCGTAGGCCCTGCTGTCTCTTGACAGATGCAGGGCCCTGAGGTTTCTTCACTCCTTTGCTGTGACCCTTGCAGCCCATGCTAGGGATGGGGAGCACTTTCCACGCAGTTGTCATAGAGATGCCCACTCTTAGACTTCTCCCATTGAGGATTCCCTGCTCAGCACTCTGTCACTCACAGGCAAGGAAGATGTCTTAAGGGGCTGGGCTTGTTAGAGACAAAGTGAAGGTTTGAGCATCTATTGATCTGTTGTAGGGGCAAGAAGTGAGGGCAAAGCTGGGGTCTAGGTGGCTTTTCACTCAGCCACGGTGGTTCTCACATGATCCTCCCCCGGTACCCCTCTAGGTGATGGGGAACACAGCTGGGCACACCCCTCTCTGTGTCCAGCATCTTCTGTGTTTTTACTGGCACTTCTGGGAATACCCCACCCTTGTACAGTGAATCACCCCTGTAATGTAAGGACTATACCCCACCCAGCTGTCACTGCACCCCACCCAGCCGTCACTGCACCCCACCCAGCCGTCACCGCACCCCACCCAGCCATCACCGCACCCCACCCAGCCGTCACCGCACCCCACCCAGCCGTCACTGCACCCCACCCAGCACTGCACCCCACCCAGCACTGCACCCCACCCAGCCGTCACTGCACCCCACCCAGCCGTCATTGCACCCCACCCAGCCGTCACTGCACCCCACCCACCCATCACCACACCCCACCCAGCCGTCACTGCACCTCACCCAGCAGTCACTGCACCTTTGGCTTTTCTGGGATTGAGATGGAGCTCACCTTCCAGGCTGATAGCAGGGCACTGAGTCCTAGCGGCTGAGTTCTGGGGGTGCTGAACTCCTTACCTTCCTGATTTCCACCTGCCTCTGGGTTGGGGTCCCATCAGGCTGATAGTCCCCCATCTTCCAAAACATCACCCACTCTGCTCCAGCCACCCCTCTGTTTCGCTGGCCTCTTCTCCTTTGGACTTGCAATCTGCACTTAGGGTGGCCCAGTCCTCGATCCCCACAGATTTCCTTACAGCCTAGACCTTGTCCTTGCAGAAGGCTACCCTCTCCTCTTTGTAGTAATCCCATGTCCTCTCGAGTGCCTAGGGACACTGCTCTTCTGATAGACAAAGATGGTGACTTCACTGCTCTCTGAATAGCTTCAGGGTCAGGAGACCTGAACAGAAAACCAGCAATAATATAAATAAATGGTATCATCACTACTGCCTGGCCTTAAGAGAACCAATGGATATCATTGTAAAAAAGGATGGAAAATCGAGTTTTTTAAAAAAAAATGAGTTCTAGAGGTGGGAATTTTGACTAAAAACCCAAACTGAATGACTTTGAAGTTTCCAGAAAGCATGGGAAGAGTGTGGAATGTGGTTAGTAACCTGATTAAGTCTTAAAAACAGCATCAAGTCTCAGATTCTATTTTACAGCAGAAGGCAGGGCCTTGGGCCACCTCACCCCATGCTCCACCCTGGGTCACCCAACTTGGGAGTAGACACCCTCTTTGCTTTTGCATCCCTGAGGGGGAGCGTGGTCACTGTAGGTTCACCTGCCTTCTGTCCTCTGTGTTGGGAACCAGATTCTGAACACACAGGTTATGCTCTTCCTGTTCTAGGTCTACGCCCTGCCCTAGTGTGAAGCACGGTGACGAGTGGGGTGAGCCCTCACGGTGTGACGTTGGGGACAGCTGTCAATACTGCCATTCCCGCACGGAGCAGCAGTTCCATCCTGAGGTAAGCATTGGTCAGGGCCCTGACAGGACTGCTGATAACTCAGGGGCTGGCTGTGTGTGGGATCCTCACCGGAAGGGCATGTAGGACTCAGAAATGCCACATGCTGTGAGATGAGTTAAATCAGCCTAAGGAGGAGTTAGGGATGGGGGGTGGGAGCAGGGAGGCAGGAAGGATCCCATGAAGTGAGAAGAGCACATCCTTCTCCCAGAACAGGGTGTATAACCAGGAAGGGACAGTCTTTCCTAGAGAGTCCCTCCCCCCGCACTCCCCCGGCACTTGCTGCCCTGTTTCCTGTATCTACTGAGGTCCAGTTGATGGAGTATAGCCTACAACTTCACCCTGCGTGCTATGTGAGATGAACTGCCTATCCCTGAGCAACAGACGCTCACAGCGAGGATATTCCAGGGGTTCAGAGGTCACCACATGGCTGGGAGGGACTGTCTGTCCAGTGGAATACTCTAGAGAGGTATTTGGTCCTGTCCTTAGGAGTTCTCCCTGGCTGCTCAGTCACCAAGCAGAGTGAATGCCTTCAGATTTGAATTAAAATGAATAAGCAGGGGGAGGAAATGTTTAAAGGGGGCTGTGAGTCGAATACATAAATTAGATAATAGAAAAAGCAAATCAGCAAACAAACTGTCCTCAGGCATTTAAGATTGCAGGTAAGTGGGCCTAGGAGGAACTGAAGGACCTGGGCTACATGCAGGCCTGAGTGTGCTAGTGCAGGGGCTGTTGTCGAGTCCTCCCTAAGCCTCCTTAGCGGGTGGTGGTGTTCGGTATCTGGAGAAATGTTGGCCTCTGGGGTGCAGTTCCTGGTGCCACAGTCTTCTCTGTTCTTTCTCAGGTCCCCATGGTGAGTATGGTACAGTAGGTGAAGTAGTGAGCAGTCTGGTTGTAAGATAGGTGCTTGTATTCATTGACCAGGCATTGCTTGAGCATCTGCTGTATACCAGTTAGATACCTTTCCGAGTCTCTTGGCTCTGACTAATATGCATTGCAGAGAAGAGGGTTTTCAGGATGAAGAACATGTAGGGGTGAACAGTGTGGTAGCCATCTTTCTATCATTAGGAAGAAAAGGTTTATGTAGCTTGAAGATTTGGAGGTTCCCATCCACCATCTTGAGCACATCTCATAGTTACAGGGGCCTTGCAGTAGGCCTTGCCTTGCCAGCGTTCCACCATCTTCTAGTGCTGAGCCCCCTGCCCCAAGGCCTTCCATGAGCCTTTGTAGATACCACATATTTGTTCTGCAGCTGGAAGACACATGGTCATTTGCTCCTGTGTTCTGAGCATCCAGCTGTGCTTCTCACAGGAAGCAGGTCACTAAGCCTCCATGTTTTGTCTGATTTTCTAGATCTACAAATCTACAAAATGCAACGATATGCGCCAAACTGGCTACTGCCCTCGGGGCCCGTTCTGTGCCTTTGCACACATTGAGAGTAAGTAGACAACCAAAGCCCCAGGCCACCTCAGCCTCCCTGTGACCAAGTATCTCATCATGCAGCACCACAGAGGGTCACTGAGTTTTGGCTCATCCAAAGCCATCTATGAGGATGAGGAAAGAGCGATGTCTAGACACTGTGACCTGGGGACCAGGCATATCTGGGAATAATGTAATGCCCGTTTAGATGGCCAGGGTGGGGGCAGGAAGAAGGGAGGGCTCGTGCCACATGGCTGGACCTGCCTTGCCCTTTGCACCTGGGACAGACCAGACCTGCAAAATTTAAAAGGACCCCTGCCCCAAGGCCTCCTGGGCCCCACCAGCCTCCTGGGGATATGGATCTGTTGTCATTCACCTGTTCTCCTATACTGTGCCCTGAACTGCTGTCCTGGTGGGACTGAGTGTCAGTGGCTTTGTGGAGTCACTGTCTATCCCTGTAGCTGGAGGCACCAAGATCCTTAGCTGGGATTGGCCAGCTGACCTCAAACCCTGACGGTCCCTAATTGTCACATAGGCTCATAACTGATTTTCTCAAGCTGTCCCCCAGCTCTAGAGTCTGGGTTCTGGTGGTTATAAAGTAGTTGCAAGCTCAGAGTTCATCTTCTGTTCCAGTTGGAGTGGCAGCTGTTTCTTTTCACACTTGACATGTTGTTGTTCATGTTAAAAATGACTGAATCCAAATAGCACCATTTGGGGACTAGAGAGATGGCTCAGTGGTTAAGAGCATACATTGCTTTTGCACAGTTCAGAGCTGAGTTCGCAGCGCCCACATTAGGAGGCCCACAACCACTGGGGAGTCCAATGCATTCTGAAGGACCCAGGAGCACCTGTACTCACGTGCACACACCCACACAGAGTACACATCTTAAAACAGATTTGCTTGTTTTTATGCATGTGAGTGTTTTGTTTGCATTTGTTTATGTGCACTGCATGCATGCCAGGTACCTGCCGAAGCCAAAAGGTGTTGCATTCCCTGGAACTTGAGTTACAAATGGTTGTGAGCTACCATGTGAGTTCCGGGAACCCAGGTCCTCTGCAAGAGCAGCAACATCAGCCCGTACTTTCTGCCTGTCCCATGGGCCAGCTGGCAGCCCCTCGGTGCCAGCTACTCTTTTTTTCTTGGCAGAGAGCCTGGGAATGGTGAATGAGTGGAGCTGCCGTGATCTCAGTTCTAACAGCACCTCAGCTTACAGCAGCCAACCTGGAAGTGTAAGTGGACATTGCTTGGCTCAGTCACACCGAGGGGACAGGCATGGGCTGGTGTTTGGGTGGTGTGGTTGAAAGCAGTCTCCATGTAGAGTTGTGATTCCTTCTTTATGAAGACTCTAGAACAGTCCTGGCCATATTCTTGCCTGGGCTGGAGCAGGATGTGCCTCTGCTGTGCTGGCTTGTGGGGTTCGACTTTGGCAAGTGTCCAGTGCCTTGCCGTCCTCATCTTGGCAGATCCGTGGGGCTGTCAGTCCCAGGCAGTTGGAGGTCATCAACAGATGGTATCTGATGCAGCGTCCCCAGTCTGTTTCTCAGCGAGCCCATGCCTTGGGGGAGGGGCATCCTGTATCTGATGGGTGTGATGAGGATGGACAGTCCTCTAACTTAGAAATCACTTCCTGTCCATGCCAGAGTCGGCTACTAGAGTAGGTCCCTGAGGAGCAATCCCAATATGAGGACAGGATGTTCAAAAATGGATTAAACATAGTGTTTGGATCTAAACTACTTGAGTGACATTGACGTAGCCTTGAAGTTGCTGGGCAGTGGCAGTTTATACCCAGCACTTAGGAAGCAGAGGTAGGAGGAGATCTCTGAGTTTAAGGCCAGCCTGGTTTAATGAGTGAGTTCCAGAAACCCACCCTGTCTTCAAAACAAAACAAAAACAAACTTATAAAAGAGAGAGAGGAAAAAAAAAATCCCTGAATTTGTTGAACAGAGCCACTCTGCTTAGCCCATGCAGCCACTGGTGTCTCTGTACTTTCTTGCTAAGGCCACTTGTGTTGGGTGGACCCTGAGTATAGACAGGCCCCTGAGGCTCTGGAAGTGTCTCTTTTGGGTCTAGGGTTTAGTCACTTTTGTTCTTTGGGCCCTTCTGCCTGAGGATGGTCCTCTGTGTCTGACAGGGCAGGATCCGTTTATGTCCTAGGTGCAACAGGTGTCCTCTGCTGCTCTGAGCACAGGAGGCCCCAGTCTGTGATGCTCTGCCACTGATGTCAGTGAAGTATCCCGAGGGTCCCTCTGAGTGAGTGGTGGAGGAACGCCTGTGGAGGTGGCATCGATGTTCCTTCCTGCCTTGCACCTGGAACCCCACAGGCATTCTACATATCTAGAACTTGCCACTTCTCTTGGAATTGTCACAAAACCCTCACAGGGCCACTTTAGATGCTGCGAGCTCCTCTCCTTCTAGAAGGCACAGCTGGGTCTTAGGGTTTCACTGCTGTGAAGAGACACCATGACCAAGGCAACTCTTAACAAGGGACAACATTTAATTGGGGCTGGCTTACAGGTTCAAAGGGTCAGCCCATTACCATCATGGTGGGAGCATGGCAGTGTGTAATCAGACATGATGCTGGAGGAGCCAAGAGCTCTAGATCTTGATCTGTTGGCAGTCAGGGGGATATTAAATTCCACACTGTGAGGAGACCTCAGAGCCCTCCTACATGGGGATGTACTTCCTCCAAATAGGCCACACCTCCTAATAGTGTCACTTCCTATGGTTAAAGCATTCAAACATGAATCTGTGGGGGCCAAATCTATTCAAACCACCACAGCCTCCCTTGGGCAATACCCACACTCCTGTGCAGAGTCAGCCTCAGTGCTATTTGGGTCAAGCAAGAGACCAGGATTTCTGATTCTAGTCTCCAGCACAATGCCCCTGAATTTGACCACTTCATATGAGGGCCTGTCTAATGTAGTGAACTCACATGCCCGTGCCCAGGTCTTTTTTCTTTAATAACCCCTTAGCTCTTGGTACAATTTGCAAGGACTGTCAGTCCTGAGTGATCCAAGTGTGGGTAGGACTTTGGGTACCAGTGGATAGGAGCTGGGGAAATACTTTCTCAGTGTTTTGTTTCATGGGGTTGTTGGTTATTGTTTTGTTTTGTTTTATTTATTTTTTGAAATGAGTCTTATTATATGGCCTACGTTGGCCTCAAACTCATGATCTTCAAGTACAAGTACAAGTCTAGGCCAGCATACCTGCTCCAGCATTTTCTAAATTTTTTTTTTTTTTTTTGGTTCTTTTTTTCGGAGCTGGGGACCGAACCCAGGGCCTTGCGCTCTACCACTGAGCTAAATCCCCAGCCCCGCATTTTCTAAATTTTAAGCAATGTGTAGGTCTGTGTGTTTTCAGAAGACGTCTCCTTACCTTTCTAACCTGAGTGGTCCTTCTGTTGTAGGCCAAACGGAAAGATTCCCCCTCTGAAGGCAGCCAGAAAGCTACTGAGGACAGCAAGCAGGTACAGTTCTGGGACATAGGGCTGTGCTGTGCTGTGCTGTGCTGTGCTGTGCTGTGCTGTGCTGTGCTGTGCTGTGCTGTGCTGTGCTGTGCTGTGCGGCTGGGCAGCATAGCATGGCTTTCTGTTAGGCCTTTCCGTACACTACATGTCTTGCTCTACTGCTGAGCTAAGTCCCAGTCCTGGTGCCTACTTGTTCTGTAATTATTTTTTCTTTTGCTCATGTTCATGTGCCCTTTGTTTTATTGCTAAAAATATTTAAGCCTGGTGGCAGCTGCAGTACATGCCTTAGTCCCAGCACTTGGGAGGCAGAGGCAGGCAGATCTCTGTGACTTCCGAGCCAGCCTATTCTACAGAGCTAGTTTCAGGACAGCCGAGGCTACACAAAGAAACCCTTCCTTGAAACACCCTCCCACCTCCCAAAAATTGTTTCCTACCTTGGAAACAAAACCAAAGCCTTGTAGCATTTTTTTTCCTCTGGGAAACACGGGTCCTGCAGCCACAGTAACAAAGTGTCTCAGACAGAAGCTTGAGTGACAGAACTTATTTCCAAATCCTGGAGGTTAGAGACTGAGGTAAAGGTGGGGTCAGGCCTGGGGCCTCTCCTGGGCCCACAGATGTGTGCTCACTGGCCTCACAGGTTATCCCTTGGTGCGTGCTTTTGTCCTCATCTCTTACAAGGACAGTGACCTCATCATAACCTACTGTGTCTGTAAAGATTCTCGGGTCCAGATTAGGTCACACCCAGGTGTCTTGGTTGGAAGGGTTCCCACATACAGATTTAAGGGGCATTGTTTAGCCCACACTCCCATGTTCACAAGCTTAGCTAGTTTCTGGGAGTGGACATCAGTGGCTATGGGGAGCCTCCCATCTGAGGGAATATAGCCTGTTGGTGTTCATTAAAGCTCCCTAGCCTGGTCCTGTAATGGGGGCTACATATGCCTCAAGGCCTCTTCCCCAACCAGTTTAGCTTCATATGTTGGTTCAGACTAAGTTGCCTGTTTTAGAAAACAGATTTTTATCTTGACACGGCTGCCCCAACAACCCAAGGTCATTTGTGCTTCCCTACGGTGAGCATTGCAAGGCTATGTAATCCATGCCTGTAACCCCAAATCCCAATACTTGGTAGGCCAAGTCAAGATTATGAGTTCAAGGCCAGCCTAAGCCACATGGTGGAACCCTACCTCAAAAAAAAATATATATATATACATATATATATATATACACACACACATATATATACATATATACATATACACACACATACATACACACACACATATACATATACATATACATATATATATGCGCTCAAAACTTGCTCTAGGTGAATTGTCACTTCCTCTCCTTCCTGTGGGAGAATTTTTATTCTCACTATGACTTCTGTCCTCATGGAGCCAGAGCAAAGAGAAGAGGGTGAGGTATTTGTGGGTCACAAGGACAGAGTATTAGTTGGCGAAAGTGAAGGGTTCTGGAAACTGGTGGTGATGGTGTTTGCACAGGGTGGATGTTTTTAATGCCAGGTCTTGTGGTCAGGCACATAAAATCCCAGCTGCTTTGGAGCTTGAGGCAAGAATACCACTGAGTTTAAGGCCAGCCAGGGTTTATAGTGAGGGCCTGTCTTAGAGGTTAAAAATAAAGCTCAGTGATAGAGTGCTTACCTAGTGTCTTAGTCAGGGTCAGTGTTGCTGGGATGAAACACCAGGACCAAAGCAAGGTGGGGAGGAAAGAGTTGTTTTGGCTTACACTGCCACAGCACTCTTCATCACTGAAGGAAGGTAGGACAGGAACTCAAACAGGGCAGGAACATGGAAGCTGGAGCTGATGCAGAGGCCGTGGAGAAGTGCTATTTACTGGCTTGCTTGTCATGGCTTGTTCAGCCTGTGTCTTAGGGTTTTGTTACTGTGAACAGAAACCAAGACCAAGGCAACTTTTGTAAGGGACAACATTTAACTGGGGCTGGCTTACAGGTTCAGAGATTCAGTCCATTATCATCAAGGCAGGAGCATGGCAGCGTCCAGGCAGGCATGGTGCAGAAGGAGCTGAGAGTTCTACATCTTGTTCCAAAGGCAACCAGGAAAAGACTGAATTTTTTCAGGCAGCTAGGTGGAAGGTCTCAAAGATCACCCCCACAGTGACACACTTACTCAATAAGGCCACACCTCCTAACAGAGCCACTCCCTGGACCAAGGGTATTCAAACCAGCAAGGCCTGCTTTCTTATAAACCCAGGAACACCTACCTAAATGTGGCACCACCCACAATGGACTGGGCCCTTCCCCATCAGTCACTAATTAAATGCCCAGGACTGGAGAGATGGCTCAGTGGTTAAGAACACTGTCTGCTCTTCCAGAAGACCTGGTTTCATTTCCCAACGTGCACATGGCAGCTCACAACTGTGTGCAATTCCAGTTCCAAGGGATCAGACAGCTAGACGTGAAGGCAAAACACCAGTGCACAAACAATAAACTGCAAGCCATGAAAAAAATAATAATAATAAAGAAAATGCCCTATATCTGGAGACAGTTTCCCAGTTAAGGCTCCCTCCTGTTAGATCACTCTAGCTTCTGGCAAGCTGACATAAATCCAGCCGGCATGTCTATATGTGTGAGGCCTGAGCGTCAGTCCTCAGTGCCACATAGACGTGCATACTTAAGAATGACTGCAAGCCAGCCAGGCAGTTCCACAGGTAAAAGAGCGTGTCACCTACATGATGGCCTGGGTTTGATCCCTGAGATCCACAAGGTTAAAGGAGAAAACTGACTCCTGTGAGTTGTCTTCTCACCTGCACACACGAGTATCCATACACCTCCCCCCAATAAATAACATTAGTAAAACCCAGAATGGTTAAAATGATTAATTTTATCCTATTTATATCTTAACAACAAAAAAGAAAAGAGAAGGAAAGAAGGAAGGAGAGAGAAAAGCCAGGTAATAAAGCTGCCTTTAAAGGAGGCAAGCTATCCCTTGGTGCTATCTCTCTGGCCTTGGCCTCTCTCTTTGGAAACTCTTGGGTCACCCCATTGTGGTTGTACATTTGTGACCATTGTGACCTGAAGTGGCAAGGACGTGGTGATCTTACTAATTTGTAGGGTCAAGCAGTCTCCTGGAACCTTTTCCTAGGGGAGGGGTGTGTCCTCTGCTGTGTGATTGAAGGGCCCTTGTTCCAGTGTCTGCCATGGTGAAGTCGTGGTGCCATGCGCACTGATGAGAGAACCCCAGGTGTGACTGTCCCCCTCATACCTGGGAAGGAAGAGGATGGTGCCTCAGTGCCCTTGGCAGGTCCCAGCCTCCAGGCTGCAAGTCAGTTTCCAGATGGGGCCCTGGTGTCCCACAGCCCAGTTAATACTGCTGCTGTATTAGGCAAACAGCCCTGAGACCACCAGTGTTGATTGCTTGGGATAACATTGTGCCAGCTTGCAAGGTCTCTGCATTCTTGGTCTCTGGTTTAAAACCCAGGAATTTTTTTTTTTTGTTCTGTTGTTGTCATTGTTTTAATGTGTACTATTTTAGTGTATGTGTGTGCGGTTTTTTTTGTCTGCATGTATGTCTGTGTACCATATGCATATCTGGTATCCACAGAGGCCACAGGAGGATGTTGGATCCTCGGGAATTGAAATTACAGATGGTTATGAGCTGCCGTGTGGGTACTGGAAGTCAAACCTGGGTCTTTTGGAAGAACCACTTAACTGCAGAATCAGTCAGTCAGAGTGACAGAGCACACATTCTTCTTGGGATTTTAGGCCGGAAGTCCCTTTTCTACTAAACACAGCCCCATGGGGGTGACATGTTCCCCTCTTTTTTGGGAACTGGTGTGTGTGTGCTCCTAGTATTGGACTTCGGTGAAGTCTGAAGTCTTAAGGTAGACAGGTGGAGGGGGCAGTAGTGATATGACCCAGAATGCTAGCTTCTCAGTTGTGCTGGAGTGGACTTCAGCTTGCTGACTGGGACCAGCTCCTCTGTTCTGGGCCCACTGGTGAAGGCGGTAGCTGAGGCAGCACAGGTGCCTCTCTCTTCAGCCCAGGCTCTTCTGTCACTCCTGGGTCTGGAGTCCCTGGGTACCCTTGTGGGACTCATGGGAAATGTAAGTGACCTGGTATTGGCTCATGGAGGTATGGTGAGGCCCAGGATTCAGGGACTGCTTTTTCTCAATGCGAGAATCCTAGGTTCAGCACATAGGTTTGATTTTAAGTGTCCATTTTTTGGGGACATGCTGAGGACCCCCAGCTGTGCTACTGTGTTCCCTGAATCCATCTAGCCTGGGGCCCTGTTTCATATAATCTGACTTGTTTCTCTGTTGTCTGTCAGATGGAGATGTACCAGTTTCCTTGTTTTTTTCATTCTTCTGGTCTCAGGGTGGGTAAGACCTGGGGAGGAGCAGAGAGTCTCCTGGGAGGCTGGAGAAAAGGGTCAGCACACCCCCAGCCCCTGGCCTGTCAGGGGTTGTGCCTGCTGGGTAGCTTTTGTCAACAGACAGATACTTTCCAGGTATATTTGTCTGAGTGACAGCAAGGTAGCCTGTTGTAGTCAGTGCGTGCGAGTGAACATCTCTGCGCACTAGTGAAGACCCTGAACTGTTGGCTGTCTTTCATGCCGCACTGGGGAGATTGGCAGCCCATCCGTCTGTGGTGTGTCTGCTGCTACTGCTCCCAGCAGTGCCCGCTCATGTTGTTTGTGTTTTTTAACAGAACCACCTCGCTGTGTTCTCAGTGGTTCACCCACTGGCTCCCAGCATAAGCTCCAGTGTGGCATCCAGCCTGGCATCCAGCACTGGCTCAGGTAGCTCCTCCCCCACCACGCTGCCCAACCTCCCTGCCCGCGCCCTCCCACTGGATCCAGCTGGCAACACTGTGGAGGCGG
This sequence comes from Rattus norvegicus, assembly GCF_021556685.1. NCBI lineage: Eukaryota > Metazoa > Chordata > Mammalia > Rodentia > Muridae > Rattus > Rattus norvegicus. Next base: position 20,223,624 of record NC_141543.1, read on the forward strand.
TCATAGGTGAGTCCACACTTGTTTTCCTGGGCACCTTTCGCACTGTGCTGTAGATGCTCAGGATGTGCTGCTCCTTAGAAAAGCCAGAGGCTCCATGCTCTCGTTATGTCTCAGTGCAAGCCACTCAATGCTGTGTGGTGCTTGGGAGTACAGGATACGCAGAGCCCACATCATAGACTGCACACAACACCAAAGAACCGTGTCAAGTGGACCTCCTATCCCAGAGGCCACTAGAAAATGAGGCTAGGAGGAAATGGAACTGGAAACCATGATGAACTAAAGGTGGGGGTGTGGGCAGGGTCGGGGAGAGTTGTAATGAGGCCTGAAACAGGTAAACACAGAGCTTCAGAAGCAGCCAGCTTCTTGGACTTCTCTTTAGTACCTAGGAGTCTTCACTGAGGGAGGAGCAATGTAATATTAGCTGGGCTAGCATGTGTACAGGGCCTGCGCAGGAGCCAAGAGCCTGGGCTGAAAGGCAGGGATGAGTTAGGCAGGTGGGCTGAGGCCAAGAAGCTGAGGGACCCCTGGATGCTGTGCTTGTGAATCCCAGGAGGCGTGCTCTGAGCTGCTGCGGTCTGTGGTTACGAGGGCCTAGCTGACCAGGCAGTAGTGAAAATACTCTTTTTTTTTAAGCACACAGAAATGTTAGGGGAATATATTTTTATTTTACAGATGGTTGTGAGCCACCATGTGGTTGCTGGGATTTGAACTCAGGACCTCTGGAAGAGCAGTCACTGCTCTTAACCGCTGAGCCATCTCTCCAGCCCTTATATTTTTATTTTAATCTCAGGTGGGATATGGAGCTGTTTTAGCTTCTCCACAGCAGCTGACTGTGATTTGCCTCTAGCAGGGGTGTGATTTTGCAAGCTGCAGATAATTTTTGCAAATATGTGTATATTTGGAATTCTGGGGACTTTTCAGAGGATATTGTAAACGCTAGGGCCCCAATAGAAGGGGCTGGTTGGCCGGCTGCTGGTTGGATGCGGTTTGTGGCAGTTTGTTGCATGTTCGAAGAGAGGAAAAGAAGAAATTAGATATTCTGCCTCAAGGAACTGACTCCCTAATCTCAGGAAGCAGTCTACCTCTTCCTTTCTGTTTCCTCAAGTAGAGTTCGTGTTTTCCCGGGCGGAAGGTTTCTCTTTCAGACTGTTTCTGTGTCATTTACCTGCCCAGCTCTTCGTGCTGTTGCCTCTTTCCCTCTGCTCTCTCTCTTGTTCTTCCTGCCTGTTTCTCCACTTTTATCGATTTTACCTTTAGCTTTGGACATAAGCCTTTTCTACTTCAGGAGAAATCTCTTTGTCGTCATCAGATACAAGCATTTCTTTACTCTCTGCCTTTTGCAAACCATCATTCATGTTCATTCTTTGTGGTTTGGGGCTGAAAAGTCTGCATATTGTTAAACTTTCCTTAGCTGGAAACAGTCCAGCTCTGCTCTTCTCGCCATTCTGTGGTCACTAGGGCCTAGATGACCCAGGCCTAAAATGTTGTTTGTTTGTTTGGTTTTGGGTTTTTTTTAAAGATTTTATTTATTTCTGTCTGTGAGTACACTCTTGCTGTCTTCAGACACTCCGGAAGAGGACATCGGATCCCGTTACAGATAGCTGTGAGCCACCATGTGGGTGCTGGGAATTGAATTGTTTTTTTTAAGATGTTAATTGTTTTTATTTTATGTATATGAGTTTGCCTAAACACATGTCTATGCACTGCATGCATGCCTTACCTGTGGAGGCCGGAAGGGGAGGGCGTAGGACCCCCTGAAAACTGAGTTACAGACGGTTGTGAGCTGCCTCATGGGTGCTGGGAATTAAAGCTGGGTCCTCTGGAAGAGCAGCCGGTGCTCTTAATCGTTGAGCTATCCCTCCGTCCCCCGGTGCCTGTGTCCCACCCTCCTGGGTCTTCCATTCTGCCACCAGGCCATCCTCCTCCCTGTGTCCTTGGGAGATACACAAAGAATGGCATTTGTGGTGGTTTTAGAGCCATGGAACTAGGAAGATAAGCCCTGTAGCTTTGGGAAGGTTATGCTGCCTAGGGACTCAGACAGAATACAGGAGTCCATATTGACATACAAGTAGCAAAGTGGAAAGCCCTACCCAGAGGACATACTGATGTTACTCGGCATCCCACAAGGTAGCATGCGCTCTATCCATGTAGGCCAGCTAGAGTCCTACATTGGATGCAGGTTGGGAATGACGCCCCGGTGCTGGCAGAGAGTTCCCTTCACCATCCTCAAGGGACATTAAAGAGTTCTGTCCTACATGAGGACTACTGGGGAATCTTAGAGCTGGAGATGTGCTGCAGAGGCTTCTGGGAAAGCACTGTGGGCGGGCTCAGCACCACAGCTGCCTAAGGAGGAATTGTGGGCTGCAGTGTGTGCCCTCAGTGCCTTTCCCACCTTGATCTCACTCAGGGTAGACTCTGTCTCTTCCATAAGTCACTGCATAATCTTGTGGCCAGTGTGATCTCCTCCACTGGGAGACCTGAGTTCCACGGGGGTCCTGTGTGGGTTTGTCTCGCTTTCTAAAGAACCCTCTAGAATTCAGGCTTATCCAGCATCAGGAGGCCATGGAGGCGGTAGGAAGCACCACTTCCCTGTCTCTGCTGTCGGATTCAGGGAGAGGGAGGGAAGTTTTGTGGGTGCTGAGTCTGAAAGATTATCACAGATGGACCCACGTCTGGATCTAGAGGCTGTCCTGCTGCAGGGGGTGCTTGCCCACCCTTCAAGACTCCTCGATACTCTGAGAATCCTGCTGGCCTCAGGACCTGCCAGCCTTCTGCTTCTGGTTTTATGTCGTGAAAGTAGCAATGGTGAGGAGGACATGGAGCAGAAGAGTGTTGAGGGGAAGTTAGACCCCAGCCCTGAGCAAGCGCCCAGGTGCCACGGACACTGAAAGAGTCAGGTGTTTCACACTGACTTAGCATAGCTCCAGTAATTCTCCTAGCCATTACCTAATGTGTGATGAACGGCCTCAGCCACACAGTCAGAAAGTTGGAAGATGCACTTTTTATTTGTTTTGCATGTCTGGGGACAGCACCCAAGGCCTCAGTCTGCTGGGTACCCATTTTTATTTACAGTTTATTGTACTTGCTGCTTCCTGGTTAAAATACTGAACATTCTTCACTGCAAATCCCCTGGACCCTGCTAGCTGAAGTCATATGTGAATCTAGTCATAGTACTGTTATCTCAGTGCTTGAGAAGCTGGGGCAGGAGGATGACTTTTATATCAGTACCCTTCCTGTCTCGAACCATTCTCTTCTGTAAGGTCCCCATCCTCAGCATTGCCTGACACAAGAAGTCAGTGGGCTCTCTTCCCTGTGATGCCAATCCGTGGCTCCTAGGCGTTCAGTCCTTGCCTCCATCTGACCCACATGCTCCAACCCCATGGGGTTGGCCCTCCCTCTTTTTTTTTTCCTTCCAGTTTTAGAGGGCTGGAGCTAGGGGGTGGGTAGACTTGAGGGCATTGTCTTTGTGGGGCAGTTTCCTTTCATTTAAATGAAGCCAAGTGCAGGGCCTGCACATTTAAGAGGTGCAGGGACAGCACCCTGGCTTCTAGTAGTCAGTGTGAGCCTGTCTCCAGTTCTTGACTACGGAGGACTCACCCTCCCCACCGCTCGCCCCGGCACTTCGCCCCCACCCCGCACCCTCTGCGCGCCCCGCCCCTCCCCCTCTTTGTGAGTCAGGCTTTCAGCCGAAACCTGTCTGCTCTTGCACACCTTGGCAGGCAGGGGGAGTGGCCTAGTGCTCCGGGGCAGGGTGCAAAGCGTGAGTGGGCGGGGCCAGCGGCTGGCGAAGGCGGAGCGCGAACCAGGCAGGTTTGAATCCTCAGTGACAGACAGCCGGCCGGGGCTGCGGAGGATATGAGTCAGCATTGACAGTGGCTGCGGCAGATCCCGGTCTCGCGTCAGCCCAGCACCAAGTTGTGGGTCGTCATTTCTCGGCGCTTTGGAACGAGCATGCGTCCTCCCTCCTTCCCAGGTGTGCGTCCTCCCCCACCTCCGGCGCGGGTTCCCCAGGGGTCCTGTACTTACATCCTCCCAGGTGGTGTTTCCCTTAGCGCTCATCTACTCAAGTGGTCCCCCCTTGACGCGCGTCTCCCTCTGAGATCATCCTGGTCGGCCAGCGTACCCCCAGGTGAAGCAACCCCAGGTGGTTTTCCTTGTAAGTGCACCTCTGCTCAGGTGAAGGTCTTGGTGCGCATCCCATCAGGTCATTTTCCTTCAAAATGCATGTCCCTCGGGGTGCATGTTCCCCAGAAACCATGTACCTCTTTGACAGTGAGATCATGAGATCTGTGCTGAATTTTTCAGGCTGCAGAAGGAGATTAACTAATTTGCCTGCTTTTAATTTTTGTTGGTGCTGCTTACCCAGGGCCCTGTGGGCCCCTGCGGCTTGTGTTTCTTCTCCCTTGTGGACTGGTTCCCCCAGTTCCTCTAACTATCCCAGTTCAGAGTACAGACACAATGGTTGTTGGTGCTCCTCTGTTCAGTAACTGCAGATAGAGAAGGTTCCCATCCTGTGTGGCCTTTAAGTCCTTCTTGCACTCCGTGTGGTTTGTCACTTCATGTATCCCTGACCCTAGAGGACAGCAGCACCTTTTGAATGTGCTGTGTCATATTGGGAGCTGGTGATGCCTAGGACAATATGAGGTCTTTGCTGCTGCTGCTGAGGTCCAGGTGGCTTCGGGTCGTTTGGTGGAGCTTGTTCTGGGTCAGGAGGCACAACCTGGCCTTCAAACACTGCAGTTTATGTAAGGAGGAGGCTCACCTAGATTTCTGTCTTTTTCTGAGTTGGTTCTTCTTTTTAAGCACCATTCAGGAGTACCGGTGTAATCATCTGGAGCATTAGTGAGGTTGGAGAGAAGAGCCTGGTGGACTAGGGCGTGGGATGGGTGGGGTAGCCCCTTGACATCCTGGGCTCTGAATTAAGGCGGACAGGCCCAGAGGCTTCCCCAGACATCCCCTTTTTGTTGATATCTTGCTGGGCTCCAGGGTAGTGGCTCACACCCTGTGCTAAACTTCAGTAAGGGTTGATTGCAGTGCGGTCCTGAGCTGTATGTACTGTGTAATGTCGGGCCCCCTTAGCACCTCGGGCTCCGAGGGGTCACAGAGACCCCGACCACGGAAGACAGGTTCCCACTCCATGCCTTTCTTTGCCCCTTAGTTTTTCAAAACGAGTTTTTCCAACTTTACCAGGGGCACTAGAGCTGCAGAGCTGTCTCTCACTTAGCTTTCCCAGGCTTCAGGTTGGACTCCTGTGCTGGAAACAACAGAGGAGGGTAGGGCAGTTGCTTTATCCAAGGGTGGGAGCATATCCTCAGTCTGCCTACTTTGGCCTGCTCTGTTCAGATTAGAGGATCAGCACACAGGACTTGGAGACTGATGGGATCTGGAACTAGTGGGACATGCTCAGCAGTAGCTTATGAAGGAGTGTGGCCAGGAAAGACCCACCAGGAAGCTTGGCCACCTCACTGAGGGCCTCAGGCCTGAGAGGCTAGAACTCCATACCAGACAAGGCTATAGACTTGTTCCTGCAGGCTGTAGGCAGTTCAGGGATGGCCAGAGGATGGATGATGGGAGCCATGAAAACTAACCTGGGTCTTAGCTGGTGCTGGGTTGGGAGAAGAAGAAACCTTGAAGCATGCCTGCTCTTGGGAGACACCTGCTCTCCCCAGCAGACTGAGATGAGATCCTGGGCAGGATGTGGTGCTGTGGGGTGGCCGTCTATGGCACGGAGAAAGGGAGTATGTAGTGTTGTGAGGTATCCACCAGAGACGACTCCACCGTTGGTTTATATCAGGAGAAAGTCTTTATCAGTCACCTGGCAACTACACTGGGTGTTCAGGACTAAGTGCAGGCCAAGCCTTTCTCAGAGTGGGGTGCTTGTTTGTTTGTTTATTTGAGAGAGAATTTCACTGTGTAGCCCTGGCTGGCTGTCAGGGTGGGCTTTTAACCCCAAAAACCACATCCTGGGTTGACACACCTCGGTTAGCAGGAACAGTTAGCCAGAAGCAGAACTGTAGAAACCAGAAGCAGGGTTAGCACATTCGGGGACTTTCCCAGAACTGTGGACTCTGATAGGTGAGGTCTTTTTTCTCAGTTCAGGAAGTTCAGATTTTGCTGCTTGTCTGCTGGATTTTAAGGCCTGGATGGTATTTCTGTCATGGAGTCAGTTGTGCTAAGACCATGGGGCTTGCGAAGGTCTAGGGGCCTGTTACAATAGGGCTCCAGAAGTCACTGTATAGGCTGTGACCATGGCAAAGGCCACAAGGCTCCCAGAGGGAAGCTGCAGGAGTAGGATACAGAGAGGTGGGTGGGCCAGGTCGGGAAGAGGGGTCTCTGTGGAAACAAGTACTTTGCAAAAGATAGCTAGACAGAAGGATCTAGAAGGCAAAGGACAGGGTGGGACTTGAGAAACTGTGAGGATGGAGGAGTAGGAAACAGCAAAGATGGCAGTGAGGAGCCAGAGCTAGGGACATAAGTCCTGAAGTTAACCCAGTTTGGCACTCACAGCAAGGGCGGGCAGTTCTGGGAGGGGAGGGCCGGGCTTGGAGTCCATGGGGCAGACATGGTAAGGGGCGTATCCAGGTAGGGTCCCTTTTTTGTGGGTTACATTGTATCCCCACCCCCAAAGGAGTCTAGTTTAGTAGTAGGGGATCTAGTTGCAAAGTATTTACTGCCTAGACTGTGTGAGGCTAAGTTCAGTTACCATCATCGGAGGACATATTGTGAACATGTCCTCATTTGGAAATGGGCTCTTGGTCATTGAGTTACGATGAGGTCATTAGAGCAGGCCCTGATGCAGTGATAGTGTCCTTCTAAGAAGAAACATGGAGGGGTTGGGGATTTAGCTCAGTGGTAGAGCGCTTGCCTAGGAAGTGCAAGGCCCTGGGTTCGGTCCCCAGCTCCGAAAAAAGGAAAAAAAAAAAAAAAGAAGAAGAAGAAACATGGACACACATGTAGGGAATAGGATTATGGTAGTGGAGACTGAGACAGGATTCATGGAGTCACATACCCAGGAAGCCCCAGGAACCATGGAAACACTCCTACGTCAATACAAAGAGTCCAGGCAGGCATGCGCACTTTGATTTTGACCTGGAAGACTGAGATGATGAACTTCTGGGCTGAAGCTACTCAGCAAGTGGGCCTCTGTCCCAGGCTGTGTGAAAGTGGCAGCTCGGTCAGGGACAGGTGCCCAGCATGGGGAAACATAGGGATCAGGAAACCTGTGGAGCAGGAGGCCTGTGCCGTTCATCAGCATTGTGATGGTGGCCTGCTTTCCTTCTGCGTTTGCTCTCTGATGGCGGAGGATTTTTGTTTTTTTTCCTAGCAATTTGTTTTTTCTTTCCTTGTAATTCTCTCCAGTCAGTTATCGTATCAGTGCCTGGTTCCTATTTCCTGGGCATCAGGGGTTACAGAAATGCATTCTGGGACAGCCCTATCTTACCTGCACCTTATCTTTCACTGCTGTCCTGAGCCTACACTGGGTGGTGTAAAAAGGCTTTCCTCATCCAACACCTATCATTAAGGGATCTATGATGTCCAGCGTCTGGTCTAGGAGCCGTGTATCCTAGGCCTCAGGGAGTGGAGATCCCTGCACTGAGTGGAGCTCTGGCTCCTTTTTTTTTTTTTTTTTTCTTTCTTTCCTTTTTTCGGAGCTGAGGCTGAGGACCGAACCCAGGGCTTTGCACTTTCTAGGCAAGCGCTCTACCACTGAGCTAAATCCCCAACCCGAGCTCTGGCTCCTTGACCACATGGTACAAGTGGAAGGTTTCCTTTTGAGTGCTCTAGCATCCTGGCTTCAGTGCCCTGAAGACTCCTGAGTCTTGCCTTTTCGTGGCTCCGGTAATAAGGGGGGGGAGGTGGCTAGGCCAGATGGAGCTGGGATCTGGTTGTGCCAGCAGCTTAGGAGTATGTTTAGAAACCATGTAAGTAAGCCACAGGTTGATCCACTCTGGCTTGAGCAAGCATGATAGGTGCCTCACAGCCATGAGGGGTTTCTCAGAGTCAGGAGCATCCAGCTTCTTCTTGGAACCACTGAGAAACATTCCTCAGGAGAGGTGTGTCCTGCCTTTGGTTCAGGTTGTCCCCATAAGGCTGAGCAGTGCTCACTAGTCCTAAGAATGAGAATCAGAGAGACCGGGAAAGGGCGGTATGACTGGGTTTGGGCTCTAGTATACATCATATAGGTTCCCACAGCTCTGAAGTGCAGTAGGGACTGTACCAGTGTCACCCTCTGGCTCTCTCTGATTATGGCCTTTTGCATTCCAAGCCACTCCTTAGCCGCAGCTAAACTGTGAGTTGATCTAGTGCAGTGGCCCCTGCCTCTCCCTCCTCCACTTCCTGGTAGACATGCTTCCCTGCATTCTTGCCCTGACTTACAAGTATCTGGCTCTGGTAATGTAAAGACTCACCTTTGGGCAGTAGGTGGGCAGTTCTGACCACCTAAATGCCACTGACTGAGCAGCGACAGTTTTGTCTGAGCATTTTCTTATGAGGTCTCTAATGGACCTCACCCAGAGGATGTGGTAACATGCTAGACAGTTGGAGACAAGCAGTGTCCCTGGCATTTTACACAGCCCTGGTATAGAGGAGTATCCTTATAGTCTTGGAGCTGTCTGTCACCCTGCTGTGGAGAGGCCCTTTGTCTCCATCCAGCAAGGGACTTGCAGGGAAAGTTTGGGGGTTTGTTGGTGGTGGTTTTGTTTCGTTTTGATTTTTTGAGGTGGGCTATGCTGTAAGCTAACCTGGAATTCACAATCCTTCTGCCTTGGCCTCCCAGTTGCTGGGGTTACAAGCAAATGCCACGACAGACAGTATGTGTGTTATCTTGAAGTTGAACTCTGAGTTCTTGGGGACTGAAGGGACCTTAGCCAACAGTGGAGATAGCACTGAACCACATAGCATACATACATAGACTTCACAGATGTATGTGAAGAGCCAGAGTGGGTGGGAGAGACAGTAGTCACAGACAGACACAGTGCCAGACAGCAGTGGCAGCTGCAGTCTCATTGCTTCTCAGTGCAGGATTTCTACATATTTACGTTTTACTATGACTGTATTGAGAATGTGGCACAACCCACAGCCATGCTCCTACAGCAGTCCTGTCCCTCCTCCCTCCCCTCAGATAGCTGTCACTGAGTGCCAACTTCTCCATTACATGTTCCCTGAATAGCAGTCCTACTCTGGCTGTGGAGGTGTGTCCTGGTCTCATCCTGCTCCTGAAACTATGTAGACTAAGTTGGCCTCAAACTTACAGTGATTCTCCTGCCTTAGCTTCTGTAGTACTGGGCTTAAGGTGTATTCTATCACACCCAGCAACTCCTACCTTTGAGGAGACTGTTTCGGGTCTCAGATCCTGGTCTTAGGTCCTCACGGTGTCAGAGTTCATTATCCTAGTGTTCAACCTAACATGGCCTCAGAACCATTTCCTGTCAGAATTGGCCTCCTGTAAAATTTTTAATGGTTGAATGTATTTTCTTGGTCAAATTTTAACAAACGGTTAGAAGTGAAAGGAGAAACAGCTGGGCACCGAGGTACATGCCTGCATGGTCCCAGCACTCGGGAGGTGCAGGGCGAGAGGATCAGAGGTTCAGGTCATCCTCGGCTGCGTAGTGAACTGAGGCCAGTTATGAGCTGCGTGAGATCCCGTCTTAAAGAATAAAAGGCAAACAAAACAAAACCAGAAAACCCTTGAAGCAGAACATCTTTGGACAGAGCTGTGGGTGTGGCTGTGCAAGGGTGGTTCAGATAAAACACCTCTGGCTGTGGAGGGGACTGCAGCCTCGTTGGTCCGCAGAGTTACCTTGTGCTGCCATTGGGTGGCAGGGTGGTTGCTTTGCTCCTGCTAGGCGCATGTTGGTGGGTATGGGGTCAGGGGTTCCTTCAGAGAGGCTTTGTCTTCTTGGCTGAGAAGTGAGTGGGTAATGCCTGGTTTATTTCACAGGTTCTGCCTTAGATCTTCGTCTTAGTGACATAAACATCGCGTCCTTAGATAAAGACTTAGAAGAGCAGGACCTTGGACTGACAGGTGAGTGCCGAGCTCAGCTGCCCTTTTGTCTCCATGCATGCTGCTTGGCTCACTGTGGGGTTGGAGGAGGCATCTGCTGGGACCCTCTTCTTAGACTCTCCTCCTCGCCTCTGCCACTGGCCTGTATGGCTCAGCTTCCTGCTGCTTCCTCAGTTTACCTCTGTGACAAAGCAGCCCCTTGTTGGACTTGGCCAGGGCCTCTCACGGGGAAACAAGTTGTTTTACTTCCATGTGGCATAGAGGGAGGTCCCTGTTACTACATCATTTTCTTCATCCGGAAAGTTACTTTCTCTCATTTCAAAAGAAATCGACTCTTAGAGCCCTGGTGGTTCTGTGAGGACCATACTAATGAGTTCCTGGCTCTACCAGGACCACTACCAAGACACTCTTGAGTTTGGGGGTCTGATGACTGCACCCCTCTGGGTGTTGGCCTGGTTCCTCTGATGTGACCCTACCCCTAGGTATCCCTGCTATGTAGCTGCCTAGTTACTGACCAGTAGGCTTACGGGCAAGTGGTTCCATGACAGAAGCCCTGCCTGCCCTTGTTCACTCAGCCTCCCTCCTCCCACCAGGTCCCAGGTCGCTGGCAGGCTCAGCACCCGTCACCATTCCGGGCTCCCTGCCCCGCTCGCCATCCTTGCACTCGTCCTCATCCCTGTCCACCTCCCCACTCAGCTCGCTCTCCCAGTCCCTGTCGGGGCCACTCGTCTCCTCGGCCATGACGCCCCCCCAGCAGCCACCACCCCTCCGGTCGGAGCCGGCTACGCTGGGCTCTACAGCCTCATCTTACAGCTCTTTAGGTGCGTGCCTGGGCGTGGGTCCCTCCCCGCCGGCTTTGGGTCCTGGAATAGGCCCTGTCCAATCCAGTCCTAGGTGTTCCTGACTGCAGAACTCCCACCTCTGTAGATCTGTGTCTTGAGAGGAGCCACTCCTCCGACCTATGAGACATAGTCGGGTGGAGGAACATGTCTACCATGGATAGCTAGCTGCCCACAGCTGGGCATTCTCACAGCACTCCCAATCACAACCTTGCCAGCTCACTCGGGGCTCTGAGCCAGCCATACATGGAGCCACCTTAGGGTCCCCACAGTATACCTGGGATTTATTGTGTGATGCAGGCTGTGAGAGGAAGCTGGTGTGACAGAGCAGCGGGACTCTGTCTTCTGCTCTGATATTTTTACTAAGAAGTTATTACATCTGCTGTGATCTGTTATATCTCAGAACGTGCCCACGTCTGGATGTGTCCATCTTAACTGCTAGTTAACATACTTGAGTGCCCTCAGAACTAGAGCACTGTTGAACCTCCAGGATCTGCTAAATAAGGACTGCTAGGGCTGCTCACTCTGATCTTCCTGAGCCTCATTTAGGGGAGCAGCCTGGAAGCTGAGGCTTCAGCAGTCATAAGCAAGTGACTTACAGGGTACTAAGGTGGGTGGCCAGGCCAAAAGGGACAGAAACGTCTGCAGGCACCTCAGCCCTTGGGTGCAGCATGAGCTTTATCATCCCTGTTTCTCCTAAACTCAGGTTTGAACGGCGTCCCTGGGAGCATCTGGGACTTTGTTTCTGGCAGCTTCTCTCCTAGCCCATCCCCCATTCTGAACTCTGGCCCTTCGGCTTCCTCAAGTGCAAGTCCAAACAGTGCTGAGCTGGCACGGGTCAGGCGACAGCTGGATGAGGCCAAGAGGAAGATCAGGCAGTGGGAAGAATCTTGGCAGCAAGTGAAGCAGGTAAGCCTGGGGAAGGAGGCTGGGAAGGCAAGGGAAGAAAGGGGGTTGTTTACACAGGCAGGGCAGGCGAGCATGTGGACCGCCAGGCATAGCCGCCTCCTACATGATGTCTTGGGTTTCAGGCCTGTGATGCCTGGCAGAGAGAGGCTCAGGAGGCCAAGGAAAGAGCCCGTGTGGCGGACAGTGACCGGCAGCTGGCCTTGCAGAGGAAAGAAGAGGTGGAGGCCCAGGTGAAGCAGCTGCAGGAAGAATTAGAGGGCCTGGGTTTGTCCTCACTGCCAGGGCTTCGGAGCTTGGGTGATATCAGTGACATCCCTCTCCCCAAGCTGCATTCTCTCCAGAGCCAGCTGCGATTGGACTTGGAGGCTGTGGATGGGGTGAGTCCTGCCACATAGTAGCTGTCACTTCAGGGGAGGGCAAAGGGGACTAGCTAGTGAGGGGCCTGAGACCTGCCCAAACATTGCTTCTCCTTCTTCCCTGGCTCCTTGCATGGACTAGTTGGTGCTTCTTGAATGTGTCCCATTGACCAGAGCCAAGGTCCCACCGCCACATGTACTTTTGTCTCCAAGATACAACCTCTTGGCCCCTTAGGCCACTTTCAGCCACAAGATCCCACTTAGTACCTATTGAGGGTACCCTGCTTCCAGCCTTGCTTGTGGCTGTAATGACTGCCTCAGGACCCTGTTCTCTGCACACACCTGTGCCTGTGCATGTGGTACAAACACACACTCATTCTCACACTCACACTCTGGGCTGGGGGCATCTCAAGTGTCTCCTACTAACTGCTTTCCCCTGTGGGTCCTTGGCCAAGTGTCCATCACAGGCCTGTCGCTCAAAGGATTGTGGCCCAGTGTTCTGATACCATAGTATGCTTGGTCTTACCCAGTGTGATCTGCATAGCCTGGCACCTTGACCTGACTAGGGGCAGCAAGGGAAAGAAGGACAGACACTAAAGGACCAACACGTGGACACAGAAAAGCTGGGAGCAGGTGGGCTGTGTCAGCACTGACTGAGCCATATTAACCACCTCCGAGACCCAGAGTCTTGGTGTTTATTATGTACAGCACACAGAGTAGGACCTGTAGGCGAGCAGTCTCAGACACCCGAGAGGAGGAAAGTGCATGTACTTGCTAGTTTCTGCACACACTGGTCAGCTTTTAAATTCATCCTTGGACCAGAGGAAGGCTTTGCTGATTCCACAGCTGGCCTCTGTTGAAAGGCTTTGGTCATGTCTGTGTCAGCTGTACACATCCACTCAGGACTTCACTTGCTCTACACATTCAGTCAGGGCCACCTTGGGTCCCCACACTTACCGGCCTCCTCTTCCCCACAGGTGATCTTCCAACTCCGTGCCAAACAGTGTGTGGCCTGCCAGGAGCGGGCCCATGGCACTGTCCTGCGGCCCTGCCAGCACCGTGTCTTATGCGAACCATGTGCAGCCAGTACCCCTGAGTGCCCCTACTGCAAGGGCCAGCCCCTCCCATGGTAACCAGAGCCAGACCCATTCCTTCCCTGGTGAGCAGTACAAAGACCTGGGCATGCCATGTGCCACTGCATCGGAACTTGCCTCCAGAGCTCCACGCCGGGATGTGAGTTCATGCCCACTGTCAACAGCCTTTCATAATACTTTTCTTCCCTACCATGTCCCACCATCGGTGTCAAGGTATTATCAAAAAACCTTTGAAGCACCACCAAACCCACTGCCTGTCCCTAGGCAGGTGTGGCATGTTTTTGGTGCCCCCAGTCCTGAGGCTGCTGTGGCCAGGCCAATGGGAGGTCAGGCCTTGTCAAAGCACTTTGTAAACCGAGGAATTAGACGTTATAAATTGTATAAGCTGCTTTCTAGGTCATGGTTTTTAATATGCGATAACATGAAGCTTTATAAGTATACTGTGAACTTGAAGTTTCCTATCAGTTTGTGGTTAACTCATAGTAATGGTAACTCTGTTAGATTTCATATTCTGAAACTATTTAGGAAAGGAACATTTATCTAGTAGTGAAGAACTAGAATTTTTACATTTTAAAATTAAGTGCAAACAAATAGTATTTATAAGCAGAGAGTGGTTATTGAAAGACACATATACATTTAGATGTTCTTAATTTTATGGAAGGAACTAATTTTCCTAAACATGTGCTGGTGCACATGTAGGTGGAGTTTTATATTCCAGTATCAGAGTGATATCCAGAACTGTCACGCACTTATGTGATCCGTGGCCACTTCCAAGTGCCTGTGCCTTGCAAGAGAAGTGAAGAATTGGTTCATTGGGTTTTCTCTTCTCCCTCGAAAGACAATTTCATGCTAATGAAAAATGCAGCAGAGGAATCAGACGTTCAGAGGAGTCCAAGGTCTACTCGGGGAGGAGCTGTGCTCTGATGTCCTGTCTGTAATGGCAACGGTGCTTTGTGACCTCTGCGTCGCCTGGGGCGCCCCAGCTTGTGCTGAACAAAGGGGCTGTGACCCTGAGACTTGCAGTCTGCGGCACTGTGACCACCCTCACCTCTAGCTGATACAGAGGTGCCCGGCGGCACGAGGCCATGAGTTTAGCACACATCCGGTACCTGAGCTGCACACCCAGACACTACTGGAACTCATCACACGACCAGCAACCACAGCGTCGCTGCAGTTTACCCATCAGCTTCCAAGGCGAAGGCAGGGGCGCTGCTCACAGCTTGGCCCATGGCTCAAGTTCTGCTGAGACTTCAGCCCTCCACAGTAAAGACTGGGACTGCTCCTGGAAATCTAGGGAGGAGACCTCTGTCCAGGTGATCCCTGCCCATGGTGGCAGACCTAGACAGGGTAGGTATCCTACCTGCAGGTTCTGCCCAGGCCTCGAAGTGGTTCTCCTTCCCTATGGCTTTGCCAAAGACTTTTAATAGCATTTTTTAAGTGCAAAGTGACTAGATAAAACATTTTTATCAGTGACCAAATTAGAATGTATTTAATATAGTAGGAAATTTAAAAGCATTTTTTAATATAAGACAGACTGGTAGAAAAAGCCTATCATTTTAAAGGAAATGGATCTTCAACATTCCACAGCTAGCCCACTACTTAATAAGGTAACTATTGACCTGATTTCAGTGACTTTTGTTTTTTAATTATAGTGATAATGATTTATTAGCTCAATACCTAGATCATGTGTATTTTGTGCTACTGTTACCATGGTTTAAGATTGTTTATTTTTATTCATATTTATGCACTGTTTCCCATGTCAGGCCTTTGGTCTCTGTGGTAACAGGACAGTGTTTGTGATTGGTAGCTCATCTGAACAATTTCAAGTTGTAACAGTAACAAGCATTAAGCTTTAGATTGTATGTAAACTACTCTGGTTAACTCCTCCTGGGCTGACATTCCAGGCTGAGGCTGGGGCAGTTATGGCTGGGGAGGCAGGAGGTAGTGCACACTGGGCCCCATCCCATGAGGGGAGCTTCCCCAAGCATCTGCTCCTCTGGAGTCAGACTGCGCTCTGAGGACAGGTGCGAGGGGAAGACCAAAGAACTTCCCAGAAGGGGCCACTTCCCATCTATTCCAGACCTCTCATGAGCCGAGGCTTCTAGGATCTACCCTGGGTGGGAAGGGCCAAGAAGCGAGAGGGGGGCTTAAGGCCCATATGTGGGTAATGGAGGTGGGGCCATGGGTCTAGGAACTGAGACCCACCATTGTCCTGATGCCTGTTGTCTTCTAACTCTCTAGTGTTAAATAGTGACAGTAAATGATAGTGTCGAAGTCTTGTGTACCTGGTTGGCAGGCCTCCCCGCAGTGTGGATGCGCATGTGGAGTAACTTATGGAAGCCTTTGTGTGCATTTGTTCTCAGAAATTAGTTGAGAATGTTATGTGAATGGGATCTTCTTAACCCAGATGGTCATATTTATAATACATACCCATTACTTTAGTGAATTGTTAAAGTTGTTAACATTTGTTTAAATTTTTTTACAATAGCATTTATGCAATGGTTTACAGAAGTCATGGAGTTATTTTTTATGAGTATGGAATTAATTAAAACTTCGAATCTTTATTTTGTCTGGATCTTTGGGCACAACAAAGGCTGGCCAGCAGGTCCCTCTTGTCAGTGATATTGTCTGGCCTAGAAGATGCCAAAAGAAGCCATGTCCACACCACACCAGTTTGGTGCACTCTGCTGAGACCACACTTGGCCTCTCTCTGAAAAGACACTCAAGGCTCAGAACATTTCTGTTCTTCATGGCCGCCTGGCTCACAGGATGTTCCCTCGTAGTCCTGGGTCGCCCCGCAACTGCTCTGAGATTTCACCTACCGGGAGCTGCTGACCCAGGAGCTGAGAGTGGGTGGTTTCTGCCAGAACAACAGAGATTGATACAGATCTGCCCCAGAGCTGCAGGCCCAAGTGTGGCTGGCAGCTTACCAGGGCAGGCAGACTGACCTGTGGGCTGAGTGTGTGGGATTCCATGCTGTTCGAGCAGACTTGTCAGTCTTTGTACCTCCCGTGACAGCTCTGCGTGTGCCTAGACAAGAGTGCCAGCCTGGTCAAACCCTGGTGGGAGCTATCGAGACTAGGAACCCACTGTAAACTTCCCTCTGTCCCCAGACTCTACCTTTCTGCAAATGTCCAGAGTCTCAAGCCCCAGGCCCTTGGAATCTCCTGCCAGCTGGGTGGGGTGGGTTTCTCCTGGGACCTTTAAGTAGCCAGCATCCTCAAAAAGTGCCCTCAGCAACTTCTCATAGCCCTGAAGGTGGAGGAGGTAGGAGGAGTACCTGGTAGCATAGGAAAGGGGACCCCCCCACCCCGAGTGTGCACCCACCTGCGGTGTGATCAGCTCGTCCGCCAGGTCCTGTTCCACCTGGTCCCAGCGCTGCTGCAGGGCCTCTGACAGGGTTGGATACACTACAGACCAGCAGGAGCCACACATTGTAGTCTTACCTATCCTCCCCTTCCCTGGACCCACCCCTACCCAGAGGCCTACCTAACAGAGAGTGGGGATGGCAGACAAGAGGGGTCTCAAATGTCAATGCATAGACGCAGGTGCTTGGTTCAGACACGTGGGCCAGTCGGTTGGTCTTTCCACAGGTGAGCTCCACCTGAAAAGAGAGCCTCAGTGGCTGGTAGAGGCAGGGGGTTGCTCTCTGCCACCTCCACTCCCTATGGGCCTCACCTTGCTCTGCCGGCTCCGGGAGTGACAGGAGTCCCCATCAGTCATCCACATGCCCTTGAAGGTGTTGTTGACGATCTCCCACTCATGCCAGATGCTGGGGGAAAGGGAGGCAGCAAAGCAATGATGTGGGGGCCTAGGGGGCAGACTTACCACCGCCGCCCAGCCCAGCTTACCCAAGGATCCCGCTGTAGGCGTTCCAACGGAAGGTCTGCTCATGCTGGGTCACGTTGTGGAAAGGGCAGAATTCATACTTGTACCTGGGGGCACAGGCACATCAGGGCCTTTGCGGGCTAGACCCACTCCACCCGCCAGCTTGCCTGCCTGCCTGGCACTCACGTGGACTCCACTAGGCTGAAGCACTTGCCAGCGAGTCTGAAGAGATGCGGGGGCCCTGGGGGAGAGGAGACGGCATAGGTGTAAGTCTCTGCTGCCCCTAAAGCTAGAAGCCAAGGCAGGCAGGGGGCACTAAGCATCAAGTTCCTTTCCCTGTATGATGGGGAATGTTAGAATATGGCTGGCCTAATTCCTAGGGACTGGAAAACTCTCCAGACCACAGAACTGCTTGTCTGGCAGGACACCCATGCCTGTTCCTGTGGAGGAGGCGCTCAGTGTCTGTCTAGGCTGTCCATAACCTTCCAAAACCTAGTCACAGACTAAAATTCTAGATCCACTGGTAAGACTATCCTCTAGCCGAGAAAGGTCTGTTGGAGTGTGTGTATGTCTGTGTGTCTCATGAATCACCACAACCAGCTGAGAGTTTTTAAATTTTCAGTTAAAATATTTACATTTAATGTGACAACCATGGAGGTTTAGAATTTTAAGTTGGTGTGGGGTTTAGTAACATATGCCTTTAATCCCAGCACTCGGTAGGGAGTGGCAAGCAGATCTCTGAGCCTGAGGCTAGCCTGATCTATGCAGCAAGTTTCAGGCCATGCAAGGCTACATAGTGAGATCCTGTCTCAAAAATTATAAATTAATGAACTGGATGTGGTGGCACACACTTTTAATCCCAGCACTTGGGAGGCAAAGGCTGGCAGATCTTTAGGAGTTCGAGGCCAGCCTGGCTTACAGAGTAAGTTCCAGGACACGCATCGTTAACACATCGAAACCCTGTCTCAAAGAATGAAAAAATTAAAAAAGAAAATCTAGGGGCTGGGGAGATGGCTCAGTGGTTAAGAGCACTGACTGCTCCTCCAAAGGTCCTGAGTTCAAGTCCCAGTAACCACATGGTGGCTCACAAACATCTGCAATGAGATCTGATGCCCTCTTCTGCTGTCATGAAGACAGCTACAGTGCACTTATATATAATAAATAAATCTTAAAAAAGAAAGAAAGGGGGCTGGAGAGATGGCTCAGCGGTTAAGAGCACCCGACTGCTCTTCCAGAGGTCATGAGTTCAATTCCCAGCAACCACATGGTGGCTCACAACCATCTGTAAAGAGATCTGATGCCCTCTTCTGGTGTATCTGAAGACAGCTACAGTGTACTTATATATAATAAATAAATAAATCTTTAAAAAAAAAAAAAAGAAAGGAAGAAAACCTAAACTGCAACCTCATAAAGAAAGGACTGCTGTACCTCTCAGGCCCAGCTTCGTAATTCATGTCTCTGGTCACATGCTCCAACTGGCTGCTCATTCACTCAGAGGCACAGTCAGTTCTTACGCCTTGATCTTCTTTATTGCAGCCTCGACAACCAGAGCCAGTAGCAGGTCTTCCTCGTCCCTGTCTCTAGCTACTTTATTGTCATTCCTGTCTCCACCTAGCTGTTGTATGATATCCTCCCAATTCAGGCTGAGTGGCTTTCACTTGGTGTTCCTGCTAGGACAGGTCCATTGATTCTCCTGCAGGTTCTGTAATTTAGGAAAATGGCTGCCTTTTTGAGGAAGTACGCCAGGGACTCAACCTAGGACCTCAAGTGCATACTCTGAAGTTCTGGTGACTCTGCTGTTCCTAAGCAAATATACCTTACCGCTGATGTCAGACAGGTTGAAGTGAAGGAGCGGAACAGACACTATATGAGAAAAATAAGAAAAGGTGGGGGCTGGAGAGATGGCTCAGCGGTTAGAGCACTGACTGCTCCTCCAGAGGCCTGAGTTCAATTCCCAGCAACCACATGGTGGCTCACAACCATCTATGATGGGATCTGGTGTGTCTGAAGATAGCTACAGTGTGCTCATAGACATAAATAAATCTTAGAGAAAAAAAAAAGTTGGGGTATTTGCTACCAACCTCACAAAAAATAGGATGATTAGTAACAGTTATGCAACCAACAGATGTAGCTGAAACTGACAAGTTCCTCTAAAACACAGGGTTGCCAAGAGTGGCTGTGAGGAAGCAGCACACATGTGAAAGCAAGCATTTTATTGCAACCCATCTCCTCCTATGCCGAATAACCCTTCAACCAAGTAGGCTTCTCTCAACCCTCTCCCCACCTCTCCATCCTCTCTCATGCCAAGACTGTCCTGGAACAAGACTGTGTAGCCCAAGCCTGGTCTTGAACTAATGATCCTCCTCCCATAGCCTTCCAAGTGCTGGGATTGTGACAGTCTTGTGACAGTCCATGTACACTCTCTACTCTTTTTTTTTTCTTTCTAACATTACTCTCTACCAAAAAGTTAAGTAAATAAGTAAGTAAGTAAATAAATCTGCAGTACTGGGTTTCTGGCAACATCTGGCCCCTCCTAGCCAACCAAGGAAGGTACAAGCTAGTTTGGAAGACTGGAGAAGTCTCCACATCCTATGCGTGTGCACAATGCGCACACACACACACTGCGATGGTAGCAGTCCTGTGTCTATCAGGATTGTCCCAACACTGCCCTCAAAACAGTGTTACCTTATAAAAAGAGAAGATGATAACAGTTGAGCCTGATTGGTCCACTGCTGGAGGAGACTGGTAAATGCTCTCCGCAGCTTCAGGAGCCCCAGCCGTGGGCTACCTCTTCTCCAAGGGATCATTACTACAAACCATCGTGCCCAGCACACCTCAGATAGTGGGTCATCAAATCCCCAGAGTGCAGCTGTCAGCTAAGTCTTCATGCCCAACACCCCTGCAGCTCCTAATCGGTCTAAGCACCTATGGAAAGTGAAGACTTTAGTATCACAAGTTGGAAGTCAGCTTGAGTCTACTATGAAAGTCTCTTGCCTTAAAAACACAAAAGTTAGGGATGTAGCACAAGGCTTGAGAGCTTGCTTGTCTAGCCCTAGGTAATCGCCAGCTCTGGGAGCGAGAGGGCATTGCAGTTCCAGTGTATACTCCCAAGCATTTAAAACACTCAAATTTGACGAATATGTAAGCCTCCAGCGAGTACATTATTAAAGTCCTTCATCCAAGGCACCCTTCCCTCCTGAACAGAGGGCTTTCTTCGGCCCCCTCAGTCAGCACCTCGGCCAGCTCCGCACCCTCCCGCGCTCACCAGATACAGCCGAAGGCTCTCTCTTGGGCTGAAGTCGGCTTGCCTGGGGCAAGAACGGGTTATTCAGCCTATGGAACAAAGAAGGTCAGGAGAGCCAGCCACGCCCGGCCCCCAAGCCGCAGGACCGCGATGGGCTCACCCGAAAGTGTTGGGCTCCTCCACCACCTTCATCTTCCCGGCATGTGTCGGCGCAGGCCCTGCAGAGAGCGAGGCAGTGAGCTGGAAGCAGAGGCGCGGGCGACGCCGGCGTGCGGGGGGTTATGCGCGTGAAGCCACTGACCCTGCGCCGCGAGCCCCAGCAACATCAGGAAGCCAGTCAGCCGCCCCGCCATCGCTCCCAGGGTCGCACGGTCACGTGAGCGACAGCAGGAACTGACTTAACTCAAAACCGGAAGCTGTGCGAGCGCGCAGGCGCACATGCTTTGGAACGACCCACGGAGCTGAGGATTTCACATAACATTATGGGCCGCAAGAAGGTTGCTCGCGGGTCCAAGACAGAGGGCGGTCGTGTTCGGCGACCCCCTGGCCGCTCTCTGGATGCTTTCGCTGAGGAGGTGGGCGCTGCGCTGCGCGGTGAGTTTGGAGCAGTCGGAGCAGCGGGTCCGGCCTCGGAGCAGGCGCTGAGGACCCGGCCTTCTCTCTCTCCTTGTAGCATCGGTGCAGACTGAAGAGGCCGAGAACCAGAGTGGCCCGGACCCTGCGGCGCTGCCTTGTGCCTTGGCTATGTGGGAGCTTGGCCACTGTGACCCCAAGCGCTGCACGGGCCGCAAACTGGCCCGTCTGGGTCTTGTGCGCTGCCTGCGCCTGAGCCAAAGATTTGGCGGTCTGGTGCTCAGCCCAGTAGGCACTCAGTACGTGTCTCCGGCAGACAGGTAGACACCAGAGGCCTGGGGATCGGGGAGGGCTTGGAAAAGGGTTGGAGTGCCCTCCCCATCGTCCTTATTAAATAGCTCCATATGGGGAGTATCATTTTCTTCAAGCCTTGCTTGAAGTCTTGGATGTTCTCGTCTTTCACATGGGCAGAATTGTATCTAACTTGACCCTTTTCATAGAGCAAGGCTAAAGTCTAGAAAAGCCCAGGAGAAATATTTGTTGTGTAAAGTAAACATTGTCCAGCTACCCTCAACTGCTGCCTCTAAGCTTGCTAGTAGGGGGCTCTTTATATCCACGGCAGTAAACCATAGTTTGGAAATACCAGAGTGATATCTCATCCGTAGTGAAGCCAGTCTCCCTGGACATGCCTTATTTGAGGCCCAGAACCTACCCTACACTTTTTGACAGACAACTGGTGGCACAGTCAGGGATCGCTGTCATAGACTGCTCTTGGGCCAAATTGGATGAGACACCCTTTGGAAAGATGCGAGGGAGCCACTTGCGGCTCCTACCTTACCTCGTAGCTGCGAACCCTGTCAACTATGGCCGGCCCTGCAAACTTTCCTGTGTGGAAGCTTTCGCTGCTGCCTTCTGCATTGTAGGTAAATTTTGGGTCTGCCAGAGGCCTAGCCTGGTAGTCTGGGGCCTGCCTCTGCCTGCCTCCCCTCCCCCACCCCAAGACTGAGTTCTTTGGTAGATTCTGAGCGGGGGCGAGGGTGGGGTGGGGTATGGGGTGGGATGTGAGGAGACTATATTGGGAGCCAGAGGCAAAATGGACAGCTGTCTTCGCTGGATGTTGTGTGGGCCCGGATGGATAGATACCCCATTAGACACAGAGACTAGTATAGTAGGGCTGTTTCTCAGCAAATGAGAGGAACCTTGGGATCGTAGAGGAGGTGACAACTCCTTGGGATAGCAGGTGCATTTAACAGGCAGGGTCATACAGTTGTGTTCTCTGTATGTGTCTCAGGCATCTTTCTGGTTTTTGTTCCACTAGGCTTTTCAGACCTTGCTGTCATTTTGCTTCGGAAGTTTAAGTGGGGCAAGGGCTTCTTGGACCTGAACCGACAGCTTCTGGATAAGTACGCTGCCTGCCGTGGCCCAGAGGAGGTGCTAGAGGCTGAACAGGGGTACTTGGCTAGCACCAAGGACACCCCTGAGGAGGAGAACATCGGTGAGGCCTGGCATGCAATCATGGCACACCAGGGCCTTGGGAGCCTAGAGCCACTGGTTTGGCTCTGCCCTGAAATCACTTAGAAGTCGCCTTCCTCTCTTTGTTCAGATCCCTTTGACGTGGACTCCGGGCGGGAGTTTGCAAACCTCAACAGACCTGTGGCCAGCACCCGGTAGGTCCTGTGAGTCTACACTTGAGTCATCACTCAAGTCCAGTTTGCTTCTGGAACCTTGACCCTGTTCCTCCTGCCTTGTGGGTGTGGCTTAAGTGTGAAGCAGCTGCTTGCTGGAAGGGTTTGGGGTCAGAGCGTCCTCTGCTTGAGGGCTTCTATAGGGTGAGTCTACTAGGTAACCTTGTACTTGGCCTGTGTCTATACTGTGGTCCATCCCTCCCTTCCAGTCTGCCTATGGACACGGATGACACTGATGAGTCAGAGGACCACAGTGAGGATTCTGGGGAGGACAGTGATGAGTGTGAGGAACAAGGACCTGGTGCTAATGGAGGGGACAGCAGCTACTCTCAAGCAGAAGAGATCCCAGAACAAGAGGCTCAGGCCAGAGACTCCACTGAAATTTGGAAAGGAATCAAGAAACGACAGAGAGACTGAAGGTTGCAAACAATATTATTGAAGATGGTGTGCACTAATCAGAAGTGGCAGTAGGACCTGGGGATGGACAGGCCTGTTGGGACAATTCTGGGACAGCCTTGTTTGGAGTCTTGCCTTAGAGCTCTCAATAAAGCCAAGGAGGTGCCCCCACTATGGGTCTGTTGCTTTGTACTCAGCTAAGCGCTGGGGAAGTCTACCTGGGTGATCTAACCTGTGAGGTAAGTCTGATATTGTCACACACAGATGCGTAAAGGAGCAGCTAGCCATGGAGCCCTTGACCCTGGTCTCCACCTGTGGGCAACTCCCTTTCCTTACAGTGACTGGGAGAGACGCTCCTGGGCCCAGGAGCCAGGCAAGGACCAAAACACAAGCAATCCTGAGCTGGCCCCTTGCTCACCTGCTGTGGGTTTTGTGTTCAGATCCAGGAGAGAGAAGCTGCAAGCCGTAGAGCCTCTGACCCTCACCCCTCTGTCTGTGGAGGCCATTTCCTCAGGGAACAGGGCAGAGCCTTTTCTAGGAGAGGCTTCCCCAATGACACTGCTGTCATGGTGCACAAATTATTTCTCATCAAGTCCAATGACAGTTATAAGGGTGTGAACAGCGACATGGGCCTCCACCCTGAGTGGCTTCTATTCCTAGCTGTGACCATAAATGTCTCCTCCAAGTTCTACCCAGTGGCCTCTAGGGGGCAGAGTCCTCTGAGAGCATATGACCACTTCTCGGGGAAGAGAGGCCACTAGGGTCGGGTCCCATCCATCCTGCTCTATATCCGGGGCAGATGCTGGCCAATCCCACTGAGTTGGCTACCCATACTCAAGTTGGGGCATGCTGGGGCACAAAGGGTTCACAGCACACGCCAAAAGACACGGCCAGGGCAGACAGAAGCCACAGGGTCCAACCAGAGTGGGCAGGTCACATGGTGAGGGAGGGGCCTCCAGAACCCCTTGCTGCACAAAGTGGGCTGCACAGGGAAATGGCGAGGCCCGGGACTGCGACCATCAGGATGCTCAGAGGTCAGCCTCCATACACTTCTCCAGCTCCTTGAGTTTCTTGACGAACTCCTGTGCTTCTCGGTTGGTGCGGCCTTCTAGCATCCGCAGTGCAGACCTCACTGTAGGTGGGCATGCAGGTAGGCATGAGGAAACCAGTTTAGGCCAGGCCTGGATCCCTCAAACCCCAAAGACTCTCACCCTGAGCTCTGGGCCTGCGCAGATGTAGTGTGATGGGCTGACCGGGCCTCACGCCCCCTCCCACATGCGGCCTTGCGATGCCACTGACACCACCCAGGCCTAGGGCTGCTTCCCCTGCAAAGTCATTGGTGGACAGCCAGTCGTGGTCCATGACGGTGAAGAGCACACAGGCCCCGCGGCGACGGCACGCCTCTGCAGGCACGGAGCTGTGGACAGGGCAGTCAGGAGCCTGCTGCGGCCGGCCGCATGGCACAGGCAGAGGGCACAGCCGGCCAGGCAGGCACTTACAAGTGGAAGAGCTCATCATACACCGGGTGCAGTGTCCGAGCTTTGACTTGGGTCCTCTGGCTGCGGACCAGTGGGAAGAGGTGTGGTGGGCCAAGCTCCACGATCACAAAGGGGTCACTCAGGCCTAGAAGATACATTGTGAGCCCTGCCCCCGACGCCCCGCCCCACCCCCACCGCCAGCTGCGGCTGCCGTGTTTTACCATTGGCGTCCAGAGGCAGCAAGTCCGCCGCGTGCAGCACCTCCACAGCTAGCCTCTGCTCAGCCGCTTCGTAGTGACACCGGACGGTCAGGCGGCCAAACCGGTTCTGCTCCAGGGACCTCTGTGGGAAAGGCCAGTGGAAAGAGCCAGTAAATGAAGCTGGCTCTCAGGGCAGGCTGGGGGTAGACAAGCACAGGCCCACCTGCTTGAGCTTGTCCAGGTAGAACTGCTCAATGCACTCTCGGGTGGAGCATTTGTGTAGCCGCAGCTCCTCCTCCAGCCTCTGCAAGGGAAGTGACAGTCTTCAGAGTCACCTGAACTGCCTGGTGGCCATGTTGTTTCACCAACACAAGGATGCCCACTACAGGGCACCGAGGCGAACTTGTTCCTGCACAAAGCTCCACTCACCTTGTAGCTTCCATCCCTCAGGTTCTCCAGGGGCAGCCCCTGGCCCTCAGCATGGAAGAAACTGACGAGAGCCTACATAGGGAAACGAGAGGGTTGTCAGAGCTAGCCTGTGCTGGAGATCTGTGGATTCAGAAAGCTTGGGGTCTTAGGTGCCAAGGCAGAGCCACTTCTCAAATTCGAAGGCTTGGGGAACGCCAGCAAGCGGAGGCCAGACAACTGTGAGAACGGTGGTCCTAGGGTATTTGGGCTGTGGGGACAAGAGCTGCGGGCACAGCTGTGGAGTGCCTACACAGGTTTAGTGTCCTACGGGGAGGGGGGGACGACTTTGGGGAGACGGGACTCGGAGCCCCTTGTGATCTTACCTCCAGTGTGAAGTGGAAGCGCCCATAGAAATCGGCAGAGACACCCCTGTTTGCACTCAGCGCCTGCAGAATGGCCTGTAGAAGCAGCTCCCAGAGGGCTTCTAGGACCCTGGAGGACCATTACCTGGGTGACTCCCTGGGCCAGCACCATCCCACCTACCCCACTGCCCAAGCTGGTACCTGCTCAGGTTTTCCTTCACCAGCGAGTCGTTCAGCAAGGCCAGCTTCTCATCTAGGTACTTCAGGAGTGGGGCTACAGCCTGCGGGCAGGAGACCTCAGGGTTGACCAAGCAGGACTTCAGCAGGACCCCCTGCATCAGCACTCCCTGCCGATCCGACCCACTCACCTCATCATTCTGAATGGAGTCCGGAGACAGACTGATGTGCTGTACGTACTTCCGGATGTCTGCCACCATCTGAGAGAGGGGTGGTGCTCAGAACAAGAGCGGGACTCAAGAATAGTCCTCACATGGGTACAGTCCCGGGCCCCACCCCTCTTCCCACCTTGGAAGTCAGGTGTGCTGTCACAGTGTGGGCCTCCCGCAGAAGGTCTTCATCCAGGGCCTGTATGCTGCTGAGCAGAGGACGGGGGAGCACTCCCTCCAGCCCATTGGCCCCTTCGGACCACGCCAGTCCTCTTAGTGCCTGCCCCGAAGCTCTGCGCACCAACTCCACGTTGTTGAGCACCACGCAGAGCTGGAAAGGTGTGACCAGGGGCAGCTCGGGCGGGTGGGCGGCTGTTATGGGAGGGGGTCGAGGGAAGGGGCACCCAGCCACCTGCTGGTGTCGCCTGACACCCAGCCACTCACCTGCTCGCTCACTGCCTCTCCAGCAGCCCCTGGCTGGGTGTCCACCTTCTTCCTCAGCAGCTCCGTGTAGAAGAGGGAGGCCTCGCACATGTCCTGGGGCAGAAGATGGGCTGGGATCTTGAGACCCTGCTCCTACCCCATCTCCTGGTCTACTCTCCACATATCCTCAGCCCACGTACCTGGCTGAGCTGAGTGCCTAGCCCCTGGGCCTGGGCCGGGTCGGGCCAAGCCAGGCGGACCCAGAGCTCCTGGATGTGACTAAGGCAGAGACTGGCGGTGGCTGCAGAGCTGCTGTGTTTGGAAGCCGCGTCCACAGGCTCCAGCTACAAAGGCAGAGGGTGATGGTGTTGCAGGGGTCCAGGATGAGCCTGCCCCGTGCATCTGGGCACACACTCACCGTGTCTACGTCCACGGCTCCCTGAAGGCGCCACTTGGCCTGGTCCCGCAGCACCTGCAGCCAGAGTTTCACGGCTGGCAGAAATGGGGTGTGGATGCCAGCCAGGGCTAGGGAGCGGCTTTCCCTGCAGAGCACACTCCCTCAGAGCCCATCAAGACTCACATACCTTCACCCAGAGGTCTCCACATTCAGAGCTAAGAGGATACTGGTCCGAGTTTGGGGGTACCCACCGTCCAGGGATGCAGCTCCAGAAACGCTGGGTGTCTGCCAGGGTCAGGTAGAGCTCGAAGAGCCCTGAGGCCACCTCTAAGTTCATCTTGGGGCTCAGCTCTTCTGTCAGCACCCATGCCTCCTCGGCCACCTGCCTCAGATGGTGGGATTAGGCTACTGCCAAAGTAAATCTAGGCACCCTCTTAACCAGGGACTTCTCCCTGGTTTCCAGTACCCACAGGCACCCAGGGTAAGGAACTCCCCCCTCACCAGACGTTCCAGCTGCCGGAAGGTAAGGGTGAAGAAGTCCACCTTAAGGATACTGCAAAAGACATGCCTCAGCTTCCTGTTCCCCACTAGCCAGTCCTACCAAGCCAACATAGCCCATTCTGGCCCACGACCAGCATCCGGGGGAAAAGCCTACCCGTGGAAGAGGCTGGCGTAGACCCCATAGCAGGACTGCAAGTCCTCGTAGATGATGTCTGCAAGCTCAACAAGCCCCGCTAGGCGCTGCGGCCCGGGCTGTAAGAAAGCCAGGCTTGGAGTGACCTATGTACCGCCTACCCCCACCCCAACCCCCCTCCCTCACCAAGTGCCCTGTGCCTCCCGTCCGCCAGGCCATCCAGGTCCACACCTGCTCTCGGGGACTCTTGGCGTTCAGGAGCTGGTCGTACCACTCCCGGTTGCCCCGCTATAGCAGCAGCCAGTAAAAGCAACAGGGTGGATTGAAGGGAAGAGTCAGGTTAAGGAGCGGGCTGGGGACAGCAAGGCCTGTCCGGGACCAGGGGAAGGAGGGCCAAGATGGATCCAGACACACCTTCAGGGCAGCCGCAATGTCCATACTGAGCTCGGTCTCAAAGGGGCAGATCTCAAAGGCTGGTTGGAAAAGCTGTAGCTTCTCCAGGCACCTGGGGAGGACAGCTACCTGAGGAGACCCGGCCCCCAAGCCCCAGCCCCTCAGGCCCCTGGCCCTGCTCTGCGATACCCACTTCAGCAGCAGCTCCAAGCGATACACAGCCGTGCTGTTGGTGGCGGGGAAGTAATCCCGGAGCTGGCGCAGCAGTCTCAGCCCGAACTCGGAGAAGGCAGAAAAGCTGTCAGCCAGGCTCTCCTCCTGCAGGGAATGGGTTCTTCAGGGTTAAGCCAGGGTCAAGATACAATGGCTTTGCTCACAGATACTGAAAAACCATTGCTTCGTGTAGCTACCCGAGTCCCTTCCCGACAGCCCATTCCATTCTCCTACACCTCCCATCTACGGCACCTGTGAGCCACAGTGCCTTTACAGCTCCTGGCCCTTCTGCTCCAACCTGCCAGTGCCCTCTTGGGCCTTCTGCGCAGACACTTGCCACCTCAGAGACGTTGCCCTGAGGTGAGCTTTGGGACATCCGTCCAAGGTTACTCCATTACAACCATTGCTTCCTTACTGCACTCTTTCCTTCAACATGTGTTTCGTGTTTTCAGGCCCTATGAAGGCAGGTCTCTTTCCCTTTGCTCCTAGTGAGCTCTTTTCCAACAGCACACAGATCTGAAGCAATGTCTGTCGTGCCTACCTGCTCCTGAGGCAGTGAAGCTGCCTCCTCCCAGTGTGCCTGCACATCTTCCAGCAGACCCAGCAGGTACCCATAGTCCAGGGTGCGTGTCTGATGATGACGGCTACTGACTTGCCAGTGCCTGTAGGAGCCCAAGCTTGTGGTCTGCTCTTGCATAACAGGCCCACCCCACAGCACCTCCATTTCCCATGCTCCACCCACCTACAGCCTTCAAAGGAGGCTCTACCCACACGGGCCACCCTGCCTACTCACAGCACAGCCAGCTGCAAGGGGGACAGATTGCTTTGGGCTCCATGCAGACAAAGGACTGTGTTCCCAGGCCCGCTAAGCTCGCCACGCCAACTGCTGGAATTGGGCTGGAGAAGGAATCCAAGGGTGGGCAGAGGCCAGAGAGTCCCTCCATCCCTACTCTAGGCTTTTACTCCACTCAACAGCCCAAGGGCACCCACTACCTACCTCCTCCACTCGGTGTTCAAACCGCAGCACACGGCTGAGAAGCAACAGGTAGGACAGGAAGCCCGAACGTCCGCGCTGACTCATAGCAGTGTCCCTCTGCAAGGCAGAACGTGAGGTCTGTTATCAGCTCTGTCTGAGCCTTGAAGGCAGGGGTGCAGATGTGGCTCCCCCACGGCTTCCCACCTGGGTGGTGATCAGCTTCAGGACCAGGTGGCAGTCCCCCTGCACACGGGAGGCACTGGAGCGTGGTTCCAGCTTAAACCAGCGGTCAGCACCTGCCACAGGCACCTCCTGAGAAGGGAGAGGGTGGGAAGGTGTCACCCCTAGACACTCTGCTCCTCTCCTTCCCACACAGTCAGCCCCATATGGCTGGAGTACAGCTCAGCAGTAGAGCGCTCTCAAATCCAAGACAAAACAGGACGTTCTCTGGGACCCTGAATGGGCTGCATAGCATCCAATGCAGCCTACCTCCTCCAGTCACAGAGAGTGGGATATGCCATGGGGATCATAGGATGCTACACCAGAGATGCCCAAGACCTCTGGGGCACCTCCTATGCACCCACCAAGCATCCTGGGGCACCCACAAGCATCCCCATGGCTCCATCCCATCCCTCCTCACACACCCGGATAGGGATGTTGAGACACCCCAGGAAGTCATCAGTGTGGTCCTCAGTGGGTCCTGCTGTCCCATTTGCACGGGCCGACTTGACAATCTGTTTGAAGTATCTGGGCACAACAGGGTAGACAGCAAGAGCAAAGCAGCGTCACTCTGGTGGTCCTGGAAAGCTACTGACTGGCCCCTGTGGCTAACATGGGTCTCTGGTTATTACGCCCCCCTCCCTCACCCCATACCTGGTCATTCCCTTCAGGCCAATAACTTCATTCAGCTTCCTGCATGCTTCCGCCAGGGAAACGTCATCATCGTGGTCCCTGAAGGTGGAGGATATCTCGGCCGGAGCTCCCAGCCCAGCTCTGAGTACCCTCTCCCCAATTCCTTCTCAAACTAGAGATGCCACCACCCTCCATGCCCTGCAGAGCTTGGGGTCCTTTACCAGATGTCCAGGTGCAGCTGGTCTGTATTGACATCTTCAATTTCACTGTAGAAAAGACAGAAATGTCTGTGAAACCCCCAGGCAATATCTGCCCAGCACTGAGGTAGGGGGATGGATGCCCAAGAGCAATAGTAGTAGCCATAAGTTCAGCTTCTCCGCACAGACTGCTGGGCTCCCATCCTAACTTCCACCTGCTACCAGCTATGTGGTAGTCATACCAATACCACATCATCTGTGGGCCTCAGTTTACTCCTTTGGAAAGTGGGTGTGTTACCAGTCCCTCTTAAGAGTTGCCCCAGTGAGTGGCTATCAATTGAGGCAGGAGCCTTACAGCAGGAAGTGCTCCTTCCAGACAGGATTCAGCGTGCTGCTTTTGACCTCGGTGACCTGGATACACTTGGCAGGCAGCGGGCTGCTACGCTTGCTGCCCTTTCGGAAGCCAAAGCGCTGTTCCTTCTGCCCACTTGACTCCTGTGGGGCACTTGAGACCGGCAGGATACCCAGCATGCAGTACGGGTCACTGAAGCCTGAAATGGAGCCGGTGCTTCAGCCCACGGCCCTCATGTTCTTCGCTCCTCGCAGCTGCCAGGC
Source organism: Rattus norvegicus (assembly GCF_021556685.1). NCBI lineage: Eukaryota > Metazoa > Chordata > Mammalia > Rodentia > Muridae > Rattus > Rattus norvegicus. The sequence goes on from NC_141543.1 coordinate 20,254,085, forward strand.
ACCATGGGGGTCTGCCTGATACCCACTCACCATTGGGGTCTTTAGCCAGAAGGTTCTTGGCGCGCATGACAGAGACTTTCAGGGCATAGGTGGGGGCCTGTTGACAGAAGGGTACCGGGGGATTTCACGGGACTAAGCAGCCTCAGCATGCGTGTTAGTTACAGTCTCCCACTTTCCCCGCCACCCTGGCGACCCTCCTTGCCGCACAGGTACTGTTGCCGGCAGGTCAGCTGCTCGGGTGGGCATAGCCTCACCTTGGCCTTCTTCACACGCATGATGGCCTCCATGTGTTCCTCAGAACTGGAGCCAAACACCTGTGGGTGGTGGGCAGGTAAGCAGGAGCCTGCGGAAAGGCTGCCGCTGTCCTGAGAGTCCCAAGGAATGCACACAAGAGTGATCCCTCTGCCCTAGCACCAGGAAGGCCACTGTCCAGCAGGTACTATGATTCTCAGCACCCAGAGGAGTGAGCCCGTGAAGGCATGGCACAAGCAAACGGAGCAGAGACAAGATAGATCAGAGGACAAGCCAATGGAGGGAGATGTGTCCTCCGAGTACTGTCCAATTCTCTGGACACCAGTCTGCCCTTTCTAATCATTTCTGAGTTATCTGTCTCTGCATGTGTATCTACATGGCTAGCCAGGTCTCCATACACTGTATGTAGTCACCTGTGGTATGTGCACTCTGTGACTCTGTGTGTCATCCAGGTGATACTGGCGTGTGTGTGTGTGTGTGTGTGTGTGTGTGTGTGTGTGTGTGTACCTGGACACACATACCACACCTCAGTCCTCCCCAGAGTGGGGCCCCGCTCACCTGCTGAAGGTAGCTTAGCAAGACCTCCTCGTCGTCTACCTGGTCGGGGCCCATAGTGCCAGCCCGGTGGAGGACTGTGTATAAGGCTTCCTCGTAGAGCATCTCCACCTTCAGGAGACAGGCCCTGAGTTCCCAGCCAGAGCGGAGCTTCTCAGCCCCTGTTCTGCCCTTGTATGCATCCAGTCCTCAGCCCCAGGTAGCTCCTCCCATTGCTGACTGAATGCCCAGCCTTAGCACCTCTGCTCCTGCTCACCCAACCGCACTACCCACCTGCACCAGATTGTGGGTATACTCCTAGAAAAAGGGGTTACAGTCACCCCTGCACCCCCTGCACCCATTACCTCCTCCTGGGTCAGGGCTCTCAGGCCACGATTGGGGTCCACAGGCTCAGCAGGGGCTGGGGAACCACTTCGCAGAAGAACCTGTGAGGGTCAGAGGTGAGCCATGACGGTGGGTGGGGCCCCTGAGGCCCTCTAGTTGGCTGGCCAAATGTTCTCCAGGGAGAAGGGAGGCTAGAGGTTTCACTGGACAGTCAGAGGTGACCTAGGATAGTAGCCTGTGCGGAGTAGCAGTTCCTAGGCCCTTCAGAGCTGAGTCCTTACCTCGGGACATGGCAGGCCCTGTCTGCCGTCCCCCTTTTTCAGGATGAGGCGCATGTGGGCAAAGAACTCCACACCATCCCCAGGTTTCCTGAAAGAAAGCTTGGGTCAGGACATGATTCCACGGAGTGGATCAAGGAAAAACCATCCTGATCTTGGCCTTGAGTTCAGACCCTCTTGGTCCCCTTCCCCACCCACATGGGATCGGCAGTGGACAGCGAGTGTACAGGCCAGCTGGGGAGGGAGGCCAGGTATACATGCCCTGCAGGGTCAGTCCTAGGTACCCACCAGGCCCCCGTGGGGGGCTCCTGTGAGTTTGTGATCTCAGGTTCCTGCTCTGTCTTTCGGCGGAAGGACGGGCACACCTGCACCTGCCTGAGCACACTGCTCTTGATGTCCAGCAAGGTTGACATGGCAGCCACCTGTAGTGAGTACATTTTAGTTGATCAACTGTTCTATGGAGGCACAGGCTAACAGGGGAGCTAAAGGCCTGGGGGCCTGCCACCACCCTGCATTGGGTGCCGGGTTCCTGGAGGGGGTGCTTTGTGGACTCTGATGTCACATGAATAAGTGACCTAATAGCCTTTTGCGCCCCCTGTAGAGTGGCTTTGGGAGACAGTGGCAGACACCCTCAGAGGTAGAAGGAGAAGTGCCAGGCACAGAGTTGGTGCTCTGTGTGCAAGTACTTCTGGGATCTCAGTAGAGACATGTATGTTCTGCTCCCACATCCAATGCTGGTAACTGTACTGTGCCCGGTGTGGCTGTTTCCTGTCTCCTCATCAACACCCTTGTCCAGCTGAAGCCAGGACACATAGTACCCAGGCCTTCCCTGCAGGAGGCCAAAATGGTGAGGTAGGACACTCGGCTGTGGTTTGGCTCTTACACTCAGAAGCCCCAGGTAGGGTTGGCAGCTGTCACTGAGGCCAAGATGCCCACGAGGGACCCTCTGGGGTCCTTACACACATTTATTGGATAATAAAAAGGGGCTGGTACCCCTCAGAGTAGAGTTTACACCCCTCAGTCAGTAAAAAGGAAAACATGAAATCCATGTGTCTCATTTGGGGAAGGCTGGACGTGTTTGGCTGTATCCTAAGCTTCCTGTCAACGAGCACATCAAACCAGCTTCCTGTTGCTGTGGCAACCAAGCCATCTTGCTGCATCCTGCCAAAGCAAGCAGCCTCGTTTCCGTCTCTTAGAGGAGAGTGGTCTTGCAACTGAAATGGAGTCTAGGCCCAGGCAGACCCTGCGGCTTCCCCTCAGCCATTCTATCCTGAGGTTGAGGTTTAGGGATGAAAGGGTATGGTGTGGACATATCTTTAACCCTGGTGGGTAGCTGAGACACCAAGGGATCACAGTGGCAGTTCTGAGTGGCAGGCCTAGGATCACCTGAGAATTCTTGCTTCTCTAATGTTTGATGAGTCCCCAGACCCTACCTAGCCACATCAAGGAGGAAGAGCTGCCGACCTCCACATCCCCTAACCTTCCGCTCAGTTTACTCTGAAGACCCCCTTTAAGGCTAGTATAGTGTCTATAATACTGTGGCCTACTGAGTGCCCTGTTTCTACAATGCCACCCTGCCACCCTGCCATCCCCAATCCTGGATCTCACAACCACTCACACTACCCTAAGGAAGTCCTCTCTCTCTCCTGAGGAAAACAATCTCATATTACCCAGCACCTACTCCTTGGGCTCCCTGTCTTGCCGGCTCATTAACAAGATACCTGTGCCTGCCATCCATCCACTACAGGACATTGGCACCCATCTACCCAGTTTCAAGGGGAGACTGTCTTTTCCATTGCATAAGACAAAAAATGGACTCCGAGGCAGGTTCTGCTCCTGGCTCAGGGTCTTGGGCAGTCAGAGGATGCAGCTTCGTTCAGAGGGAGCCTGTCTGTGGCAAGGAGCCCTCCATCTTACCTATATTTCCATTATCCCCACTGTCTCGGGCCAACATTCCTCCGCTGTGCTGCTTTCTGACCCCTTTGCTCCAACGAGTTCCTATCTGATGACAGACCCCAGAGCCGCAGATGTGACAGAGGCCAGGTGGCTCTGCACGTCGAAGAGAAGCCCCACCAACCTCCTCCCAAACGTGGGGACCCAGTAAGCTTTGCCACACATAGCCAGCCTGTCCTGAGGTCCCAGGTGGCCAAGTGTCACAAGCCCAGCTCCTCCCTAACTAAAAGGAGAGCTGCTCCCCCTGCGCCCCAAGCCAGGAAAGCAGCCACTTCTTGAGCTGTTGCCAAGGCAACCACCAGCTGCATCTATGTGTGACGGGGCCACAGGGGCTTGCAGTCCCAGAGAAAAATGTGACGCAGAAGCAAAGTAACCTGACAGTGCCGGAGCGGAGGCGTGCGTGCGCCCCCCTTTCCCCTGCCCTGCCTCAAACAAGGAAACAGGTGCGGGCTTGGGAACCTGCCCAGGGTCACCAGTGGCAGGTGGTATCCTGGGATATGCAAACATATTTTCCTGGGGTGTCCTGCGCTTGGGTTCAGCTGTACCCCCCACCCTGAGTTGCTAGGATGAAGCTAACAGCAGTGTATCAGAGCCAGTCTCTCTAAGAGATGGCTCATCTGGGTGCCCAGAAACAGCTCTGGTCCCCTTGGAAACCTTGGGCTGCTTCAGCAGCTGTTGACTTCTCTGACCCAATAGCCCAGGCCCCGAGAGACACCTGTCAAAAAGGCCTCTGTGTGAATCTCATCATTCACCTCTACCTTTGAAAGCCTGTATGTGTTTGCCTACTGCTTGTGGATTTCTAGAAGCCTCAATTTGTAGAGAACAGCACTGAGATACTACCCCCCCCCCAAGCCCACTTCCCACCCCAGCCTCTCTGGTAGGCACAGCTCAGACACTGTCCTGTATTTCACTGTGCCTCCCTAGGGTTGGATAGTTCAGCAGGATGTGCCTGTGGCCCGCTCACACTCAGTGGGAGCCATAGCTCCCAACTGCCCACTAAGCAAAGGAAGGATCTGCCAGGAAGCTCATATGAACTGATCCAAAGCCATGGTCACCTCATTCACAGTCCGGGACTAGAAAAGCTAGACAGAGGCAGGGTTTAACCCAGGCCTCTCACACCTCGCTGTCACCCACCAGACAGCCATTTGAAGATCTTGTGGGGCAGTGAGGCAGAGAATTTAAGGGCAGCTTTCTCCCTAGGCTTCCAGTCCATAGCAAACCTGAGAGCACTGAGTGGGACAGCCTTAGTGCCTCTGGAAACTGGGACAGATAGATATCGTAGGATGGCTTCCCATCATCTCTGTCCTCTCTCCTTTGCTTTTTCTCTCTCTTCCTGGCCAGTCCCTACCCAAGTCTTTCTGTATTCTCAGATCTCCCCATGTCATCCCCTGCCCCCCATAGCTAAACTCACCTAGGTGGCCATCTGGTCTACCTGTTACACATGCTGCTTGGGAGCTCATCCTGATTCACAAGAGGAAACAGGAAGGGGTAGGGGGAGGACCTGCACTTTGATCTCTGTAAGTGAACTACAGGGACTAGGGTCAGAGGCCAGCAGCAGGTGGATGCTCTCCAGGCCCCACAGATGGAGACTGGTTCACACTTCCCAGGAGCCTTACCTGTTACTTACCTGTCTCTGTTGAGTTGCTCCTTGTCCACTGTTTTTGATGATGGGGGGGCAGGGGCTGTGGCTACCCTCCCCTGTTCTATTGAGGTTTCTTCTCCTTGAAGGCAGGAGGTCTGAAGGGATTTTGGGAGCTGCTCTGGTGTAATATTTCTCTTGCTGTCTCTCTGTCTCTGTTTCTCTCTGTCTCTGTTTCTCTGTCTCTCTCTGTCTCTGTCTCTCTGTCTCTCTCTGTCTCTGTTTCTCTGTCTCTCTCTGTCTCTCTGTCTCTGTCTCTGTCTCTGTCTCTGTCTCTCTGTCTCTGTTTCTCTGTCTCTGTTTCTCTGTCTCTCTCTGTCTCTGTCTCTCTCTCTCTCTCTCTCTCTCTCTCTCTCTCTCTCACACACACACACACACACACACACACACACACACACACACACACACACACACACAGAGTCAGACCCCAGACCAAATGGTGGGGCCTGAATTCGTGGGTAACTGAGGAGGAAAAAGGCTTACCCTGGCAGGGATTTCAGGTTAGTGAGGGCAAAGGTCTCATGAGGGGCGTCGAAAAGTGGGAGGGGCACAGGCGCTGGGGGCTTGATGATATTCAACCTGCTCAGAGAAGCCCCGCAGGGCATCTCCGAGGTCCCCAGCTTGGCTTCAGTTAGTGGTCTCTATTGGTCTGGTGGCTCAGCAGCAGCAGGCGACCTTGGGACCTGAGGCTGTAGGTGTGCACTTTCTGGGTCCACAGGTCTCGCCCTTGAACCCTCCCTGGGGCGCTCTGCAATGCGGACCTCCCGGCGCCCTCTACTGTGCTCGGAGCTTAGGACGCCCGCCGTGCGACCCCGCCCCTCTCTCTGAGCACGCGCGGCCTCAGTTTCCCCAGGACCTCAGTTTCCCGTGGCCTCTGACGCCAGTAATTCCCGTGCTCCACTGGGAGCGTAGTGCAAAAACCAAGGGTGGGGGTGGGGCTAAGCCCGAGGGGGCGGTCGCGTCCGTCTGTCCGTCTGTCAGTCTGTGGTAAAAAGCAGGTTAAGCCCCGACGGCAGTCTGACGGCATCGGGTAGGAGTTACAGCACTCACCGTGGACAGGGCTTCTGGGGCCACAGGGTCGGGGGGATCCCTGCTGGCGTCGCGGTCTCACTAGCTGGGGACACCGAGGCACAGCGACCGCTAGCAGCCGCGCGCGCTGGAGACTGAGCACTGCAGAGCGGGCGCCGCGGGCGGGGGGCGCGGGCGGGCGGGCGGAGGCGGGGCCTGGCCTCGTTTGCTGGTCAGAAGTTCCAGCCCTGCCCCCCCCTACCCTGCGCGTTTGGGGTCGGGAGGGGATCCCTACCCGCTCGGTACTGGCCAGAGAGACCCTGCTCTGGACACAGGGCTCAGTAACCTACAGGTGGGTGCAGAGACGGACGCTTGCGTTGGATCTCGCTTGGCTGTGTTGGCTGTCCCCACCTTCTCCTGCCCCGAGGGAGGAGGCTGTCACGGGGTCTCCTTCCCAGGGCCGCAGGGAAGCTACAGTCACCCAAAGGAAACACGAAGTGCCTGGTGTTTCTTGAAGTGCTGTACAGCTATATCCAAAGTCAACCTTCTCACCAAAGCTCTGCCCCTCAGGACTGCCGGGAGTTGCTCTCTTCCAGGGAGCAACCTGGGAGCTCTGGTATTAACCTGAGACATGTCATGACGTCACCGTTATCTGTGAATGTATGCGGAAGGCCAGGATTAAGCCACTGTAGCTGCAGCCTGCTGTTCCCAGCCCACTTCTCCTAAGACCCCCTCCACTTCCTGGACGCTTGTTAAACGAGTTTCCTGTCCAGTTCCCAAAAGTGCTAGCCCTGAAGGTGGGGCAGAGGGCGAACCTGACAGGGTTCCTACTGTCATGAGTTCTCAGCACCCACGGAGAGTTGTTCTTGGCTGTTCCAGCGCTCAGTAGCTGGTGATCACGTTGCTTTAAGTAATTCCCCTTTGGAGTTTATACCAAAGGTCTCATTCGTTTGGTTTGGGTTGGGTTGGTTTTTCATTTCTCTGTGTAGCCCTGGGTGTCCTGAAACTCACTCTGTAGACCAGGCTAGCCTTGAACTCAGAGTCGCCTGCTTCTGCTGGAATAAAGGCATTCCCCACTACCGCCCACCTCAAAGGTCTCATTCTTGTGGTATCCAACCAGTGTGAGGATGAGGAAAGCAGGCCTGAAAATCCTCCACTTCAGACTGTAGCAAAGACCCATCTGTTGGGGAGACAAAGCTAAAACAGGCTTTCAAGAGTGCTGGGCAGGGGCCTGTGTTCCTCACTACCAGGAATTGGAGAGGAAACATCTGAGGGACAATGCCCTGGCCATAGTCCTTCATTTCAGGGAGCATACAGGTGGGGTCACCTGTCTGCATCCCAATTCACATCCGTGTCAGGTCCTATACCCATCACTGAAGACAGGAGACGGAACGGAATATTATCCTACAGAATGCTCAGTTCTCAGTCAACCTCCGGCTTGGTGCAGCCCAGCCAGGCAGAAGGGATAAAAGATGAATCCACTGTCAGGACCAGGATATCAGATGAGCAAGGGCGGGATAGTGGACCCTGTGCCCCACACTGTCCTGCTATAGGCGATAGGGGTTGGAGTGGGACACCCAATGCCCGCCCCTCTCAGAGTCTGGAGTTGATTTGCCCTCTAGTATGGTCTTGCGTCAGGTTTTGCCAACCTGTTGGAACACACACAGTCTGGTTGCCATGGTGACAGTAATGGCTTTGGGGTAAAAGGATGAGCTAGAGGCTGCTGTAAACAGGAAGTGGGGGTGGGGAGCCCCACTGCAGGGGCTCCATCCTCTGAGACTGGGCTGGGTAAGATTTGCTCCTGTATTTGACAGGAATCTGAGATCCAAACATAGAAAGAGGCTTTGAGCCACGTAACATTGTCTGGGTCCCAAACCCAGCCCCAGAGTCTAGTCTTCCCTGCTCCC